>NC_090730.1:22092665-22120165 GCF_036898095.1 Palaemon carinicauda
AATAGTTGTATCTAATTTCTCTTCCTCTTTTTTTCGTTAAAGCTTTTATAGTTTATATAAGAAATATTTATAATAATGTTGTTACTGTCCTTTATTTTGCCTCGTTTTCTTTCCTCACTGGGCTCTTTTCCCTGTTGGGGCCCCTTTCCTTATAGCATCCTGTTTTTTCAACTAGGGTTGTAGCTTAGCAAGTAATAATAATAGTAATAATAATAATAATATGATGGCAACAACAACAACAACAAAAACAATAATAATAATAATAATAATAATAATAATAACAATAATAATAATAACAACAACATCTATTTCAATTTCAATAATTTCATAGCATTTTGTCTTAATTTGACCACAATTTAGGTAAATATAAGTGGCGCGCATACGAACAGGTTCCAATAATAGTTATTATCTTCAAGATAATCTCTACCGAGATATCTTAATTATGTTGCTACGCGTAATTTTAAAAAGTTAATGAATACATGCAGCGTAATTAAGTCTGGCTACTTTTTTTTTTTTTTTTTTTTTTTTTTTTTGTAAATAAGTAAATCACATTTTATAGCCGAACTATTATTATTATTATTATTATTGTTGTTGTTGTTGTTGTTGTTGTTGTTATTATTATTATTAGAGTTCTCTTGCTTGAGGGTACACTCGGGCACGCTATACTAATTTCTCTCTTTCTTGTGTTGTTATAATTTTTTATAATTTATATAGGAAATATTTATTTTAATGTTGTTGCTATTCTTGAAATATTTTATTTTTCCTTTTTTATTTTCCTCACTGAGCTGTTTTCCCTGTTGGGGCCCTTGGGCTTATAGCATCCTGCTTTTGCAACTAGGGTTGTAGCTTAGCAAGTAATATTAATCATAATAATATTATTATTATTATTATTATTATTATTATTATTATTATTATTATTACTAGCCAAGCTACGACCCCAGTTGGAAAAAAACAGAATGCTATAAGCCCAGGGGCTCCAATAGGGAAAACAGACCAGTGAGCAAAGGGGACAAGAAAAAATAAAATGTGCTATTAATGTTAGCATACTTTAACTTTCAATAATAACTTTTGCATGAGGGAATCTTTAGGATTTAATGTCTTTATTAGTGGCGTTTACAGACGTTTTCGTAATGTAGCTCATTATTACCTCCGTAAAAAAGAGGTCATGCGATCAAGGTTTATCTATTCATTGTCTATGTCTGTGAACATTTGTTTATGTGTCTGTGGAGTGGACTACGTCAAAACTACTCTACACATTTTGATGAAATTTCCATCGAAGATAGATCCTAGGTCATGGACGACACCATTAAATTTTGGAGATGATCCGGATTCCAGATCCAGATTTTCATTTGTCTGTGTGTCTGTGGAGAGGATTACGTCAAAAATACAATACGGATTTTGATGAAATTTTCATTGAAGATAGGTCTTAGTTCATGGACGACCCCAATAAAGTTTGGAGATGATCCGGATCAGGATCCAGATCCGCATTCTAGATCCGGATTTGCATTTTTTTCGTGTGACTGTGGAGAGGATTACGTCAAAACTACCGACTGATTTTGATGAAATTTTCACCACATATAGGTCTTAGGTCATGGACGATACCATTAACCTTTTGCGGAGGTGAGAAATATCTGATTATTATTATTATTATTATTATTATTATTATTATTATTATTATTATTATTATTATTGTTGTTGTTGTTGTTTTTTGTTGTTGTTGCTGTTATTATTGTTGTTGTTGTTGTTCTTCTTCTTCTTCTTCTTCTTCTTTTTATTATTATTATTATTATTATTATTATCATTATTATTATGACTTTTCTTATCATTACTATTATAATAATAATGATAATTATTATTATTATTATTATTATTATTATTATTATTATTATTATTATTATTATTATCATGACCCAAAATGCGCGTTTGGATGTAATTTTTAGTGTTGTGACCACGTTTTAAGTGAAATTGCTCTCTTCTTTTGGAATAGTGCTATCTCTTTTTCAAACCTGAGGAATCCGTGCGCACCTATCTACGCATGCGCGATAGTTTCATGCAAGGTCAAGTTTCATGTGATATTTGCAGCTTCACCGTGCCTGTGGGAGCCTATATGTTGACCCAAAGTCTTGGGTTGACCTCCGTAAGAGGAACCGTCGTTCCTTTGATAGAATTCCCTTGATGACCTTAGGTCAAACATGGTAAAGTCATTATTATTATTATTATTATTATTATTATTATTATTATTATTATTATTATTATTACTTGCTAAGCTACAACCCTAGTTGGAAAAGCAGGATGTCATAAGCCCAAGGCCTCCAACATGGGAAATAGCCCCAGTGAGGAAAGAAAATAAGGAAAAATAGAATAATGTACCTGAGTGTACCCTCATGCAAGAGAACTCTAACCCAAGACCATGGTACATATGTGCCTCAACAGGGAAAATAGCCCCAGTGAGGAAAGAAAACAAGGGAAAAAAGAATAATGTGCCGGAGTGTACCCTCATGCAAGAGAACTAACCCAAGACCATGGTACATAAGTGCCTCAACAGGGAAAATAGCCCCAGTGAGGAAAGAAAACAAGGGAAAAAAGAATAATGTGCCGGAGTGTACCCTCATGCAAGAGAACTAACCCAAGACCATGGTACATAAGTGCCTCAACAGGGAAAATAGCCTCAGTGAGGAAAGAAAATAAGGAAAATTAGAATAATGTACCCGAGTGTACCCTCAAGCAAGAGAACTCTAATCCAAGACAGTGAAAGACCATGGTACAGAGGCTATGGCACTACCCAAGACTAGAGAACAATGGTTTGATTTTGCGGTTAGTTGCAGTTCAGACTCTAGATCGAAACAGATTTCCTGTTGATATTCTAAAGATTATATTTTGTTATTTCTGATTACAAATACTGATATTATTAAAAAGAATGATAGATCAAGTTCATCATTATGATTAATTAGAATTTATATTAGGCTGATTACTTTGTAATTTAGTTTGTTTAGCAAGTCGATGGTTTGATGTCAACAAGGTGTTATTATCAAAACAAATTATCTTAATTATTAAGATTAGATATAATCTTATCAAGAACTTGCTTCTCATATCCTTAATCTTATTATTATTATTACTATTACTTGCTAAGCTATGATCCTAGTTGGAAAAGCAAGATGTTTTAAGCCAAGTGGCCCCAACAGGGAAAATAGCCCAGTGAGGAAAGGAAACAAGGAATGATATATTTTAAGAACGATGATATTTAAATAAATATTTCCTATATAAACTATGAAAACTTTAACAAGACAAGAGGAAGAGAAACGAGATAGAATAGTGTCCCCGAGTGTACCCTCAAGCAAGAGAACTCTAACCCAAGACAGTGGAAGACCATGGTACAGAGGTTATGGCACTACCCAAGACTAGAGAACAATGGTTTGATTTTGGAGTGTCCTTTTCCTAGAAGAGCTGCTTACCATAGCTAAAGAGTCTCTTCTACCCTTACCAAGAGGAAAGTAGCCACTGGACAATTTCAGTGCAGTAGTTATTACCAAAGCCTCCAGTTTGGTATATTACCTACAGTGCACCTCTTGTGTTTTACTATAGGCCTTATCTGCACTATTCAACCCTATATTCTTCCACCCTTCCAGTCTCTTGTCGCTATCTGTCCTCTTTAACTCTTACTTCACAACATGATTATGAAGAGTTCTTACAATTTCACTTCTCGATCTTTGTACATCTTTCATAATTTCCATATCGGCGTCCGGCCACTCAGAGCCAGGTCTTCAGATAAAATCGTATCAAATCACTACCAAAAACAAGAAATCAAAAATTTACGTAATGAAAACACCTGACGAGAGATTAAATGTTTCACATGATTGCTGTTACATCATCGCAGATTGTTGAAGTAGCCCCCAAAGGACAAAACCTTCTTCTTCTTCTCGTCCTGAAGAAACTCAACACAGCAGATAATATGAGATTGTGATGGCTGATTAAACACATAGATTATTCTTAATCTGATTATTTAATATTAAAATCGACTTGAAGAAAACAGGACACTTTAGATAGCACAAGACTGGATGGGGCTGAACTTTGGAAAGATGGCATGAAACCAGTCTAATTGCTAACTGATGTGATTATGTTTTTCTATAAAGTTTCTTTGGGTTTTGAATTTATAATTTTGCAATGAGAGAAATAAAATATAGGGCCTGTGTTTGCTGAGATAAAGTTGCATACTTATAATGGAACCATAAACCTAGGGTTATGATGATATTACTAGCTAAGCTACAACCCCAGGTGGAAAAAGAGGATCCTATGACCCTGAGGACTCCAACAGGGAAAATAGCTCAGTGAGGAAAGGGAGTAAATAAACTGCAAGAGCCTATTGGAAACACCCAAATCTCACAATCTTTTGAACGGGAGTTTAAGCTCAGCTCAAATCAGATAGCTTTTATAGTGTCTGCAACCTTACCATCCTCGTTTGCAGCAGCCTATAGGTCTAACTGCTGAATCATCACTAGCCATTGTTTGGCCCTCCCTGGTCCTAGCTTAAGGGTCCACCTCTAAGACATTGTCCTGTCCCTGACCTCCACCACTCATGGTTAACCCTTTAGCTATGATAAGCAGCTCTTCTAGGAGAATGACACACCAAAACTAAACCATTGTTCTCTCTTTCTTCTTCTTCTTTGTCTGCATCTTCTCCCACTTTATGTGGGGTCGATGTTTCTGGCCAGCGTTCTCCATCTACCTCTGTCCCACACTTCATCATATATATGCCCTAGCATTAATTCTAATCTCACAATCTCCACTGGCCATGTTTGTTTTGCCTAATTTTTCATGGCCGGATGCCTTTCCTGCCGCCAACCCTCCCCATTTACCTGGGCTTGGGTAATGCCATAGCCTCTGTACCATGGTCTTCCACTGTCTTGGGTAGAGTTCTATTACTTAAGGGTACACTTAAGCACACTATTCTATCTTATTTCTCTTCCTCTTGTTTTCTGAAGTTTTAATAGTTTGTAGTGTATATGAAAGATCTATTTTAATGTTGTTACTGTTCATAAAATATTTTATTTCAATTGTTTATTGTTCTCGTTGTTTACTCATTTCCTTATTACCTTTCCTCACTGAGCTGTTTTTTCCCTGTTGGAGCTCTTGTGCTTATAGCATCTTGCTTTTCCAACTAGGGTTGTAGCTTAGCTAATAATAATAATAATAATAATAATAATATGGACTACAGTAGGTGCTACCCTCATGTTTTCATTAAATCTATTAAAATTGATTCAGTCCACTTTGTCTGCTATCCTCTACAGTCAGCTTACTATCAGGTATTTAGCTCATTGGTGAATTCCTTTTTTTTTTTCAACTGAACGCCCTCATAGCATTCTATCTAGGTTGGAAAGTGAACTCAAGGTCTCTCATCAGTAAAGATAATAGGTGAACTTTTTATGGAGAAATTTTTCACAACATATTCTTTATAGCTACCCATATATATATATATATATATATATATATATATATATATATATATATATATATATATTTATACACACACATATATATATATATATATATATATATATATATATATCATCATCTCCTACACCTATTGACGCAAAGGGCCTCGATTAGATTTCGTTAGTCATCTCTCTCTCTCTCTCTCTCTCTCTCTCTCTCTCTCTCTCTCTCTCTCTATATATATATATATATATATATATATATATATATATATATATATGTGTGTGTGTGTGTGTGTGTGTGTGTTAAAGATAGATGATGGGGAGGGCTTGAGAAGAACCTATTAGGGGAGAAGATCAAGAGGAAGGCCGAGAATTAGATGTCAAGATAAAGTGAAAGATGATATGGAGAGAAAAGGTTTAGTGGAAGAGGATGCCTTTGTTGGAAGGCATTGGAGAGGATGCAGCAGGCCAACGACCCCTTAATGTAGGGATACAGGTGGAAAAGAAGATGTGTGTGTGTCTGTACATACAATAATAAAAAGTGAAATCCAAGATATCAAGGTTATGAAATTATCACTAACATCGATTGTGCTTGGTAATTATGACATTGTTACATTTCAAGTACCAGAATATACCAAAATACCTTACTTATCAAATCAAGGGAAGGAGCAAGTTATGAAAAATTATAAACATTTAAGAATTACCCGAATAAATAGTAATAAAGTATATATATATATATATATATATATATATATATATATATATATATATATATATATATATATATATATACATATATATATATATATATATATATATATATATATATGTGTGTGTGTGTGTGGGGGGGGGTTGTACATATGTGTATGTAGTATCTAGTTGATCGTTTGGTCTTCGCCCATTTTTCACCACTGTCACCTATTACTAATTTTCCTTGTAGTATAATTCCTTATTCGTTGAATAAACCAGCATGCATCCAGAGAACATAAAACGCACAAAGTAAGAAATGGTAAAAGATAATGAGAGAAATATATTCGATTTAGTGAACACTTACGGCCGCTTTCTCCTTTTCATTATCCAGAACGTCGACCATATAGTCCCATCTCGCTACCATCTCCAAATTACACTCTTGAGAGTATCTGGAAATAGATAGAATTAAATCAAATTTATATACAAGAAAAAGTAATGACTCATTGATAATAATACTCGAAACTAAACTTTTACTGATTCGTATCTTGAACATAATCGAAATTACTCTATGATAATATTTAAAAAAAGAAATACCAGACAAGAATAATAACTCATTAATATTAAAGTATTAGAGAAAGTAGCATTTAACTTTTCACAATGCCATTTTATTTTTCCAAAAGCTCTCCATCTTATGCTTATTCTTATAATATTGAAAAAAAAAACGAAAAAACAATAACTCCTTAATATTAAAATGATAGAGAAAGTGGCATTTTAGATTTCATAATCTCATTCTGTTTTCCAAAAGCTCTCTATCCCATGCTTATTCTTATAATATTGAAAAAAAAATACCAGAAAAAAACATTTAACTCATTAATATTAGAATATTAGAGAAAGTGGCATTTTACATTTCATAATCTCATTCTGTTTCTCAAAAGCTCTCCATCCCATGTGTAGGCCTATCCATTTAATTTCAATCTCACATCCTGGGGAAACTTACTGTCTGTCCTAAGCACGTATATTCATTAACAATCTCTAGAGGTTCGTCCATAATTCTTATTTGTTGCTGCATTTTAATTGGACATTATCTTAGTTTTACTGATACTCATTTTCAGTCCTACATTTCTGCTTTCTTTATCCAAATCTTATATCATCTTTTCAAATTCCTCCCATGGTTCACTAAATAGAACTGTCATCTGCAAATCTTAAATTGTTAAGGTATTCCCCTTTAATATTTATTCCTACATTTTCACAATCTAAATTCTTAGAAAATACTTTTAGGCATGCTATGGATAATTTAGGAGAGATGGGATCTCCCTGTCTAACTCCTTTCTCAATCAGAATTTTCTCACTATCTTTATGTAGTTTTAAGATTGCTGTACTTCCCCCGTATTGATATCTTCGAGTGTTTTAACTTAAAATTCATCTATTCCTTGTCTTTGAAGGGCTTTCATCACTGCTGAGGTTTTGACAGAATCAAAAGCTTTCTCATAGTCTATAAATGCCATATTTAGTGGTTTGTCATACTCTGTTGATATTTCCATTAGCTGGTTAATTACATGACCAAAGCAAAGGTGGTTGGACTATATCAAGGATGACCTTCGATCAAAGGGATTAACCGGTGATGAAGTGTCGGACAGAGGTAGATGGAGAACGCTGGCCAGAAACATCGACCCCACATAGAAGTGGGAAACGATGCAGACAAAGAAGAAGAAGAAGATTAATATTTCCATTAGCTGGTTAATAAATGGATATGGTCATTTACTGAATAACCCCTTCCAAAGCCCGCCTGCTCTCTTGAAGGATTAAAGTCTGTTTTTCTATTCGGCCTAATATGATCTTTGTAAATATTTTATGCATTACGGATAGTAAACTTATTGGGTGGTAATTTTTCAGGACTTTTTTGTCTCACTTTTTGTGAATTAATCTAATAATAAAGTTTTCCAAGCCGTAGGTATAGAGCATTCTTGCAGACATTTTGTGTAGAGTTTAGCGAGTTTTGCTACTATGAAATCTCCATCTATTATTAAATGAATTGTTAGGCCATCTCTTGCTGCTTTGCCTCTTTCCATGCCTTCTAGTGCTTTCTTTACTTCTTCTACTGTTTCTTATGATACAGGATCAGGTGTTTCCTTATTTCTATTGGCGAAGTTATTGTATTGAAATCTTTCTTAATTTATTGATTAATTAGTTAAAGTCTAGCTGCCTTTCTATTCGGACTAATATGATCTTTTTAGACATTTTATATATTACGGAGACTAAACATATTGGGCATTAATTTTTCAGGACTTTTTTGTCTCACTTTTTTTTTTAATTAGCGTAATGGTGAAGTTTTTTCCAAACTGTTGCTATGGAGCATTCTTGCAGGTATTTTGTGTAAAGTTCAGCAAGTTTCACTATCATGAAATATAGTTCATCTATTATTGAATCAATCGTGAGGCCGTCTTCTGCTGCTGCTTTACCTCTTTTCATGCATTTTGATGTTTTTTCACTTCTACTGTTAGTTTTGATACCGACTCGTGTGTTTCATTATTTCTATTGACAAAGTTATATCTTATATCACTATTCTATAGCATTGTATGGAAATCCTCTGTATTTTTAATCCCTCCATTTCTTTGGTCCGTAATATTTCCATTTTTCATCCTTTAAGGCAAACATCCGTTGCCACCCTATTCCAAGTCTTCTTTTCATCAACTTAAGGATTCATCCTTTCTCTGTTGCTTCCTCTATTTTGGTCTCATTGTGATTACGAATGTCTTAAGTTTTTATTTAGTTTATTGTTTTGGATAATTCTCTTAATTCTATCTCATCTCTCTTGGCTTTTACCCTCATTTACAATATTTTTTTTTTTTTTTGGTGTTTTCGATTACTTTCGATTTTTTTTTTTTCGATTACTTTTCTTGATCTTGATTAGGAACTTTTCTACCTAACTCTCGAACTAACTACAATACAAATTTTTCCAAATTACCCTTCATTGTTTCCATTTCATCATAGGTAGGTTGGCCGCCACGGCAAAAGTCACCAGTTATGATACTATCAATAAAAAGTTATTGGGTCCTTTGACTGGCCAGACCGTACCATATTGGATCCCTCTCTCTGGTTATGGCTCCTTTGCTTACACATACACTAAATAGTCAGGCTTATTCTTACCACATTCTCCACTGCCATCATACACCTGACAACGCCAACATTACCAAACAATTCTTCTTCACTCAGTAGGTTAACTACTGCACTCTAATTGTTCATTGGTTACTTTATTCTTGGTAAGGATAGTAGAGACTCTTTACCTGGTAAGCAGCTCTTCTAGGAGAGGGATACTCCAAAATCAAACCATTGTTCTCTAGTCTTAGGTAGTGCCATAGCCTCTGTACCATGGTCTTCCACTGTCTTGGGTTAGACTTCTCTTGCTTGAGGGTACACTCTGGTACACTATTCTATATTATTTCTTTTCCTATTGATTTTGCATAGTTTATATATGAAAGATCTAATTTAATGTTGTTATTGCAATTAAAATATGTTATTTTAAATGTTTATTACGTCTCTTGTAGTTTTTTTTTCCTCATTTCTTTTCCTCACTGAGCTATTTTTCCCTGATGGAGCCCTTAGGCTTTTGACATCCTTCTTTTCCAACTAGGGTTGCAGCTTCCCTTGTAATAATATATATATATATATATATATATATATATATATATATATATATATATATATAATATATATACATATATATATATATATATATATATATATATATATGTGTGTGTGTGTGTGTGTGTGTAAATATGTATATTATATATATATATATATATATATATATATATATATATATATATATATATATATATATATATTTCAACATTTCCTATAATTCCTTTTTCATGCTCATCACGTGTCGGATATCTGGATTTCTACACATGCATATATATATATATATATATATATATATATATATATATATATATATATATATATATTAGAAAGATAGATTGATTATAAGTGATGATAATTACGACCAATATATCTTTTTTGATAGTCTTGTCAACCAATATTATCGAATCATTTAACTATAAAATATTAATCAACAAGACTTAATATATATTTTTTCAAATTATCTATGCTCATTTCGACTGGCAATATCATATATATGTTTGTAAGTGTACATAAACGTATATCAGGCCAGTATATAATATTAATAATAATAATAATAATAATAATAATAATATTGATTATATTATTAATATAAATAATATTATTAATGATATTATTAATAGTAATAGTAATGATAATAATGATAATAATAATAATAATAGAAATAATATGATTAATGTTAATAATATTGATAATATTGATAATATTAATAATATTAATAGGAATGATAATATTAATATTAATAATATTCATAATAACAATAAAAATAATAGTAATAATAATAATAAAAATAATAATAATAATAATAATAATAATAATAATGATAATAATAATAATAATAGTACTTGAGAATACATAAAAGCCTAATGTAGATTCCTTCTTTAGAAAAAAATTGATAAAGATTAAGCGAAACAATTATTATCAAATAAACATATCAAATTTTTAAAGATTTTTCGAATTAATAAGAAATGTAAATGTTATTTTTCATTTTTTTCGCTTGTGTTGTTTCGGGTAACATTTCTGGACGTCATGTTGCAGCGATCATTGCTCTGCTATTGCTATGCCTCATTGCTCTGCTGTTGCTATGCCTCATTGCTCTGCTATTGCTATACCTCATTGCTCTGTTATTGCCGTTGCTCTGACCTGAGACAACAGAAGTCATGTCATTCATCTAAATAACATACGCCAGGAATTAAATTCTTTTCCAAAATATGGAATTCCATTCATTCTTCTGTTATTATTATTACTTGCTAAGCTGCAACTTCGGTTGGAAAAGAATGATGCAATAAGGGCTCCAGCAGGAAAAATATTCCAGTGAGGAAAGGAAATAAGGAAACATAGAATAGAGTGCCTGATTATAGGCTACCCTCTAAGTAAGAGAAATCTACCCCAAGACAGTGGAAGACCATTGTACAGAGTCTATGGCACTACCCAAGACTAGAGAACAATGGTTTGCTTTTGAAGTATCCTTCTAGAAGAGTTTCCCAGTTTCGTAGTGTTTCTTTCTTTTTTTCCTCTTGCAAAAGTATTTTTTTAGTCCATCAATTACTCTTTGTAATTTGGCTTCAATTAATCATCTCCTCTTCTCTCATTTCGTAAGCCTCATTTCCTTGATAACCTTATACTTGAATTAAAATCTCATTTCTTGGGCCATTTCCTTCGTCAGTTCTATCTATTACCTGATGTTCACTACCACCATGCCTTACTTCCTTACGTACAAATACTTCATAGATTCCCTTCATAAATTCTTTACCTTGATTCTAATTCTTGATAGACTCCTTACCTTCATTCTAAACCTTCAGACTTTTTGAACCTTCACTCTAAACCTTCATACTTTTTTAAACTTCACTCTAAACCTTCATATTCTTTTTTACATATTTTTTTTCACATTGACTCAAAACCTTCACAAATTATGTTACATTAACTGTGAACCTTCATATACTTTCTACCTTAATTACAATTTCTTTATAAATTCCTTACCTTCATTGTAACTCTTTCATAAATTCTTTATCTTGAATCTAATTCATTTATAAATTCTTTACCTGGATTTTAATTCCTTCATAAATCATTTGCCTTGATTCTAATTCCTTCATAAATTCCTTACCTTGATTCTAATTCCTTAATAAATTCCTTACCATGATTTCAATTCCTTGCCTTGATTCTAATTCCTTCATAAATTCCTTACCTGGATTCTAAACCCTTCATAAATCATTTACCCTAATTCTAGTTCCTTCATAAATTCCTTACCTGGATTCTAAACCCTTCATAAATCATTTACCCTAATTCTAGTTCCTTCATAAATTCCTTACCTGGATTCTAAATCCTTTATCATCAATCACATTGATTCTAATTCCTTATCTGAATTCTAAATCCTTCTTAAATCATTTACCTTGATTCTAATCCCTTCATAAATTCTTTACCTGGATTCTAATTCCTTCATAAATTCTTTACCTGGGTTCTAATTCCTTCATAAATCATTTACCTTGATTCTAACTCCTTCATAAATTCCTTATCATGATGTCAACTCCTTGCCTTGATTTTAATTTTAATTCTAATTCCTTCATGAATTATTCACCTCCTACCTAATTCTATGTGAAGTCCAGTTAGTTCAAAGAAGTCTAGTTAATTCAAAGAAGTCTAGTTAGTTCAAAGAAGTCCAGTTAGTTTAAAGAGGTCTAGTTAGTTCAAAGAAGTCTAGTTAGCTCAAAGAGGTCCAGTTAGTTCAAAGAAGTCCAGTTAGTTCAAATAAGTCCAGTCAGTTCAAAGAAATTTAATACCCAATTCCCCTTTTTCGAAATTATCTCACAATGTTCAATACCCTGACAAGAATTTCTTACCTCACATCCAATTCCTTCATAAATTCCTCGGCTTCGCCCTCATCGCGAATTTTCTCTTTCCGCGGCCCTGCCGCCACCGAACTCGCTAGAAATAGCGACCCCAGCAGAGCCAGGGTCAGTCTCTGTCTTGGGCAAAACCACTTCATGCCCGATCACTCGGCTACCACGTAGGTGACTGAAGGAGAAAACGAGGGCTGGAATAACTGGGCACTTAGGGGGACACAAAAGTCGAGTTTATCGATAAGAATATTGATTAAAAAAAAAAAAAAAAAAAAAAAAAAAAAAAAAAAAAAGAAGGGAGACACGGTCACTTATCACTTATCGAAAAATGGCTTCGCTTGGACCAATCACGAGGGTTTTAGTCAGGCCCTATTGGGTACAGACTCTCCCCCTCCTTTCCCCTCCTCCTCCCCTCTCCCCCCCCCCCCCCGCCCCTTCGCTATCAAGCATTTATTTTGTTAATATGAGTAATTTCAATCACAACTTGTATTACCAAGGAACTCGAGTCCAGTGACAGGTTGAGTAATGGTTCGTTAGAGATAAGACAACTGACAGGTAAACAGAGTTTTCAATCTCAAATCAAAGCTGGGAGCTGATAAAGACACAATCAACCCCCCCCCTCCCCCCCTTCAAGCATACCACCCTCCCCTGAATATTTCGGCAATGGGTTTCTCAAGGCAAGAGATGGGTAATTAAAGGTTGAGTTGATGATAAAGAGCAATTGTCTGATTATATATATATGTATATATATGTGTATATATATATATATATATATATATATATATATCTATATAGGCTATATATATATGTGTGTGTGTGTGTGTGATATATATATTGGCCTATATATATATATATATATATATATATATATATGTGTGTGTGATATATATATATATATATGTGCGTATATATACAATATATATATATATATATATATATATATATAAATATATATATATATATATATATATATATATATATATATATATATATATATATATATATATATATATATATATATATGTATATATACATTATATATATATATATATATATATATATATATATATATATATATTTATATATATCTTTCCTTTCACGCTCAGTGATGAGAAAGAACAGTCATACTCTGGTGAGAGGGGGGATGGTACCCCGGGAAGTACACTCAGAAACCACACAATAACACAAATTACCGAACCAGCGGGTTGTAGTTAGGAAAGGAGTGTGCGCATGTCCAAATATCTAGACGTCATTTTTGACGGATCGAGTTCACTGGCGTAATAGAGAGAGAGAGAGAGAGAGAGAGAGAGAGAGAGAGAGAGAGAGGGGGGGGGGAACTCAGCATAGCTGTGAATGCAATTCAAGTGAAATTGAAATACATCAATAAAAACAAGTCACATCTAATGCTAATGAAATCCAGACAGCATTAAAGGTATTATAGACTGGATTGAAATACGTAATGGATATGGAATCATCGTTACAAACCAGTGATTCGGCTGACATTTCAAAATCCTTTTGAATAACTGCGATAAACACCTGTTGCTTTTTTTTTTCCTGTATCGAGCTCCTGAGCAATGCTTGTTTCATCAGGGGGAACCCGTGACATAGACTTATAGACTTCCACAATTGCCGATATTTGAGAGAACGGGTGAATTACGAAAGAATATTCGAGACCATTTAGACCTTGTTCGAGACTATTTAGACCTTGTTCAATAATATTTAGACCTTGTTCGAAACTATTTATACCTTGTACGAGAATATTTAGACCTTGTTCGAAACCATTTAGACCTTGTTCGAGAATATTTAGACTTGTTTGAGACTATTTAGACCTTGTTCGAGACTATAGACCTTATTCGAGACCATGTTTGTAAAGCCCGTTTATATATATATATATATATATATATATATATATATATATATATATATATATATATATATATATATATATATATATATATATATATATATACAATGGATTGACGAAGTGAGAAAGTTTGCGAATGTGGAATAAAAAGACCATAAACAGACGCAAGTGGAAGAACATGTCTGAGGCCCTTGTTCTGCAGTGGAGTAGTAACAGCTGATTGTGATATATATATAAATATATATATATATATATATATATATATATATATATGTATATATATATATATATGTATATATATATATATATATATATATATATATATATATATATATATATATATATATATATATATCAAAAGAGCATCCAGCTTTGATAACAACAGGCGTTAAGGTCTGGCTAACGCAAGATTGAACAAAACCCTCCCAGCTTATGAAACAAATTTCAGCCCCTCCTTTGATGTAAAAAAATAAGCCACGCTTTCATAGAATGTAAGAATGCGATGAGCTTCTAAAATGTGGATCTGCGCTTTCGTAAAGAAAGAATGTGACGAGCTTCTAGCGTGTGGATCCGCGCTTTTTTAAAGAACGCAAGAAAGCGACGACCTTCTAACATGTGGATCCGCACTTTCGTAAAGAACGCAAGAATGCTACAAGCTTCTAACATGTGGATCCGCGGTTTCATAAAGAACGCAAGAATGCAACGTGCTTCTAACATGTGAATCCGCGCTTTCGTAAAGAATGCAAGAATGCGACGAGCTTCTAACATGTGGATCCGCGCTTTCGTAAAGAACGCAGGAATGCGACAAGCTTCTAACATGGGGATCCGCGGTTTCATAATGAACGCAAGAATGCAATGTGCTTCTAACATGTGGATCTGCGCTTTCGTAAAGAACGCAAGAATGCGACGAGCTTCTAACATGTGGATCCGCGGTTTCATAATGAACGCAAGAATGCAATGTGCTTCTAACATGTGGATCTGCGCTTTCGTAAAGAACGCAAGAATGCGACGAGCTTCTGACATGTGGATCCGCGGTTTCATAATGAACGCAAGAATGCAATGTGCTTCTAACATGTGGATCTGCGCTTTCGTAAAGAACACAAGAATGCGACGAGCTTCTAACATGTGGATCCGCGGTTTCATAATGAACGCAAGAATGCAACGTGCTTCTAACATGTGGATCCACGCTTTCATAAAGAACGCAAGAATGCGACGAGCTTCTAACATGTGGATCCGCGCTTTCGTAAATAATGCAAGAATGCAACGTGCTTCTAACATGTGAATCCGCGCTTTAGTAAAGAACGCAGGAATGCGACGAGCTTCTAACATGTGGATCCGCGCTTTCGTAAAGAACGCAGGAATGCGACGAGCTTCTAACATGTGGATCCGCGCTTTCGTAAAGAACGCAGGAATGCGACGAGCTTCTAACATGTGGATCCGCGCTTTCGTAAAGAATGCAGGAATGCGACAAGCTTCTATCATGGGGATCCGCGGTTTCATAATGAACACAAGAATGCAATGTGCTTCTAACATGTGGATATGCGCTTTCGTAAAGAACGAAGAATGCGACGAGCTTCTAACATGTGGATCCGCGGTTTCATAATGAACGCAAGAATGCAATGTGCTTCTAACATGTGGATCTGCGCTTTCGTAAATAACGCAAGAATGCGACGAGCTTCTAACATGTGGATCCGCGGTTTCATAATGAACGCAAGAAGGCAACGTGCTTCTAACATGTGGATCCGCGCTTTCATAAAGAACGCTAGAATGCGACGAGCTTCTAACATGTGGATCCGCGCTTTCGTAAAGAATGCAAGAATGCAACGTGCTTCTAACATGTGAATCCGCGCTTTCGTAAAGAATGCAAGAATGCGACGAGCTTCTAACATGTGGATCCGCGCATTCGTAAAGAACGCAGGAATGCGACGAGCTTCTAACATGTGGATCCGCGCTTTCGTAAAGAACGCAAGAATGCGACGAGCTTCTAACATGTGGATCCGCGCTTTCGTAAAGAACGCAGGAATGCGACAAGCTTCTAACATGGGGATCCGCGGTTTCATAATGAACGCAAGAATGCAATGTGCTTCTAACATGTGGATCTGCGCTTTCGTAAAGAACGCAAGAATGTGACGAGCTTCTAACATGTGGATCCGCGGTTTCATAATGAACGCAAGAATGCAATGTGCTTCTAACATGTGGATCTGCGCTTTCGTAAAGAACGCAAGAATGCGACGAGCTTCTGACATGTGGATCCGCGGTTTCATAATGAACGCAAGAATGCAATGTGCTTCTAACATGTGGATCTGCGCTTTCGTAAAGAACACAAGAATGCGACGAGCTTCTAACATGTGGATCCGCGGTTTCATAATGAACGCAAGAATGCAACGTGCTTCTAACATGTGGATCCACGCTTTCATAAAGAACGCAAGAATGCGACGAGCTTCTAACATGTGGATCCGCGCTTTCGTAAATAATGCAAGAATGCAACGTGCTTCTAACATGTGAATCCGCGCTTTAGTAAAGAACGCAGGAATGCGACGAGCTTCTAACATGTGGATCCGCGCTTTCGTAAAGAACGCAGGAATGCGACGAGCTTCTAACATGTGGATCCGCGCTTTCGTAAAGAACGCAGGAATGCGACGAGCTTCTAACATGTGGATCCGCGCTTTCGTAAAGAATGCAGGAATGCGACAAGCTTCTATCATGGGGATCCGCGGTTTCATAATGAACACAAGAATGCAATGTGCTTCTAACATGTGGATCTGCGCTTTCGTAAAGAACGAAGAATGCGACGAGCTTCTAACATGTGGATCCGCGGTTTCATAATGAACGCAAGAATGCAATGTGCTTCTAACATGTGGATCTGCGCTTTCGTAAATAACGCAAGAATGCGACGAGCTTCTAACATGTGGATCCGCGGTTTCATAATGAACGCAAGAAGGCAACGTGCTTCTAACATGTGGATCCGCGCTTTCATAAAGAACGCTAGAATGCGACGAGCTTCTAACATGTGGATCCGCGCTTTCGTAAAGAATGCAAGAATGCAACGTGCTTCTAACATGTGAATCCGCGCTTTCGTAAAGAATGCAAGAATGCGACGAGCTTCTAACATGTGGATCCGCGCATTCGTAAAGAACGCAGGAATGCGACGAGCTTCTAACATGTGGATCCGCGCTTTCGTAAAGAACGCAAGAATGCGACGAGCTTCTAACATGTGGATCCGCGCTTTCGTAAAGAACGCAGGAATGCGACAAGCTTCTATCATGGGGATCCGCGGTTTCATAATGAACGCAAGAATGCAATGTGCTTCTAACATGTGGATCTGCGCTTTCGTAAAGAACGCAAGAATGCGACAAGCTTCTAACATGGGGATCCGCGGTTTCATAATGAACGCAAGAATGCAATGTGCTTCTAACATGTGGATCTGCGCTTTTGTAAAGAACGCAAGAATGCGACGAGCTTCTAACATGTGGATCCGCGCTTTCGTAAAGAACGCAGGAATGCGACAAGCTTCTATCATGGGGATCCGCGGTTTCATAATGAACGCAAGAATGCAATGTGCTTCTAACATGTGGATCCGCGCTTTCGTAAAGAACGCAAGAATGCGACAAGCTTCTAACATGGGGATCCGCGGTTTCATAATGAACGCAAGAATGCAATGTGCTTCTAACATGTGAATCCGCGCTTTCGTAAAGAACGCAAGAATGCGACGAGCTTCTAACATGTGGATCCGCGGTTTCATAATGAACGCAAGAATGCAACGTGCTTCTAACATGTGGATCCGCGCTTTCATAAAGAACGCAAGAATGCGACGAGCTTCTAACATGTGGATCCGCACTTTCGTAAAGAATGCAAGAATGCAACGTGCTTCTAATATGTGAATCCGCGCTTTCGTAAAGAATGCAAGAATGCGACGAGCTTCTAACATGTGGATCCGCGCTTTCGTAAAGAACGCAGGAATGCGACGAGCTTCTAACATGTGGATCCGCGCTTTCGTAAAGAACGCAAGAATGCGACGAGCTTCTATCATGGGGATCCGCGGTTTCATAATGAACGCAAGAATGCAATGTGCTTCTAACATGTGGATCTGTGCTTTCATAAAGAACGCAGGAATGCGACAAGCTTCTAACATGTGGATCCGCGCTTTCATAATGAACGCAAGAATTCAATGTGCTTCTAACATGTGGATCTGCGCTTTCGTAAAGAACGCAAGAATGCGACAAGCTTCTAACATGGGGATCCGCGGTTTCATAATGAACGCAAGAATGCAATGTGCTTCTAACATGTGGATCTGCGCTTTCGTAAAGAACGCAAGAATGTAACGTGCTTCTAACATGTAATCCGCGCTTTCGTAAAGAATGCAAGAATGCGACGCTGCCTCTAACATGTGGATCTGCGCTTTCGTAAAGAACGCAAGAATGCGACAAGCTTCTAACATGTGGATCCGCGCTTTCGTAAAGAACGCAGGAATGCGACAAGCTTCTAACATGTGGATCCGCGGTTTCATAATGAACGCAAGAATGCAATGTGCTTCTAACATGTGGATCCGCGCTTTCGTAAAGAACGCAGGAATGCGACGAGCTTCTAACATGTGGATCTGCGCTTTCGTAAAGAACGCAGGAATGCGACGAGCTTCTAACATGTGGATCTGCGCTTTCGTAAAGAACGCAAGAATGCGACGAGCTTCTAACATGTGGATCTGCGCTTTTGTAAAGAACGCAAGAATGTGACGAGCTTCTAACATGTGGATCCGCGCTTTCGTAAAGAACGCAGGAATGCGACAAGCTTCTAACATGGGGATCCGCGGTTTCATAATGAACGCAAGAATGTAACGTGCTTCTAACATGTGAATCCGCTCTTTCGTAAAGAATGCAAGAATGCGACGCTGCTTCTAACATGTGGATCTGCGCTTTCGTAAAGAACGCAAGAATGCAACGTGCTTCTAACATGTGGATCCGCGCTTTCGTAAAACGCTGAAGGGAACTTACGTAGAGGGTTAATAGAATAACAAATCGACGCCATGATACACTTACTACCTTCACGCTATCCATTTTCATAGTGGAGAGACGGAATTCTTATAGATAAAAAGATAAATAGTGATATCTATGGACATCATGAAACGTGTAAAAGCTACTATCTAAAATAAACGATTAATGGTGTTGAAAAATATATCTTCTGTAGAATTTTTACTAACTGAAAAAAATACTCGATAAGAATGTGAACAATTTCCTCCTAATTACTCTGATTATCTAAAATGAAGCAATATGGGTTCTCGAGTAATCAGTCTAAACAGATTCAAGGCTAAACACCAAGATTCATTATCTCTGGTTACTTAACTCATCAAGTTACAAGTAGGTCAGGTGGTTTGAACTCTCTATAATGACATTGGGATATTTACTATAATTCATTAACAACAAAAACAATAAAAGTAGGTAGTAGGGTGGCCATGGCACCAGCCACCCGTTGACATACTACCAATGTGTTTATTGACTGCCCAGATAGTACTGCAGTGGATCAATCTGGTTACGCCTCATCTTTTCTTTGCCTAAACATACACCGAATAGTCTGGTCTATTATTTACAAATTCTCCTCTGTCCTCGTACACCTGACAAAGCAGAGATTAACAAATGTACGATCTCTCATTCTAGGCTCCACGTTAATCATTGCTGGCTTTTGTAGGTAGTAGGTTGGCCAGGGCACCAGCCACCCTTGAGATACTACCACTAGAGAGTTATTGGGTCCGTTGACTGGCCAGACTGTACTACATTGTATCCTTCTCGCTGGTTTCCGGTTCATTTTTTCCTTTGCCTGCAAATCCACCGAATAGTCTGCCCTATACTTTACACATTCACATCTTTTCTCATGCACCTGACAACACTTAGATAACCGAAAAATTCTTCTTCACTAAATGCACTGTAATTGTTCAAGGGCTCCCTTCCTCTTGGTAAGGGTAGAAGAGATTCTTCAGCTATGGTAAGCAGCTCTTCCAGGAGAAGGACACTCCAAACTCAAAGCATTATTCTCTAGTCTTGGGTAGTGCCATAGCCTCAGTACCATGGTCTTCTAATGTCTTGGGTTAGAGTACTCTTGCTTGATGGTACATTCAGACACACTGTTTTATTTGTTTCTTTATTTCCTTTCCTCACTGGGTATTTTCCTTGTTGGAGACCTTGGGCTTATAGCATCCTGCTTTTTCAACTACGGTGGCACCTTAGCTAATAATAATAATAATGATAATAATAATAATAATTATAACAACTTCATCTTTCATAATCAAAAACATTTTATTAAGCAGGTAGACGAAACAGATAATGATCCTGGCAATTAAACCAAAGAAAAATTATTTTCTTTGAATCCAGGTCATGGGAACACATAAGAAATCACAGAAATTTAAAACTTAAAGATAATACGAATAAAACACCTGTCAATCTGGTTTCTCTAAAGTTGAAATTATTCATTATATTTAGTTTATGCCACAATTTGAAGCAATTTCATTAATGAT
This sequence comes from Palaemon carinicauda, assembly GCF_036898095.1. NCBI lineage: Eukaryota > Metazoa > Arthropoda > Malacostraca > Decapoda > Palaemonidae > Palaemon > Palaemon carinicauda. The sequence continues at coordinate 22,113,633 of NC_090730.1, forward strand.
TATAATATGGATGACTAATAATTTTTATGATATGGATGAATTAGCAATTAAGGAAAAACTTTGACTTATTTAATTGTACGCCAGTTATTATCAATTCATTTATTCATTTGTTGCTGGTTTATTAAACATTTTTTAGGTAATGTTTCTAGATCTGAGTAGTTAATTTCTGGGGATCAGAAATAATGATGGAATGTAAGAATTTTATATATTATTATTATTATTATTATTATTATTATTATTATTATTCTTATTATTATTATTATTATCATTATCATTATCATTATTATTATTATTATTATTATTATTATTATTATTACTATAATTATTATCATTATCATCATTATTACTATCCGAGATACAGCCCTGGTTAGAAAAGCAGAATGCTACAAGCCCAAGTGCTCCAACAGGGAAAGTAGTTCAGTGAGGAGAGGAAATAAGGGAATACAAATAAATAAAATATGAAATATTTTAAGATCAGTAACAATATTAAAAAATATCAGTCATATATAAACTATAAAACAAGTCTTTGGTCAACCTATTCAACAGAAAAGAATTTACATAATTTACATAAAGTTTGAACTTCTGAAGTTCCACCGATTCAACTGCCTGATTCGGAAGATCAATCCGCAACCTGGCCACAGCTGGAATAAAACTTCTAGAATACTGTGTAGTATTGAACTTTTCCAAGTTCCATCTGGAGGTTCCAGAGAAATTTTAATGGCTTCTAACAAAATGATAGTTGACTGGCAGACTCTGGAAACTATCGATTAATTCTAATAGTCAGGCCTTCTCCTTCATGAGGTTCAATGCGACACAGTATTCTAGAAGTTTTATTCAAGCCTTCTCCTTCATGAGGTTCAATGCGACACAGTATTCTAGAAGTTTTATTCAAGCCTTCTCCTTCATGAGGTTCAATGCGACACAGTATTCTAGAAGTTTTATTCAAGCCTTCTCCTTCATGAGGTTCAATACGACACAGTATTCTAGAAGTTTTATTCAGGCCTCCTCCTTCACGAGGTTCAATACAACACAGTATTCTAGAAGTTTTATTCAGGCCGCCTCCTTCAAGATGTTCAATACGACACAATATTCTAGAAGTTTTATTCCAGCTGTGACCAAGTTGTGGTGGAGTGATCATCCTAATCTGGTAGTTGAATCAGCAGAACTTCTTAAGTTCAAACTTGCAGCAAATGTTTTTACGTTGAACAGGCTGACATGGGTCTTTTTTATAGTTTATATATGAAATATCTGTTTTAATGCTGTAATGTTTTTGAAATATTTTATGTTCATTACTTATATCGTTTACTTATTTCTTTATTTCCTTTCCTCACTGGGCTATATTTTCCTGTTGGAGCCCCTGGGCTTATAGCATCTTGCTTTTCTAACTAGGGCTGTACCTTAACTAATAATAATAATAATAATAATAATAATAATAATAATAATAATAATAATAATAATAATAATAATAATAATAATAATGATAATAATAATAGAAGTTGCTGATAAACAATGAAGAATGAGACGTTGAATTCAAAACGAAATTGGAAATCACTCACATAAAATAAAATAAAAAAAAATAATAGAAAAGAGATTTCGAATTCGAAATATCTAGAGATAAGACACAAGGTCCTCTGGAGTTCATGAGAGAGATAGAAAAAAAAGAAGATAAACGACATGTTATCTGTAAAGGACCTTTTAATTAATCATATTTTGAAAAAAAATGTACAGATAAGATAGACGATAGATATTTTAGTCTCTATTTTACATTCACAGGTTATTTCCATGTAATGTATGTACTGTAATCGCATGTATGTCCCATTACAGGTATGCGTGGACAGCTGTATGTAATATATGATGTGTATACACGGTATTTATCATTATCGTTATATCTAACATCATATTAAAGATAAGACTTAATTGCTTCGATATAACTTATCAAAATCGACTATGTAAATGTCAGTCACTGTCTATTAATCACTGCATTTTCAACAAATATTTCAGAATAATCGCCATCAAAATTCGATTTCTCTCTCTCTCTCTCTCTCTCTCTCTCTCTCTCTCTCTCTCTCTCTCTCTCTCTCTCTCTCTCTCTCATTATATGATTGTAGACCATGTCTGTCTATCAGCTGGTAACATGTAATATTCCAGGTGTGAATAGTCAAAATTCGATTCTCTCTCTCTCTCTCTCTCTCTCTCTCTCTCTCTCTCTCTCTCTCTCTCTCTCTCTCTCTCTCATTATATGATTGTAGACCATGCCTGCCTACCACCAGGTAATGTATAATGTCCCACGTGTGAGTAGTCAAAATTCTCTCTCTCTCTCTCTCTCTCTCTCTCTCTCTCTCTCTCTCTCTCTCTCTCTCTCTCTCTCACCTGGTAATGCGTAAAGCGTACCAGGTGTTGATAATCATTCGAACATCCTTGGTCAGGTAGATTAATGACTAAATATTTCCCCAATTTCGTTTTTCAGTAAAGTATTATTCATTTTTAAGATCATCATCAATATATTTCTCTTAAATTATTCTTGAATTTTCCATTAGGCTGAACATCTGTATAAACCTTCCATTTACGTTATATGTCAGAGGAATCATTGCGGTCTTTAATGCATTGCGTTTTTATTCATATTTATATTTTATGTCTTATGAATACTTCTCATCTATAGTTCTTTTGTTATCTCCTTGTATCCTCTCCTCCCCGAGCTGTTTTCCTTATAGGAGCCTTTTGAGCTTGTATCCTTCTATTCCAACTGGTGTTGTAGTTTAACTAGTAAAGAAATTAATAATAATGATGATGATAATAATAATAATAATAATAATAATAATAATAATAATAATAACAATAATAATAATGATAATAATAATGTTAATGATAATAATGATAATAATAATAATAATAATAATAATAATAATAATAATAATAATACTGAGGATAGGTCTAGAATAGGTAAGTATAATAGAGACAATATTGTATAAAAAAAAGTCACTAAATGCTAAGAATTTCCTGTTTTTCTTTTGAAAAGAATTCAAATGGCTCTAATGTTTATTGTGTATATATAAAAAAAGCTGTAACATAGTGTACAAAATCATTTTATCTTTCAATTTATAAACAAACAACCGGAGTTATTCAGGCAAGATAAAAGAAAAGTCTTTTAGTTGAATCATGAAAATTTTTTTAATTTATTTTCAAAATAAAAAATAGATTTTTTTTTTTTATGATTTTTGTTTCATGATCCTTTAGTGGCCATGGAAAATATGTCTCCCTCTCTCTCTCAACGGCCGAGCTACCCCCCCCCCCCTCTCTCTCTCTCTCTCTCTCTCTCTCTCACATTAGAGTTTTAAAGGTTTTAAAGGTCGCTCATGAATGCCAGAGGCAAGGAACAGTGAAATTGCCCTAGCAATCAGGACAATGCCTTAGAGACTGACCATATATTATATGATCAGCGCCCAAGCCTCCTCTCCACCCAAACTAGGACCAGGGAGGGCCAGGCAGTGGCTGCTGATGACTCAGAAGATAGACCTATAGGCTCCCCCAAACCCCGCAACCTTAACTCACAAGGATGGTAAGGTTGTAGACACTAATGGCACTAACGAGTCTGAGCGGGACTCGAACCCCCGACTGGGAAACACCAGGCAGAGACGTTACCAATCAGGGTATACCCAGGCACTCTATTCTATCTGTTTTGTTATTTCCTTTCCTCTATTCTTAAGATATTGATCAAATACATAAGTTGAAATATAATAATATAATTCTCAGCTTAAATATAACATGAACTTCAAAAGTAAATATCTTTACGTGTGTATATAAATTCAGATCCAATGCTACACTCTTATTAAAAAACCGTAATTTTTATCGGAAATTCTCCATAAAAAAAATAATACCGTTTTCGACCGTATTTCAGTAAAATACCGGCGACCGTAATTTTACCTTACTTTGTTATCCTCTTTTACGGATTGGTGACCGTAATATCACTCGTATACTAGCCCAGCGGCATAGTAAGAAATATGAAACCAATTGTTCAAATTGTTCTAAAAGCACCAAAATTGGCACACATGTGGATTAATACATTCTGAACAATTTTGGATATGGAGGCATTCAAGATTCTCCCCGTAGCACATTTGGCGGCCATTTTTCAAAATGGCCGCTATTTACCGTTAGCGTCATTGAATATGTACCATAATTTGTCTTTTTGTGGATGCTAAAGGTGATAAGTGTGCTAGAGGTGATAAGTATTGTACAATTACACATACTTCTGTGCTTACCAAATAATTTGGCTACCATTTCACAAGAAAATGAATTTTACTTTGCAGCGGCAGCGTTGGTGGCAGTGACGGCGGCTGCAGTAATAGTATAGTGTTGATAGTCATGGTGCTTGTAGTAGTAACTTGTGGTAACATGGTGGTGTTTTGTGTCTTTGCAGGTGAGGCAGCAGCAGCACCACCTGACATCAGAGACGCGTTGTTCCAGACTGCAGCCATGGCAAAGAAGTTCCAACTGGTCGATACTTTTGAGCAACGTACTCCCACAACACCTCCTGAGACAAACTGGAAGCTGTGTCTTGTATGTCAAGAGGAGACAACAGAGTCACTTGTCTGCCCAGTACTGTCTAAACGCCGAGACCCTGGGAGTGGATACACGACAATGGCTGCAAACTTGGTCAAATTTGATGAACTCGGAGAACTGCCAAGAACTGTTCAGTTACAGAGACTAGATGAAGGACAAGGTGTTGAGGCGACAATGGTTGCCCACCAGGCCAAGTGGCATAAAACATGTATGCTCAAATACAATAACACAATGCTACGAAGAGCAGAGAAGAGACGCATCGCAAGCAGCTCAGCATTTGATAGTACTGACAATGTCCAGGCCAAGCGCGCCAGAACACACTCTTCAGAAGCCACTACCAGCGGCACCTCCTGCTTTTTCTGTGGAAAGTCTGGCACAGAGACCCTACATGAAGTAACAACCTTCCAGGTGGACACACGCGTACGGAAGTGTGCAGCGCAAGTTGGGGACAATGAACTCATAGCCAGGCTCAGCATGGGTGATATGGTGGCTCTGGAGGCCAAGTACCATTCCAAGTGTTTGTTGGCTCTTTACTATCGTGCAAAGACCACTGTAGAAGCCGAGCAGAAAACTGACCATGAAGGTGTAATGTCAAGAATCGTACTGGCTGAACTGGTCCTGTATATCGAGGAAACCCACCTAGAAGAGGGCACCACCCCAGTCTTCAGACTCGCAGAACTTGTAAAGCTATACACAACAAGAATGGAACAGCTCGGGGTTGTTTTGTGCCAGAAAGTTAATAGCACAAGGCTGAAAGAGCGCCTGTTAGCCCAGATACCAGGCCTGAGATCCCACAGCAAAGGCCGAGATGTTTTACTAGCGTTTGATGAAGACATTGGTGAAGCGCTAGGCAAAGCCTGCGAGCAAGACTGTGACACTGAGGCAGTTCACCTTGCGCGTGCTGCACAGATAGTTCGTCGATATATGTTTGAAGACACTTACCAATTCCGTGGATCATTCCCGGGCGGCTGTCAGGAGGACTCTGTGCCAAACGTACTAGTTGCAATGGTAAATATGGTGCTGGATGGCCCCACCATCAAGAATCAAAGCCATTCCTCTTCAACACAAGCAGCTCTTTCCATTGCGCAGCTTCTCAAGTTCAACAGTGTCAAGCAAAGTCGGAAGCAGGGAGCAACCAAGACACAGGAGCCTCCAGCTGTCAGACACAGTACGTCTCAAGAAACTCCTCTTCCAACCTATGTTGGGCTGATGCTGTATGCTGAAACACGCAAGAGAGGACTTGTGGACAAGCTCTTCTCTCTGGGCCTAAGCATCTCATATGACAGAGTCCTACGTCTTTCTGCCCAGATGGGAAACAGCGTGTGTCAGCTGTACCGCATAGAGGAAGTGGTCTGCCCGCCTACCCTGCGTAGCAATGTGTTCACAACTGCGGCTGTGGACAACATTGACCACAACCCAAGTGCCACCACAGCCAAGAATTCATTCCATGGAACAGGAATCTCGCTTTTTCAACACCCAACGTGTGCAGATGAGGGAGTGGATCGTAGCATTGCTCTCACTGGGCGTGATACTGGATCAAAGACGGTTGAGCCTCTACCAGAATATTACACGGATGTACGTCCTGTTGCTTCTTCTGTCAAAGGGCAAATGATCCCAGCTACTTCTGTGACCTCTCTTAGACGCCACAACTGTGAGCAGCACATAGAAGATGAGTATATGTGGCTGGAGAACACGAGAAGTGTTCTCAAAGATGATGTTGAGGCCTGTGAAAACACATCATGGGCTGCATACCATGCAAGGCACCAAGATCCAAAGCAACCAGTCATCACACCAACGTCCCTGCTTCCCTTGTTCCAGGAGAGTGCTCACACTGTGGCAATGATCAGACACTCTATTGATGTAGTCAGGAGTGCAGTTAAACATCTCAACCCAGGCCAAACTCCAGTTCTGACTTGCGACCAGCCACTATTCACTCTAGCAAAACAGATCCAGTGGAAGTGGCCAAACACATATGG
>NC_090730.1:22125165-22127665 GCF_036898095.1 Palaemon carinicauda
TGATGGATATGTGGGGTATTACCCACTGACAAATTAATTAGAAATTGAAGGAACTACATCGAAGTACAAATACGCAGTGGAGTTAAGAGCAAAATCAGACTGCTTGGCTTGGCAAAGGCATGCTCTCTACTGAGTGCCCCTCTAGTTATTACTGAAAATATTCTTTCTTTGGTAGGACTGTCATGACTGTATGATTATGTAATTTCCTTTCAACTTGTTAGCGGTGTGTCATGTAATATAGTCAATTTCTTTATCGAGTAAAAGCTGACAAGCTTACATATAATACTTTTATTTAATTCTGTAATTCTTCTACAGTATTTGTTTGTCAATCGTTTACAAGTTACTTCACTGGACAATGAGACACTCCGTAGCTTCAAAAGTCTTGTGTGTTTGTGTAAAAATAATGAAAAGTTTACGATATTGACTTAGTCCAAAATTTGGTGGGAAGATGCCCCCCAAAAATTTTAAAACTTGTGTTCGTTTAACATTTGAAATGGTAAAACTATCTTTTACAGTTCTCCCGTAAGTGCTGGTTGGTGTTGGTGTCCTCTCTGTTGGTGGGATGCATTTTGAAGTCCGTGTTCCACAACGTGTTGCTGCAGATCATCGAGGCTCGTCTATCAATTATGGGTGCTGAGGAATTATATGCCAATATTAAAAGGTAATGACTAGTCTGTATGTGTGTGTTAAATAACTATACAGTATTAAGTACTTATACACTCTTGATTCAAAGGCTCTCTGGTCTCACATTGAAGAGCAAGGTCTATAGAATTCCAGAGACCTTGTTGAAGGGAGTAAGTATGCCTCTCATCTGTCTCTTTATATTTTACTGTACTTGTGCATTTGCATGTATAAAACTAGCCTGGTCCACCTTGTCACAAAAAAGAAATAGTATATTGTTAAAGGCTTCTGGATAATCTCGGTAACCACTGAACTAGATAAAACTAGCCTCGGTGTACTAACCGAAGATGTGAGAGTCCTAATTCATTTGATCCTATTGACGCGAATATGTTGTGCGCACCCCATGAGATCTGATACCGAAAGAAGTGACTCATACATTGCATGAATAGGACCATTATACCAAGTCCAATTGCTAAAGCATAGTCTCCCTCGCAGGCAAGGACAAAATTTATCAGGAACCGCTGGCCGAGCTGCAGAGCAGAGCATAGAACAGAGGGCCGCAGATTATGCAGAAGAAAACGTTAGGCACATCAATTCAGAAGGTGCGTTCGCCCTCAGTAGGATATATAATTTTTACTCACAAGTACCTCTAAGAAAATCTTTAGAAACTTCTAGTATTTTGTAGTTTATTTGTTTATTTCTTTGCTTCTTTTCCTCACTGGGCTATTTTCCCTTTTGGAGCCCTTGGGCTTAGAGTATCCTGCTTTTCCAACTAGGGTTGTAACCTAGCTAATAATAATAATGATAATAATAATGATAATAATAATAATAATAATATGCTAATGAACTCATCTCCCATTCATAATATTTGTAAGAAAATTAACTTCAGTACTGCAGTTTTTTCATTCATATATGCATTTGTAGAAGAACTAAATGGACACCATTACCGTGTCTTTTATATCTATACACTGATGTTTCACCTCTTTAATCGAACAGCTGACATGACTTGGTGGCAGAAGGAACTGTGCCCTCTCCTCTCCTTTCCAAAAGATTCGGTCCAGCCGACTTCCAAACTGAAGCCGGGAGGAAACTATATTTTCATGACGGAGACTATGTGCAAGACTAAAATCCCCCCTCGCCAAGTAAGTAGGAGTTGACTGTATATATATATATATATATATATATATATATATATATATATATATATATATATATATATATATATTTATTTATATTTCCTGTTACGCTGAGCGGCATTGTCAGACTTAAGACTACTCGGCCTCACGCATCCCTTGGGTAGGCTGCGAGAGGGAGTATTCATACCCGAGTGAGAGGGGTTACCCCGAAAAGTACTCTCGGAAACCTCAATATCCCACAAATTGCCGAACCATCGGGTTGCTGTTACACTGTTTAAAAAATACCGCAATTTTAATCGGAAATTCTCCGTGAAAATATACTGTTCTCAGCTGTATTTTCAGAAATACAGGCGACCGTTATTTTTACCTTACTTCGTTATGATCGTAAAATCACTCTTCAACGTCAGTATATCCGTTTTTAAAACGGTAAATACCTGGCAACATTTATTCCAGGATTTTTACTGTTTACTCGGCAAATTTTTAACAGTGAAGCTTAAAACGTGTCTATGGAACTATATGAATGACTTGTGTATTAGGCATAATATACATAATGAAAAGCACGGTTGTATTTTTTGCATACAAAACTGCATGATGATACAACATTGATACAGTACTTTACATACAGCCATTGTATTGTGAATGTTATATTCTTTTAATACAAAACTGCATGATGATCCAATATTGATACAGTAGGCTACTTTACATGCAGCCATTGTATTCTGAATGTTATATTTTTTGCATAC
>NC_090730.1:22132665-22135165 GCF_036898095.1 Palaemon carinicauda
TAAGCAAACAACCATTTTGAAGTTCTGAAGTTGCACCGCGAACAGCGATAAGGAATCATGTTAATCTAATTCGGATTTCTAGTCGTCAGAAGATAAAATTGATGAATCACAGATAATAGATTATTAATGTTAGAATCAGTACACCCGATTAGCTTAAGTAGGGCCCCTTACTAAGGTTTCTTAAAGGTCATTGTTGGAACAAACACATGTAACTACTTTTGATAAGTGTTAATCAACGAGTTTATTTGTTTGATGTCATTTTATCGGGGGTACTTAAGAAATTTTGAGATATTTATTCTAAACAAGTCCGTTATTCACACATACACATACACTCGCTAGTACATACTGTATAGACAAAGTTATACATCTATATATATATATATATATATATATATATATATTTATATTTATATTTATATTTATATTTATATAAATACTGCACACACATATATATATATATTTATATATATATATATATATATATATATATATATATATATATATATATATATATATATATATATATCTTCTTTGTCTACATCTTTTCCCACTTCTGTGTGGGGTCGATGTTTCTGGTCAGCTTTCTCCATATATATATATATATATATATATATATATATATATATATATATATATATATATATATATATATATATATATTCTCGAGGACACTCCAAAACCAAACCATTGTTCTTTAGTATTTGGTAGTGCCATAGCATATAATACTGAAGTTGTTCATCCCCAAATACGCATATTGACGCAAAGGGCCTCAGTTAGATTTCGCCAGTCGTCTCTATCTTGAGCTTTTATTTTAATACTTCTCCATTCATTATCTCCTACTTCACGCTTCATAGTCCTCAGCCATGTAGGCCTGGGTCTAACAACTCTTCTAGTGCCTTGTGGAGCCCAACTGAACGTTTGGTGAACTAATCTCTCTTGGGGAGTGCGAAGAGCACGCCCAAATCATCTCCATCTACCCCTCACCATGATCTCACCCACATATGGCACTCGTGTATTCTCTCTTATAGTTTCATTACACATTGAAAAAAAAAAGATATTCAGGCTAATTACTTTTCATTATGGCCATTTTCTCGGGGTTTTTTCCAGTTGAAGAACTTCCAGTTCGTCTTCCTGGATATGGATTATCACTTCACAAACTCGCCTCTTCGAGACTGGTTCTACAACGTTGTTTGGAACAGAAACACAAGTAAGATATCATTTTGTCTCTTTTTATTTTAATCTACGAGTTTGTATTCACTGACTTTTAAAATGAATGAGATTTTCAATAATTTAATAGCTGTTTAATATCTTGCATGTATTAATGTGTCATCTTCAACGTAGGAGCTATGATTTAATAGCTGGTTAATATCTTGCATGTATTCAAGTGTTATCTTTAACGTGGGAGCTATGATTTAATAGCTGTTTAATATTTTGCATGTATTAATGTGTCATCTTCAACGTAGGAGCTATGATTTAATAGCTGGTTAATACCTTGCATGTATTCAAGTGTTATCTTTAACGTGGGAGCTATGATTTAATAGCTGTTTAATATTTTGCATGTATTAATGTGTCATCTTCAACGTAGGAGCTATGATTTAATAGCTGGTTAATATTTTGCATGTATTCAAGTGTTATCTTTAACGTGGGAGCTATGATTTAATAGCTGTTTAATATTTTGCATGTATTAATGTGTCATCTTCAACGTAGGAGCCATGATTTAATAGCTGGTTAATATCTTGCATGTATTCAAGTGTTATCTTTAACGTGGGAGCTATGATTTAATAGCTGTTTAATATTTTGCATGTATTAATGTGTCATCTTCAACGTAGGAGCTATGATTTAATAGCTGGTTAATATCTTGCATGTATTCAAGTGTTATCTTTAACGTGGGAGCTATGATTTAATAGCTGTTTAATATTTTGCATGTATTAATGTGTCATCTTCAACGTAGGAACTATGATTTAATAGCTGGTTAATATCTTGCATGTATTCAAGTATTATCTTTAACGTGGGAGCTATGATTTAATAGCTGTTTAATATTTTGCATGTATTAATGTGTCATCTTCAACGTAGGAGCTATGATTTAATAGCTGGTTAATATCTTGCATGTATTCAAGTGTTATCTTTAACGTGGGAGCTATGATTTAATAGCTGTTTAATATTTTGCATGTATTAATGTGTCATCTTCAACGTAGGAGCTATGATTTAATAGCTGGTTAATATCTTGCATGTATTCAAGTGTTATCTTTAACGTGGGAGCTATGATTTAATAGCTGTTTAATATTTTGCATGTATTAATGTGTCATCTTCAACGTAGGAGCTATGATTTAATAGCTGGTTAATATCTTGCATGTATTCCAGTGTTATCTTTAACGTGGGAGCTATGATTTAATAGCTGTTTAATATTTTGCATGTATTAATGTGTCATCTTCAACGTAGGAGCTATGATTTAATAGCTGGTTAATATCTTGCATGTATTCAAGTGTTATCTTTAACGTGG
>NC_090730.1:22140165-22227665 GCF_036898095.1 Palaemon carinicauda
AGGACAAAGTTTGCGTCAATGTTTCTACTAGAAACCAACGGCACAGTGTAAAATCCGGACGTCGGACGTCGGACGTCGGATGCCGCCCGGGAGAATAGAAAATCGCTTGTATCACCGGGAAAGACTCGAAAATACACCTCTCTTTTATGACTGGTAATGTTCACTGATACTTTCTGTTATTTTCTGAATAAATGTTCTAAAAATATTGGTTTATTTTCATGTTATTGAGAATAATCTCAATCGGACATCAACATTACACTATTTAACTGCCCGTTATTTTACCCTGTTAGGATAAAAGCCGGACGTCGCCAATCAGCAGTCACAGATAAGAATTTACCCGGCTGTAAAGTAACATAAGGAGAAAGGGCCTACCACTACCTTTACCCTGCATTTAGTTGCCAAGAAATTTACAACAATGATATCCTAATTGCACTTGTCTCGACCAAACAAACCGCATGTTAGACTAGTTTATTTTAAAAAAGTTACATGAGACTACAAGTAGAAATACAACAAAAGCAGTTTTACATATAAGCATGTAAGTGTGAGACGATGCACACACAAACCACCCAGGCCCTAACAGGGTAAAATAGTGGGCAGTTAAATAGTGTAATGTTGACGTCCGATTGAGATTATTCTCAATAAAATGAAAATAAATCAATATTTTTCGAACATTTATTCATGAAATAACAGAAAGTATCAGTGAAAAATACCAGTGTAAAAAAAGTGGCGTATTATGGCGCCTTTACCGGTGATACAAGCGGTTTTCTATTCTCCCGGACGGCATCCGACGTCCGACGTCCGGATTTGACACTGTGCCGAAACCAACGGTGGAACGAATATGTTATTATTATTATTATTATTATTATTATTATTATAACTTCCTAAGCTGCAACCGTAGTTTGAAAAGCAGGATGTTATAAGCCCAGGGGGCCCAACAGCGAAAATAGCCCAGTGAGGAAAGGAAACCGGGAAAATTAAAATATTTTAAGAACAGCAACAACATTAGAATAAATATTTCCTTCATAAACTATAACAAATTTAACAAAATAAGAAGAAGAAAAATTAGATAGAATAGTGTGGCCGAGTGTACCCTCAAGCAAGAGAACTCTAACCCAAGACAGTGGAAGACCATGGTACAGAGGCTATGGCCCTACCCAAGACTAGAGAACAATGGTTTGATTTTGGAGTGTCCTTCTCCTAGAAGAGCTGCTTACCATAGCTAAAGAGTCTCTTCTACCCTTACCAAGAGGAAAGTGGCTACTGAACAATTACAGTGCAGGTTGGCCAGGGCACCAGCCACCCGTTGAGATACTACCACTAGAGAGTTATGGGGTCTCCTTTAACTGGCCAGACAGTACTACATTGGATCTTTATCTCTGGTTAAGGTTCACTTTCCCTTTGCCTACACATACACCGAATAGTCTGGCATATTCTTTCCAGATTCCCCTTTCTCCTCATACACCTGACAACACTGAGATTACCAAAGAATTCTTCTTCATCCAAGGGGTTAACTACTGCACTGTAATTGTTCAGTGGCTACTTCCCTCTTGGTAAGGGTAGAAGAGACTTTATCCATGATAAGCAGCTCTTCTAGGAGAAGGACACTCCAAAATCAAACCATTGTTCTCTAGTCTTGGGTAGTGCCATAGTCTCTGTACCATGGTCTTCCACTGTCTTGGGTTAGAGTTCTCTTGCTTGAGAGTACACTCGGGCACTCTATTCTATCTAATTTCTCTCTTTCTTGTTTTGTTAAAGTTTTTATAGTTTATATATGTGATATTTATTTTAATGTTGCTATTCTTAGAATATTTTGTTTGTCCTTTTTTCCTTTCTTCACTGAGCTATTTTCCCTGTTGGAGCCCCTGGGCTTATAGCATCCTGCTTTTCCAACTAGGGTTGTATCTTAGCAAGTAATATTATTAATAATAATAATAATAATAGTTAACCCCTTGGCTGTTATTATTATTATTATTATTATTATTATTATTATTATTATTATCATCGTCACTAGTGTACGCTGCCCGTCAAAACTGACGGCTAAATATTTAGATAGATATGTACGCACACCCTCACACACAGATTCATCACTTGACACCCCCTTCCCCCTTTCGTAACTACAACATGGCAGTCTTTTTGCAATTTGTGGGAGATTGTGGTTTCCGAGTGTAATTCTCAGTGGTACCTCCTCTCACTAGGCTATAACTCCTCCCTTTCCCCATACCCAAGGAACAGGGAGAGACAGACTAGTTATATGTCTGGCAGTGTCGCTGAACGTGACCGGATATATGTATATATATATATATATATATATATATATATATATATATATATATATATATATATATATATGTATATATATATATATATATATATATATATATATATATATATGTGTGTGTGTGTGTGTTTGTATATATATATATATATATATATATATATATATATATATATATATATATATATATATATATATATGTGTGTGTGTATGTGTGTGTGTGTGTGTTTGTGTATATATATATACATACATATATATATATATATATATATATATATATATATATATATATATATATACATTATATATATATATATATATATATATATATATATATATATATATATACAGTATATATATATATATATATATATATATATATATATATATATATATATATGTAAAAATAAAGCTAGTCACTTGCTCTTTATTATACAGGGCAGATTATAGTAGTAGTAGTTGTAGTAGTAGTAGTAGTTATCAATTATTCTATTTCAGATTCCTGAAAGTTTCAACAGCGTATGCTCTCCACATCTGGAACAAACTCAGCGTGGACTCGACCCCACAATTGGGAGACGGTTCCATTTATGACGTCACTGCCAAAAAGTTCTGCCCGGAAGTCTACCGGATCACTCTGGCAGCTAACCTGACGTTGTAGTCTAAGCAAGTTTCGCGTAAGGAAGTCAACATTATTCGAGTAATTAGCTATTATTTCATTGTATTAGAGTATTTAATATTTCTTCCACCAAACCTCTTCTCTCCATATCACCCTCCACCTTCTCCCTTGGAAGAACTTGTTTTAATCGAATTTGAGGTTGACCACTATTTAAAATATAAAATATATATCTTACATTCCTGTAAGATTCATCGTTATAAAGTAATAAATTGGTTAACATTTAATTCTAATACCATACGCAGATGAATGATAATGTAGGCTACATTGCTTCGATCTTCTGGTCCTCTTTAAATATATCAAAGCTATTGACTCCTTTCTTATTCCTAACACCATTTCCACCTTTTTTTTTTTTTTACCATTACCATTATCATCTTTCTTTTTCCTATTACTATTTCCCGCTCCATTATACTAGTACCATTATCGCCTTTCTTTTACCTGTTACTATTTCCACCTTTCATTTTACTAGTACTATTATCACCTTTTTCCTATTACCATTTTCACCTTTCATTTTACTAGTACTATTATCACCTTTTTCCTATTATCATTCATACCTTTCATTTTACTAGTACTATTATCACCTTTTTCTTATTATCTTTCTACCTTTCATTTTACTAGTACTATTATCACCTTTCTTTTTCCTATTACCATTTCTACCTTTCATTTTACTAGTACTATTGTCACCTTTCTTTTTCAATATTTAACTTAGCCGGTGATTATAATAGCTGCAACTCTGTTGCTCGACAGAAAACTCTATGGAAAAATTCGCCAGCGATCGCTACACAGGTAGGGGGTGTACTCAACAGCGCCATCTGTCGTTCAGATACCCAGTACTCATTGTAAACAAAGAACTCAATTTTCTCTCTGTCGGGCTACCGGCAAGACCTACTAATTCGCTGTTGCTAACTGGATTTGTTTTCACAACTATTTGGTGAAGTACACTATTCTAGTTTTGAGCTTTCGCTATGCAGGTGTTTTATCTTCATCTTAAAACTTGAACTCGTTTTGGATAGATTTAATTATGGTGACAAAGAGAGTATGGACTTTCTTTCACTTTTAAATGGCCGACCCTTCCCTTAGACGGAAGTGTGTTTAGACTTTTAGTAATATCTTATCACGTTATAGATTTTCCTCTATATATTTTATATCTCTCCGCCTTTTTTAGGCCTCTTCGATTAACTTTCCATTTTTTATAAACATATAAAATAAATTTTAATGCTTTGTTTATATAGACCTTTCCTGAGAGTAGGCGGTCCTAACTTGGAAACCGAAGTTAATCAACTTTGAGCCCTTTATATCGTCTTTAGCTTTTAAAGGATTTAAAACTTTTTAAATGTAATATTTTATGAAAGAATTTCTTTGATAGTCTTCGTACTGTTTTCAAAGATGAACTAACATTAGTTTTTTATGCTACGCAGTTGTTGACGTTCAGGACGTTCAACATGCGCTCTATCGTTACGATAGAGAGAGAGTGTATCACGGTTTCACTTTGCAGTAAGAGTAAATCGATTCTGACGTTTTGTTCATTCTTTCTTAGCTTAAATGTTTTAAATTCTAATTTAAAGGAACTTTTTATTTGAAAATCCTTTCAGTTTTTTCCTTTAGTCAAATAACATGTTTTTTTTGACGATATATAATTGGGCTCTTCTCTTAGGTGCGAAATCAAGAGAGAAAGAGAGAGAGAGATAGAGACGGAGGGAGAGAGAGGAGAGAAAACGTTCCGTTCAAGCGGCTAACGTTGTTCTCGTGTTACTCTCGTCCCTAGTCTCTGTACGGGGAGGAAGGATAAAACGTTTTTAGGTTTTTATTCTTGTCCCCAGGCTATGTGCGGTGAGAGATTGAAAACGTAGTTATATGAACTGGTGTTTAGTCTCTTTCCCAGCCACTGATTTTTCTTTTTATCTTAAAATATGTTTTCTGTTTTTTGCTGGTACAGGTATTATGAGCTTGCATTATACGACTAATTTCGCAATTACTACCTTTTAATGAAGGGTAGAATTGCGTGTTTCAGGTAGAAATAAGTGCAAAACAGAAAATCGAAGTGATAAAGTGATATGCGCAAAGTGTTACAGTGTTGCGTCCGAGGCGCAAAGTGTTACAGTGTTGCGTCCGAGGGTTCGTCTGTTCGTGCCTGTCGTTCACCTAGTCCGGGACCTCTTGCAAGCTCCCAAGCCCAGGGGAGAAGTAATGTCAAACGACTTATGGGTTCGAGAGGCCTTGACCAACGAACAGACGTTTTCCCTCTATGGTATCGGGTGTTTCTTACCAAGATCTCCCCTACCATAAGACGGGAGAGACGTTGTTTCTCCTCGCCATCCGTAGGCTTTTCGCATAAGAAACCTGTCACAAGGTTTCGAAGCCCTTAAGCGAAAGTCAGTCCTTTCAGGACAGGTCCAGCTTCCTGGTTACAGCCATTAGGACAGCTCTGACCCTATGCAGTCATCGGATAACTGCTCGCCGCCTAACAAAAGCGTAACACAGACTCCGAAAGTCTTTTTTTGTAGGCAAAGTGTTGCGGTCACAGACGTTACCCTCGTCTATTACCACAACCATTTCCGTTGATCCTTAAGGGGTTGTATGGCAATACATGCAGTATATGCTTGCCTCCCTTATGGAAGACTATTCTGCCGTTTAGTCCGTTGAGTCTAGCCGTTTATCTCATCGATATCCTGGCTTTCAGCCAACCTAACGTTCCTTTGTGCTTTCTGTTGACGTTGGCGTAGCTTAGTCACGTCAGTCAGGTTGTTTAGAACCACACTCGATGCGGTCTCGTGTGGTTTTTCAGCCGCATTTGGACGTTAGGCCACTTGCTGATGCTCCTGTTGACGTTCAAGACGTTCACTAACAATCGGAGTTGACTTGTTTTGACGCTGTGCGTCAACCTCCGCATTCTAGAGTTGTTTTGACTGCTCAGTCTAGGCAGTCAAAGCAGTCTCGAGTGGACGCTGTACGTCCTCACGCACCTGTTGTGGTTGACAGTTCAGTTGTTGACAGTTTCACAGACTGTCAAGCAGTTACATGACGTTGCGTTCTGGTCCGCTACTAATGCACCAGTGAGAGACTCAGCTTTTATCGGACAAGGTTCCTGTAGATGAGGAAGTTGCTGTTCTCCCTCCTACTGATATTCCCTTGAGGACTTTGTCAGATGGAGAGGAGCCTTAAGCTGCTTAGCCTCCTATGGACTTTAATTAAATCATGATGATTTTTTAAGGATCTTCGTCCGGATCTTGTAACTGCTGCTCCTCGTTCGCCTAAACGTCAGAGCTTACACTAGGCCTAGCTACTTCGAAGCCGTTGTTTTTAAGCTAGTGCTCTCTCGCTCTCCTAGAGAGCGTTACGTTGGCTAGGCGACTGGTTTTTCACCAGGAGGAGTTTGGGGGATACAGCCTTTGCTTTCCCTTCTTTTAAACTGGTTTATAGAGCGAGAGTCTGATATGACACGAGAGAAGTTCTTGGCTTGGGAGTTCATGCCTCTGCCCAGATAGACTTCTCAATTCTGGTAGACTCTCCCTGGCGCCTAGCCAGGAGACGCTCCAAGTTGTTTACAGGTCAACTTCTCAGCTGTTGTCGAGCCTTTGAAGTTTTGCTGTACTATTATGTCACGCATAACAAGGCTTTCAGGGATGGTAAACGGTTCCGCCTCAGTCGCTAACCCCGTCTGTTGCCACACCTGCTCCCGTAGACCCTAAATGGGCTTTGCTGCAAGACATGCAGTCCAAGCTTGCGTCCTTGATAGAGGACTTAAATGCGGAGAAGAACCTTCTGGCCAACAACCTTCCAACCGGTCGGTTGTGCGCCCTGTTGACGCTGAGGTAACCTACTCGCGTCTGCCAGTTGAGGTGGTTCCTCCACCGATGCGACCCAGTGTGGGTTGCCAGCCGCACGTTGACGTTAAGCGACGCTCGGAGGTGGTTGTTGACGTTCAGGACGTTCAACAACCAGCAGAGGTGACTTGTTGTGACGCAGTGCGTCAACCTCAGCAACCCGGTAGGGTGTTGACTGCACAACCCAGACGGTCTAGACAGTTTCGGGTTGACGCTGTGCTTCCTCGCGCACCCATGGTTGTTGACAGTTCACAGACTGTGCAGCAGTTCCATGATATTGCGTCCGGCTCCGTCACGCATCCACCAGTGCGACCGGATTCAGCGAGCCAGACGTTGCCCACTCCGTTGCCGTTTCCTCATCAGTTTCGGATGAGGAACCCTCTGATGAGGACGTTGCTGAACAACAAGACGATCAGCCCCCAGCCCTGCTATCCATCCAGAAGATGCTGAAGAAGGAACGCTGCTCAGTCAGGCTGTGGATGAGTCTAGTAGGGACGCTGTCATCCGTGGATCAATTTGTGTCACTAGGAAGACTACACCTCCGTCCTCTTCTATACCATCTAGCTTTTCACTGGAAAAAGGACAAGACGCTAGAAGCGGTCTCGATCCCGGTTTCCGAAAAGATAAAGTCTTGTCTGACTTGGTGAAAGGACAATATCAACCTAAGAGAGGGTCTTCCCCTGGCTGTTCAGACTCCCAACCACGTTCTCTTCTCAGACGCATCGGACGTAGGCTGGGGTGCGACATTAGACGGTCGGGAATGCTCGGGAATATGGAACTCGAGTCAAAGGACAATGCATTTCAACTGTAAGGAGCTACTGGCAGTACGTCTGGCCTGGAAAAGCTTCAGGTCTCTCCTTCAAGGCAAAGTGGTGGAGGTGAACTCGGACAACACCACGGCTTTGGCGTACATCTCCAAACAAGGAGGGACCTACTCTCTGACGTTGTACGAGATCGCAAGGGACCTCCTCACCTGGTCAAAAGGTCTAAACATATCACTAGTAACGAGGTTCATCCAAGGCAACTTGAATGTCATGGCAGATTGTCTCAGTCGGAAGGGACAAATAATTCCAACAGAATGGACCCTCCACAAGGATGTATGCAAGAGACTTTGGGCCACCTGGGGCCAGCCAACCGTAGATCTCTTCGCAACCTCGATGACCAAGAGGCTCCCAATATTTTGCTCACCAATCCTGGACCCAGCAGCAGTTCATATAGATGCCTTTCTCCTAGATTGGTCACATCTAGATCTATATGCATTCCCTCCGTTCAAGATTGTCAACAAGGTACTGCAGAAGTTCGCCTCTCACGAAGGGACAAGGTTGACGCTAGTTGCTTCCCTCTGGCCCGCGAGAGAATGGTTCACCGAGGTACTTCGATGGCTAGTAGACGTTCCCAGAACACTTCCCCTAAGGGTGGACCTTCTACGTCAGCCACACGTAAAGAAGGTACACCAAGGCCTCCACGCTCTTCGTCTGACTGCCTTCAGACTATCGAAAGACTCTCGAGAGCTAGAGGCTTTTCGAAGGAGGCAGCCAGAGCGATTGCTAGAGCAAGGAGAACATCCACCCTTAGAGTCTACCCATCGAAGTGGGAAATCTTCCGAAACTGGTGCAAGTCAGTATCCGTATCCTCGACCAGTACCTCTGTAACTCAAATAGCTGACTTCCTCTTATATCTGAGGAAAGAACGATCTCTTTCAGCTCCCACTATCAAGGGTTACAGAAGCATGTTGACATCAGTCTTCCGTCACAGAGGCTTAGATCTTTCCAACAATAAAGATCTACAGGACCTCCTTAAGTCTTTTGAGACCACGAAGGAGCGTCGTTTGGTTACACCTGGTTGGAATTTAGACGTGGTACTAAGATTCCTTATGTCAGACAGGTTCGAACCGCTACAATCAGCCTCCCTGAAAGATCTCACCTTAAAGACTCTTTTCCTGGTATGCTTAGCCACAGCTAAAAGATTCAGTGAGATTCATGCCTTCAGCAAGAACATCGGATTCTCATCTGAAACGGCTACATGTTCTCTACAACTTGGTTTTCTAGCCAAAAACGAGCTGCCTTCTCGACCTTGGCCAAAATCGTTCGATATTCCAAGCTTATCGTATGGTTGGAAATGAACTAGAAAGAGTCTTATGCCCTGTAAGAGCTCTTAAGTTCTATTTAAAACGAACTAAACCTTTACGAGGCCCGTCTGAAGCTTTATGGTGTTCAGTTAAGAAACCATCTTTGCCTATGTCAAAGAATGCTTTATCCTATTTTATCAGACTGTTAATACGAGAAGCTCATTCCCATCTGAATGAGGAAGACCAAGCTTTGCTGAAGGTAAGGACACACGAAGTTAGAGCTGTCGCTACTTCCGTGGCCTTTAAACAAAATAGATCTCTGCGAAGTATAATCGACGCAACCTATTGGAAAAGCAAGTCAGTGTTCGCGTCTTTTTATCTTAAGAATGTCCAGTCTCTTTACGAGAACTGCTACACTCTGGGACCATTCGTAGCAACGAGTGCAGTAGTGGGTGAGGGCTCAACCACTACAATTCCCTAATTCCATAACCTTTTTAATCTTTCTCTTGAAATGTTTTATTGTTGTTTTTGGGTTGTCCGGAAGGCTAAGAAGCCTTTCGCATCCTACTTGATTTGGCGGGTGGTCAAAGTCATTTCTTGAGAAGCGCCTAGATTAGAGGTTTTGATGAGGTCCTGTTGTATGGGTTGCAACCCTTGATACTTCAGCTCCTAGGGGTCGCTCAGCATCCTAAGAGGATCGCGAGGCTCCGTAAGGAAGACGTACTTAAAAAGGCAGAGTAATTGTTCAAGTCGACTTCCTTACCAGGTACCTATTTATTTTGTTTAGTTATTTTGATAACTTCTAAAATGAAATAAAAATTCTTAGCTCATATGATGTAAACATATTTTGCTGGTCTCTACCCACCCCCCTGGGTGTGAATCAGCTATTATAATCACCGGCTAAGTTAAATATTGAAAAATGTTATTTTGATAATAAAATAAATTTTTGAATATACTTACCCGGTGATTATAAATTAAAGGACCCTCCCTTCCTCCCCAATAGAGACACAGTGGACCGAGGAGAAAATTGAGTTCTTTGTTTACAATGAGTACTGGGTATCTGAACGACAGATGGCGCTGTTGAGTACACCCCCTACCTGTGTAGCGATCGCTGGCGAATTTTTCCATAGAGTTTTCTGTCGAGCAACAGAGTTGCAGCTATTATAATCACCGGGTAAGTATATTCAAAAATTTATTTTATTATCAAAATAACATTTTTCCTATTACCATCTCTACCTTTCATTTTACTAGTACTATTATCACCTTTTTCCTATTACCATTTCTACCTTTCATTTTACTAGTACTATTGTCACCTTTCTTTTTCCTATTACCATCTCTACCTTTCATTTTACTAGTACTATTGTCACCTTTCTTTTTCCTATTACCATCTCTACCTTTCATTTTACTAGTACTATTATCACCTTTTTCCTATTACCATTTCTACCTTTCATTTTACTAGTACTATTGTCACCTTTCTTTTTCCTATTACCATCTCTACCTTTCATTTTACTAGTACTATTGTCACCTTTCTTTTTCCTATTACCATCTCTACCTTTCATTTTACTAGTACTATTGTCACCTTTCTTTTTCCTATTACCATCTCTACCTTTCATTTTACTAGTACTATTGTCACCTTTCTTTTTCCTATTACCATCTCTACCTTTCATTTTACTAGTACTATTATCACCTTTTTCCTATTATCATTTCTACCTTTCATTTTACTAGTACTATTGTCACCTTTCTTTTTCCTATTACCATCTCTACCTTTCATTTTACTAGTACTATTATCACCTTTTTCCTATTATCATTTCCACCTATCTTTTACTAGTACTATTATCACCTAATTCCTATTACCATTTTCACCTTTCATTTTACTAGTACTATTATCACCTAATTCCTATTACCATTTTCACCTTTCATTTTACTAGTACAATTATTACCTCTCTTTTCGATAATACTAAATCCATGATTGCGAGATACTGCAACACGATGAAGTTTTTAATTCTCACTTAAGATTATACAGATGAGTTTTTCAGTTCAATAGTGGAATTATTATCTAGATAAGGGGAAGAGAGATTAAACATTTGAACATCCATAATTTCATATTTTCTTTTGACAGGTTTATGGAAGTTTGTGAATATGCAGAGTTGCACTATGATGTAAAAGTTGAAAGAAGTTTGACAGCAGAATGGAAGGAAGCTGAAGTTTTTAATTTAAAAAAAAATTAGTAAAAAGATTAAAATGTGCAATTGCCTTTCTTTTCCCTCATACTTACCAAATAAATGATTAATTTAGGCCTATATTAGACTATGTATCATATCGCATATATTACCTTTTTCGCTAAAGCAGCATTTTTCCTTAATATATTTTGTAGAAATATACCTTTTCCACACATTTCGACTTCAAGATATTCTTTGTTAAATTTCAATCGTATGATTGTAAAATTTAATGGAGTAAAATGTAAGGGAAAAATATACACTTTAATTAAATTTTATCATTGATTTGTGTGCATAGTTTCTCTCAATCATGCACATGAATGTTTCATATCACATCGCTGAAAATGCCATAAATGCATTCTTTGTATAATCATACTGCAATATATATATATATATATATATATATATATATATATATATATATATATATATATATATATATATATATATATATATATATGTGTGTGTGTGTGTGTATATATATGTGTGTTTATATACACATACACACACACACATATATATATATATATATATATATATATATATATATATATATATATATATATATATATATATATGTATATATACTGTATTATGTAGGTAGTAGGTTGACTAGGGAACCAGTCACCCGTTGAGATACTACCAATATAGAGGTATTGGGTCCTTTGACTGGCCAGACAGTACTACATTGGATCCCTCCTATGTCAAAATAATCTTTTGAGTTAAATATAACAGTAAAAGCCCATTTAATGGAAACATCTACTTTTGAAGTAGTCTACCATTAGCACCATGATGATCCGTAGCCATTTAAAGGGTAATTACGACTTCTCTATTTATTGGCAGTCAAGGGTTTTACAACAGATCTATTATTGCTTATCACACTTGTAACCTTGCCATAATTACGTCCTTTTTTATCAATAGTCTGTGCTGTCACATATGGTTAGCTGAAGCTTATTCCCTTGAATTAATTTTTAAGATTTCGAAACAGTAGGCAATCGTTAAGTCTACGTAAGTAGATAATCACATAAGTATTTGATAGCCTGTTAGTAATTTTCAAAGGTAAACAAATCCTTTTGATAATGCCGAGATTCCCAGAATTAGTTTTGGAACTTTTTCGTGACTTCATTCAGTTTTGCCCATATTGTCTTCCATATTCAAAACTTCTCCAATTTGCCTTTTTTAAATCATAAATTGTTTTGAATATAAAATTTCACTAATGCAAAATATCTAAGTTTCATGTGACTTAGGACGTTAATGCCCCTAAAATACCCCTGAAATAAAGCTTTATGAAGACTCACATCTTTGCCTCTAATTCGAGTATAAAGCAAGAGTATCGCAACATAACTTCTTATATGTGGACTAAGTGTAATTTCTTGTGTGCGAAAAGTTGAAAAAGTTGTTAAATTTCTGCAAATATTTTCAGTACGTTCGTGATATATTTATGTCCTGGAATTCTTTACTCTATGGTGTATATTATCATGTATGTATAAGGTATTTATTTGTAGTATTTGTATATATCTTTTATATTTGCTAGTTTGTTGGTAACAAAGAATAATTTATTTACTTTAGATTGCTACCCCCAATCTAAATACCTTCTCATATTAACTTATGTTAAACTATGGCTAATATAAGGAAATACAATGTCTGAAGTGCTTAACACGTAAAATTTGATGATTATAAGTTACCATGGAAGATCTTATAATGTCCAGGATAGATTAGTGTAGGTTAGGTTAGGGTATGCCCTTTTTATGTTAATTTAGGTCGAAAATGGTGAAGTACCTCCATCCTACCCAGCCGTTTTTTGTGTTCTGGTATTTTCTGCAAAAGTATTCTTTTCCGACTACCAGCATCCAATATAGCCCCTAACAGTAATGCAGAAAACCGGTTAAATCACGTTATTTTCTACAGGAAAACATATTTTCTGTTAAAATTATCAAATATAATGTCTTATATATATTTTGTTAAAATACTTAAATATAATGTCTTTTTCAAATTCGGTGTCACTTAACTCACACATGTACTGCGAACGGTAACATTAGCAACATTACCAACGTTACGGTGATTCACAGCGTTACCAACGTTACGGTGGAATTACAAACATTAGCAATGATACGGTATTATTATCGTGTGTAATTTAAATAATTTTTCCATATACCCTTTACACAATATATGAAAAAGTACAAAAAGGGTACAGAACCTAAAAACCCACCTAACCTAACCTAGGAGTTCCCTGGTCACAAACCCAATATAATGCCCTATGTTATATCACTTCACTCACGTTACGGTAACGTTAGTACTGTTACGATAACATCATCTGTAATGGTTCTTATTTCGCCATTAGCTCGCTTCGCTCGCATGAAAATAAAACATCAAGCTCGTATGTACTGGCAAGCGGTAATGTTGAGCTGCGCTCGCTAACATTAGTAATGTTACGCTAACATTACCAACGTTAGATATAATGGTTCTTGTTCCTCACTTACGATCACAAGAAAATAAAACATCACCCTCGTATGCATTGGCAATTGGTAATGCTGAGCTTCGCACTCTAAGAAAATATAATAAAACTAACACAAAGTTAAAGAAATTAACGAGTTACTTTTATAACCATGATGTCGTAACTTAGGGGTCACGGGGGTGTTGTGACTGAGTCTGTGGTGTCTTAAGTGTTTTGCCTTAGATTAGTACTGTACTTGGAACACTGTAAAAGTTGGTATATTATATTATGTGATTTAAGAAAATTATCAACATTGGAATACACCAAAATAGTTTCAAGTATGGATTACTGAAGCCGTTACAATTTTCTAATACTTGGATCGTAAAATACGCAAAAGACAACACTTGAACTAACAAAGACCTGACTTGGGCAAAGGTTTCCACGGAAAAGGGCTTGTTGGAAGGTGGGGTAGGGAAATATTAAAACCCCTGTGGAAACTTTACATATGTATGGGTTTGTGATTGGTTAATGGAAAAGCAACGGAGTCTAGAGAGTAAACATGAATGAACAGAATGGGAAACTTGTCCAGAGTAAGTATTTATGTGAAATCTGGGAGTGACAAGGTAATAACAAAATATATAAAAGTAATATATGAAGATAAAATGGAATGTATGATAAATATTTGATAGGTATATAAAATGAGGTGATTTTATAAGGTATCGGATAATAAAACGAGTAATACTGGGGTCAAACGTAATATGTATACGAGGATATTACATAACTAATCAAGTAATAGACTTGAACAGGGCTGGAAGAGAGATGAATGCTTACATTTCACGAATAAAGAAGAAGAAATCCTATTGGTGGAGGAAAAGTCTCTGCGCAGGGAGGCGGGGTTTTTGCGCAGAAAGTCGAAACCTTCTATGTACAAACGTACGTACAAGAGCGTCTACAACGGGCAAGTAGAAAGAGAAAAAATAAATGAAAACTGCTAATGTTAGCATGATACGTTAACATTTGATCTACATCACACGTTGGCAGCACTGGTTACTGTATTTTTTCATGAGACATAGTCTTTGCCATGGCACCTCCAAAGTTTATCCAGGTCTGGTAATTGCTTGGACCTCGTATACACTGACTCCCCTGGCGTTATAACTTGTAAGGTTGGTTCTCCAGTTGGGACATCCGATCATGCCTTGATTTCATTATTAGTGAAGACTGAGCAGCCTGTCCCTGATATATCATATTCTTGTAAAATTTATATGAAATCCCAAGCAGACTGGAATGGGATTTTGCATGATCTTTTGTTCTTGAATTGGTCACAATTATATAATAGTGTAGATCCTGTTGTCCCTTTGAATGAGAATTTAGTCAACATAATTGATAGGCGTATCCCTTCTCGTGTGCTAAAGTACCGAGTGAAGGACAAACCGTGGTTCAATGATGATTGTAGACGTGCTTATTTGGAGAAGCAGGAGGCCTATCACCTTTGGAAGGGTAACAGATCAGATTTGACCTGGAACAACTATACTCAGCTTCGAGCTTTTGCCCAGAGAGTTTATGCCTCAACTGAAAAGGAGTACAATTTAACCATAAAAGAAACACTTTCTGGTACAACTCAGGAACATAAATGGTGGTCTACCCTTAAATCTGCACTCTTTGGTGTAGATGCAACAGTTCCTCCTTTACTTAAACCAGATGGCTCAGTCACTCACTGTCCAAAGGAAAAGGCAACCCTTTTGGCTGATGTTTTTGACAGTAAACAGAGTAATGAAAAACTTGAACTTCCTCATTCCTGTTTTCCTGAGGCTAAACTAACTAGTTTAGCTTTCGATCTCGTAAGATTAAAGCTCTGTTGGTGGACCTTGATGCTTATGGAGGTGTAGATCCAAATGGTATTTTTCCTTTGTTTTTTATAAAGACAGCAGATTTCTTAGCTCCAAAGTTATCTGTTATTTTGCGCAAGTTAGCAAGAAGAGGAGCTTTTAGCACTTGTTGGAGAATTGGTAATGTTACTCCTCTATGTAAATGTGTTTGTGGTAGCTCAAGTCCCACTGATTACCGCCCAATTTCCATAACTCCCATATTATCTAAAGTTTTTGAACGTCTTCTGGCAAAACGTCTTAATAGGTTTGCTGAAGGTAATCATCTACTCCCTAGTTTGCAGTTTGGTTTTCGTAAAGGCCTTGGAGCATGTGATGCCCTTCTTACAATCTCCAATGCTGTACAGAAATCCCTTGACTGTGGTCGGG
Organism: Palaemon carinicauda; assembly: GCF_036898095.1. Taxonomy (NCBI): domain Eukaryota; kingdom Metazoa; phylum Arthropoda; class Malacostraca; order Decapoda; family Palaemonidae; genus Palaemon; species Palaemon carinicauda. The sequence goes on from NC_090730.1 coordinate 22,155,908, forward strand.
AAGATCGTATGATTGGCCTTGATTTTAGTGCTGCCTTTGACCGTGTTAATCATGAGGCCCTTGTTTTCAAACTGAAACAGTTGGGAGTGGGTGGGTCGTTTCTTAGCATTATTATTGATTTTTTAAGTAATAGATCTCAAAGAGTTGTTGTTGATGGTCACCATAGTGATTATAGGAATCTGATATCCGGTGTTCCACAGGGTAGTGTTCTTGACCCATTACTTTTCATACTATATACACATGACATGTGGTTTGGCCTAGAAAACAAGCTTGTTGCATATGTAGATGATGCTACTCTCTTTGCATCAATTCCATCCCCTGAATGTAGATCTAGGGTTGGTGAATCCCTTAATAGAGATTTAGCTAAAATTAGTGCATGGTGCAAATTATGGGGTATGAAGTTGAATCCTAACAAAACTCAAAGTATGATTGTAATTAGGTCAAGGACGGTGGCTCCTCAACATCCGGATCTCAGTATTGATAATGTTTCTTTAAATTTGTATGACTCTTTTAAAATTTTAGGTGTGATTCTCGACAGAAAATTTACTTTTGAGAAACATATAAGGTCTGTGTCTTCTTCAATTGCACAAAAAATAGGCTTATTGAGAAAGTCTTTCAAGATTTTCGGTGATCAATCTATTCTGAAGAAGTGTTTTAATTCTTTCATTCTACCTTGTTTTGAGTATTGTTCTCCTGTCTGGTGTTCAGCTGCTGATTCTCATCTTAATTTGTTGGACAGAAACTTACGGTCTATTAAATTTCTTATTTATGATCTAGATATTAATCTTCCTCACCGTCGTTCAATTAGTTTATTATGCATGTTGCATAAGATTTTTCATAACTCTGACCATCCTTAACATTCAGATCTCCCTGGACAATTCCATCCTGTTCGTAATACTAGGCAGGCAGTTAATTCTAATAGCCAGGCCTTCTCCATCATGAGGCTCAATACTACGCAGTACTCTAGAATTTTTATTCCAGCTGTTACCAAGTTGTAGAATGATCTTCCTAATCGAGTAGTTGAATCAGTAGAACTTCTAAAGTTCAAAGTTGGAGCAAATGCTTTTTTGTTAACCAGGCGGACCCGAGTCTTTTTATAGTTTATTTATGACATATTTGTTTTTGATGTTGTTAATAATTTATATATGACATGTCTGTTTTGACGTTACTTTTTTAGAATGATTTATTGTTAATTTGTTCTCTTCATTTATTTATTTCCTTATTTCCTTTCCTCACTGGGCTATTTTTCCCTGTTGGAGCCCTTGTGCTTACAGCATCTTACTTTTCCAACTAGGGTTGTAGCTTGGATTGTAATAATAATAATAATAATAATACGGTTTTGTATTTTCCTCCGTTTATTATACATTCAAGAAGGTAATGTATAGGGAAGAAAAGGCTTGTTTTACGATTATATTATCGTTTCCCCAGTATGTTTTCCCCACCCAAAACCCCGAGTTCTCACTGGGGGTCCCCCATTATCGTAGGATATAGATATAAATATATTTCTGAAACTATTCACTTGCGACGGGAACGAGTGTCATTTTCGAAGAGAGCGTAATTTTTTTCTATAAGAAATACACTGCAATAATACCAGAAAACTAACAGAAAAATGGTTTTTCCTGCAAAAATTAAGGGTGAAACAACACTTGCAGACTAACTACCGCAGTTATCTCTCGAGCACAGTTTCCTTTCGAGTTTCGTGAGTTCCGTTTTCTTTAAAAAAGTGACTTCTCAGTCTTTATCATTGGCTGATTTTAATAGGTAAACGTACACAAGAACGCCAGCTAACCTAAACTTCCCCACCTAACCTAACCTAAAAGTCATATCCTTACCTACCTGCAATTGCCCTATCCTTAGACGGCCATATTTTTAGCTTAGTCTCTAATGTTTTACCTTAATAATCTGAGTCTGAGTAATCCAAATTGGGTGTAAAAACCTGGGCAACGGTTTGTGTTGAAATGGCACTTATCTACAAAACTACCCTTGTAATTGGGCACAGAGAAAATGCACTGGACACACTTCTTAGTTTGGTCTTTCTAACTTTTCTGTGACACTGCCATTGATGTTGATCTGTACGTAAAGTGCACAGCTTAGAACACTCACTGTATGTGAGTTTATACTTCGTAATTTCACTCATATGCGACACAGAACTGCAATACCTATTAAATAGAAAAAACTGCGATAAGAAATCTTGTGGGGCGATGATTTCAACTAGCCCAGACTCTGAAAAAGAGAAAGTCAGCGTAAAATGAGCATGAACAACAATGTTCATGAACGTCTTTGGCAACCTTGAGGAGAGAGAGAGAGAGGAAACAACTGCTCTCTACAAGCCAAAGAGAAAAAGTGACTAGTTCACCATTCCATGAGTACAGTATGTACAGGTGACTGATACCTCTAGCCACCCTCTACCCAGTGTCTGGGTAGGGAGGGTTGCCACCTTGCACCAAAAAGTCCAATTGACTACTTTCCAGCTTTGCTTTGAAAGAATATCCATAATAGATAACGTAAGATTTGTGTTACGGAAAAATACAAGTTATTTATGAATTTGTCATAATACATACCGTAATTAGAATGAGTATATCACAGGAGATGGGATACATATTACCGGGTTACTGTAGATGTCGGAGGGATTCCCTACAGAATACGACACTGACGCATCAGGAATTCCTTCAAACTAAAAGATGGCTGCGTAGAACTCCATACAAAAATGGTTAGTGGTCGTTGTATAAAATATGTACACTTAGTTAATCTTAAATTGTATACATATTGTACTGTACAGAATTACAGTAATGTTGTTTATTGTAAATGTAAGCTATGTGTACGGTGAGTCAAGTCCTTCAAACGTAAACAGCAAACGGTTACAGTAGGCTACAGTTAAGCTCTTACAGTAGTGATAGTAGTATAGTACACTAATACGTATACACTACAGTATCAGTGAGTGTTAGATAGTATTGCTAGATAAGAACAATGATACTGTGATAGAAACCAAGTAAAGACAATGTTAGGCAGTACAGTACTTAGTGGGTTAGTTATCAGAGCATAAGCAATGAGCAGTGAGTTGTTAGGTTAGGGTAGGAGTTATCCCACCCTAGATCACCAAAGATATCTTTATTCAAGCTTTTCGTGCCCCTCTTTGTTACTTAACCCTCTCAAAGAGTGGGGCTTACGATATTTTTGACGGGAGCACTATGTGATTTCGTAAAAATTTCAAAGTTTCTTTGTTATTAGTTAAAAAGAGTCTAATGGTTTTGTGTTGGGTATATTCACAGCTAGCACAAAGGGTACCCAAGACTGAATTGACGGTTTTTATTTGAAAATCAACCGCTGAAGTAAATTGTTTAATGAATTTCAAGACAAACCAATCAAAAGTAGTGATTCAAATATATCACGATTCTGATTGACAAATTCAAAGTAAAGATGAATTAAATGTCAAGTACTGTGCAAGGGTATGCAGTTGTTGCATTTGTTTTCTGATAATCTACAAATGTATGACAGGTTTATGTGCAAACCCCCCATCTCATTAATCTCAACATTCTTGTGCCTTTGGTAGGAGCATGGCTCTTGGCAGTCATCCCTGCACTAAGTATGGTTGTACAACAACCATGGCAACCCAAAGAAGCTGCATCGCTGGTGCTCCGTTGATGAGGGATATTTATTGTCCTGCCAACAGGAACTTGAAGGGTGCCTCTGCAGTCTCTCCTGGCACCTGCTTGTGTTGCTGAATGGTGTGTCACCTGCTTGTGTTGCTTCTGAAGAGTCTCCTGTGGTCCCTATCTCTGTAGGAGTGTCATAGTTAGTTTCCGAGATCTCAACCCAGAAGAAGGCCAACAAGAACCATGTGTGTTCTTCCTCCCCCCTTCTTCTATTTGTTCCTCCTCCTCCTCTGCTATTTGTCTATTTGTTCCTCCTCCTGTGCCTTGTCTATTTTAGATTCTTCAAATGCTGCTAGTTCTAAGAAGAAAATATAAAAAAAACTCCAGGAAGACCAATTGACAGCAGTCACATAAGATTGACCGATCTCTCTGTGCTTACACGTGAGAGACGGTGTCATACCTAGGGCCATCCCAGATGTTCAAGTCGTCTTGGTATGCGATACGTGAGCTTATGCTCCCAATATCAGTGTTTGGTCTTGTACTAAATTGAGCACACCCACTGGTGTGCTCAGCCCTTCTTTTCCCCTTATCCTGGATGCTCGACTGATCTCTTTTCTTTAATGAGGAAAAGAGAGAGAGAATTAGCATAATGCAGAGAACCAACCCAGTCTGGGAAAGTGCCTTGTTACACTCCCAACATAATTTCTTGGGCACCCCTTCCTTCTAATGTATAATTGACTCATACCTCGGTCTCTTTCCTTCAGGATGCTTTGATCCTGAAGGGAGAGAAACTAATTTTTACAAGTGACAAGACATTCCCGCAAATGAGAAATGATCGGGAATACAATCCTTTGTCTCCTTTGACCTGTCTCGGTATGATTGGTCACAGCATGTTTCTTCTCATTGTGATCCCCGTACTACAAGTGACACTCCCATGAACTCGACCATGAGGAATTGAGATCACCTGTCACCTCTTATTTTCCTGCACAGCCAGTGCATGCTTCAGGGAGATCACACGTGCTTGCATAATTGGTAATGGGAACATCTGACCACCCAGGACTGGTCTCAGTGCCCTTACCAGCAACCGAGATGCTCCATGACATGCTCAGCAAGGTTCTTCACCACCAATTGACATGTACGCGATTCGCCTGTACAGTATAGCATATTTTATACAGTAGGCTATATGGCAGATCTATTTTAATGTTGTTACTGATCTTAAGATATTTTAATTTTTTTTTGTTTTCATTACTTCTCATATATGATTTATTTCCATATTTATTTTCTTCACTAGGGTATTTTTCCCTGTTGGAGCCCTTGGGTTTGTAGAATTAGGTTTTCCAACAAGGGTTGTAGCTTAGCTAGTACTGTAATAATAATAATTCCTGTAGTACTCTGCTCACTATTATGGTTCTCAGTGGTATACTGTACTTTGTCAGTCTTGCCTCTGAAGGGAAGGCTGACTCGGGGTACACTTTTGGTCCTGATCGTTCATACTAAAAAAAGAAGAAAAACTGTTTCAAAGGGAGGTAGTTTAGATGTGTTGTCAACAACCCAATAACTGCAAGCTCCAGTCCAGCGCTGGTGGATGTGGAGAAACCCGATACCAAGTGTTCACTTGTCGATGTTCTTGCACTCGCTAGCAAGTCCAATGACCCTGGACGGGCTACCTTGATTTTTATGAAAGTGGGTTCAATGGCCATCGATTGGCATTTCTGCCCTCTTTTGTGATCAAAGATCTAACTAAAGTTGGTATTTGTTCCATAACTGAAATACAAACCACGCTATTTAATATGGGTATTACTTTCGGCGTAGCTGAAATGACGAGCCATTAGAATTTTAATGAGGGTTTACTACCCCCATCGCTAGTTAACGGGGGCTAGGGAAGGGTAGCTTGCTACCCCCCCCCCTCACACACCTGTGTGATGAGCTCACTTTTACTTTGGCTCGGGTGGTGATCGGACGTGTCCGCTTTCACCCTCGCCTCTTTGACAGCCATTAATGCTTTTTGTCTTTTTACTTACTTTTTCTTATACTTGTAATACAGTACATACTTTCGGCGTAGCTGAAAGGACGAGCCATAAAAATTTAACGAGGGATTATTACCCCACCGCTAGTTAGCGGGGGGTAGGGAGGGTAGTTAGCTACCCTCCCTCCTCACACACGTGTGTTGTAAGCTTCACTTTGCTTACGGCTCGGGTGCTAAACGGACATGTCCGCTGTCACCCTCGCCTACACGACAGCCATTAATCATTGCTTTTACTTTCTCTTTTCTAGAGTGTTGTGAAGTTGCCCTCTACAATGCGGAAGTGCCCTGGGTTACCTGACCGCCCTTGTGGGACCTTCATGTCTTCCATCGAGACGGATCCTCACACCTTATGCCCTTATTGTAGGGGTCAGCGGTGTGAAAGTGATAACGTATGTATGGAATGTAGGGAGTGGCCTACCTCCCAGTGGGAGAGGTTTTCTCGCCGCCGGAAGAAGAAGTCCAAAGGGGATATTTCTCCTTCAAAGGTTTCTTTGAAAAAGGAAAATCCTAAGGACTCTTCTTCCGTAGCCCAAACCTCCTCCGAAGCTTCCACTCGGTCGGCCTCTCGCGAGAGGCCGTCGAGTGGTAGCGTAGGCCGTACTGTTGTTGACCGATGTCGGGGTTTGGGAGAGGGAGTTGCCTCCCATAGCGAGGCAGCTCCTCCTCCTCCCCCGGGGGAGGATTTGATTATTTCTCCTGATGTAAATAATGATGATCTTTTGCAGCTTTGGGCTTCCTTGGGGCTTCAGGGTTCGCCCTTCAAGGAAGCCCTGTTTGACATGATCAGGTTGGGAGCAGCTGTCAAACAGTCATCGGCGGTAGCAGAGGTTGACCCTCTGTCTATTGTCGAGGCTGTTGTGGCAGACGCTTCCAATGAGTGTGTTCAAACCCCAGCTCCTGTTGTAGCTGAAGGCTTAGCTCCCCCCTCCGAACATCCTTCGAGGGAGGAACTAAGTCCAACGGTCTCTCCTGCGGGTGATTCCCCCTCCCCCGGGAGAAGTTCACTGACAGAGACTCCTCTTCGGAGGACTGCCGATAGTTTGCCTGCTGCTCCCAGAGGACATATCCGACGTAAGGCTCGCCTTCCTCTTCGTCGCCGAGGTCTTCCTTCTCCTCAAAAGGGTGTTAGGAGGCTCCTCTTCGGATCTTCATCCTCGCAGTCCCCCGCAGAGGAACTTCGTCCTTCAGCTACCGTTCCTGCTACCTCATTGGACCTGGACTTCTCCACAGATCGTTTGCGATCTCCTACGCCTACCAGACCTGCTGACCTGCCTTCAACTTTCCTGGCTGCTGACGCGCTGTGGGCGCCCACCCATCCCATTTTCAAGCGGGCACCGGTCCTTTCGGAGCCAAAGGGGCTTTCACACATTGTGTGCAAGTCCCTTAAGCGCCAGGTTTCCCCTGTGCGCCAATGTTCGCCTGCGCGCCAGCGCTCACCGGTTGCTGTCTCATCTCGCCAGCGCTCTTCTGCACGCCCACGAGCTCTTGCACGCCCACGATCTCCTGTTCGCCCTGCAGTTCCAGAGACTACGCGCCCACGATCTCCTGCTCGCCAACGGACCTCTGTGTGCCCTCGGCCTGATATACGCCATGGATGCCCTCGGTCTCCTACTCGTCAGTGCTCTCCTGCTTGCCAGCGCTCTCCTGCTCGCCAGCGCTCTCCTGCTCGTCATCGCTCGCCTGCTCGCCCTCGCTTTCCTGCTCGTCATCGCTCGCCTGCTCACCCTCGATCTTCGGATCAGTGCTCCAAGGAGAAGTCTTCCTCTCCTGCTCGCCAGCGCTCTCCTCCACAATCGCCGACTCGCCATCAGACCTCGCCTGCTCGCCATCGCCCGCAGTCTCCATCGCGCGCCCACTGCCAGAACTTCTGTTCCTGATGAGCTCCCTCCTGCTCGACCGCGCGCTAGGGATATTCCCCCTGCACGCACGCGCCCTACGGCTTCGCCCTTACGGGCCCTTCAACATCCTGTGGCTGCACTCCATCCGAGGTCTCCGGAACGCGCACCAACGCGCCCCGTCACCTACTCGCCCTGACACCTACGCGCCCACGCGCCCTGTCGCCTGCGCGCCCACGAGCTCCTTCTCCTGCGCGCCATCGTTCACCCACGCGCCAACGCGCGAACTCTCCTACGCGCCAACCCTCTTAATGAGAGAATGCCTTGATGAAGTCATTGAGCTTCAGCACGGCATTTCATTCCCGTGCTGAAACTTGGTGACGGGCAAGAGGGCTCTCGAACTTGGGGAAATTACTCCCCCAGTTCGAATCTAAATTTCTCTCTTTCACCTTTTTCTTTTTCTCAATATTACTTTGACCTTATCCTAATTTCATAAACTTTCTTTCGTCTTGCTTTCCAAACTCTGAGAAAAATTTCCCTCATTATATATGTGTATATATTATGTACATATATATTTATTTTTTTTTTCTCCTATGGCTTGGATGTTTTTACATCCATTGTAGCCCCGGCGGGGATGTTCATACATCCTTTATTGCTGCCTGCTTTGATGAATGGGAGGAGGTATCACGGTTGAGAGGTGTTTGCATTCAAAGCTATATGTGAGAGTATTGGATGATTTCAGCCATCCCGAAGATGGTTTGGACCTTTTTGGCGGAACTATTCTCAAGTGTTGGGTCTTCGGAATCCAGGGGGGATCCAATGCTTGGGGTAGGACTCTCGGCTTTTGGCCGGAAGCCTATCATTACAGATATGGGGAGGATGATTCCATAATTTCTTGGTCTCAGTCCTAACAGGCGGGTTCAGCTTACACCTGTGCCTCTATATCTGTTTTGATGCTATCCTTCGGGTAGGGTATGGAGTGGACCATCTTGGAAGTATACTCTCATTGTGCCGATAGTGGAGAGTACAAATTTCCTTTCTGACGTGTGATGGCTTAACATTCTCGAGCAGGTTCATCAAACTAACCCTTTTCTCTCTCTCTCGTCTAATGGATTCTTTAAGTAACGAACCCCCATCCCCTGGATATGCTGACTCTCCCCCGGCACTGTTGACGACCTCTGCTAATTCAATTAAGGAAAATTGTGTTGACGACCTAGGAACGAAAAATGACCCCTCTACTAATGTTTTAAAACCAATTAAGTCGGGTAACAAATGGAAACTAAGAATCCTTCATGTTACCCAAATTCCAATAAATACTGATTATGATATGATATATAAAGCATTTAGATGCTATGGAGTGATAAAAGAAATTAGAATGAAACTTGAAAATGAAAAATGGCATTCATGGATAACTTATAATAATCATGAAGAAGCATTCAATGCAATATGTAACATCAATGATATCAAAATTAATAACTTAAATGTCATGGGTGCCCTATGTGATAAGATACCAAACAGTTTGGATGTACTGTCTATAGACTTGCTGACTGGTTTGAGAAAGATATTGATTTAACTATGCTCCCCCAAAGAAAGCCAAAACCACCAATGTGGCTTGTTTCCGAGCCTAAAGGGAGTAATGGGAATTATTTTAAAATTAGCAAGCTAATTCAGAAAAAGGTAGGAACCATTGCACCAGGTGAAATATCTCGCTTTGGGAAAAATAGCTTCCTAATCCATGCAAAATCATACACGCAATCAGTAATACTGTCTAACCTTACGACAAGCAGTGATGAGGATATGTTAGATGTCAAACCCCACCTAAACTTTAGTTACAGAAGGGGAGTAGTCTTCAATAAAGATCTGTATGAATTTACAGAAGAGGAAATACTAGCCATGTGCCCATTAACAGTGTGGAAAGTGCATAAGATTCCTGGGACGTCAATGATTATCCTTACTTTCCAGGATGCTGATGTGCCTTTCCACATCGATATTGAAAATGAAAGAATAAAAGTTTGACCTTTTAAACAAAAGCCCTTACAATGCTTCAAATGTTTCAAATTTGGGCATCCTTCTAAAGTTTGTAAAAATGAAAAAAAGTGTAGCATCTGTGCCAGTCCTTATCATGGAGAGTGTACACTTGAGCCCAGCTGCTTGAATTGCAATTCAAACCATAAATCCACTGACAGGAGCTGCGAGATTTATAAGTTTGAAGAAGCAGCCCTCAACAAATCCAGAGTAGAACACATAAGTGTAGGACATGCCAAAAGACTACTGAAAAAACCAAACAGCTATGCAAAGGCACTGAAATCAAGAGAAAATATACCACTGGAGACATCGAACCCACATAGTGCTGCCAGTAATTCCAAGAAAAGAAGTACATCATCTAATGATAGTAAGGTTTTACGTGACAAGGTAAGCATATTGCCTTCCAAGGCTTTGCCACTGTGTATTAAAACTGCGACACTGCCCACTTCTATACAAATTTCATCCCCCATTACCAGCAATAGTACTAACCTCTTTTAGGCCTTGCCTTGTCCTTGCCTGATTTGACGGAGGTTCCACCCGAAACAAAGTTACCAAGTGCACCTGTGGTAGGGAAGGTGCAAAAACCTGGTAGATCCTCACCACCTATAAATAGGAAAAGAGAGAGACCTCCATCTCTCTCACCACCTTCCATAAGAAATATTAGAGTTATGACATCAAATAAATATGATGTTTTGTCTGTTGATGTTTCTGATCACCCAGAAGACAATTTAAATAAATCAGAAATTCAAGTTGAGGTCCACCATCTCCCTCAACAATTGGATCAGAAGGACAACAAGAAAAGCACAAACAAAAAACCATATTTATCAAGACCCTCTCTAATAAAACCACCGGGAAATAGCATTAGATAAAAAATTGCTAATGGGAAGACTTCATCTAAAAGTTCTTCCAAAAAATGAACCATAGTTTTTTCCTCCATTTTGCAATGGAATTGTCAGGGTTTAAGGGCCAAATATGAAGAACTTAAGCTCTTAGTTTACGAGCATTCCCCCATAATTGTAAGTCTACAGGAGAGCAAGCTTGATGCTAATACCCCTTGTCCTCGCGAATATATTAGTTATAGGACACCATATGATCACCAAGTGGGGAGCCATGGCGGGAGTCTCATATACGTTCGTCGAGATGTTCCCCAAGTTTCTCTGTCTATTCGTACACCTCTGCAGGCAGTGGTTGTACAGATTGACATAGGGAGAAAATATACAATTTGTTCTCTGTACTTGCCTCCAAATGATAACATTTGGGTGATAACTTAGTGGAGGTGATTCAACAACTCCCTCAATCTTTTCTTTTACTTGGAGATTTGAATGGTAGACATCCTTTGTGGGGTGATGTTTTAGCAAACACGAGGGGAAATATCATATCATCAATTGTGGAAAATGAAGATGCGGGACTCCTTAATACAGGAGAGCCCACACACTTTCATGTCCAGATAGGTACCTTGTCATGTATTGACCTATCAATCGTAAGCTCTAATTGCCTTCTCGACTTCGATTGGAGGACATTAGATGATTGGCATACTAGTGATCATGCACCAATCATTATAAACACCAACAATGGTCCACCTTTACAGAGATCGCCACGATGGAATCTTGACAAGGCGGACTGGGAAAAATTTTGTGAGCTAAGCGAAATTGAGGGGGATGCTGAACAGGTTGAAAATATTGATGATGCCATAGACTTACTGAATGGAACTCTTCATACAGCAGGAGTCAATTCAATTCCCAAAACAACAGGGTTATTCAAACGACGACCAGTCCCGTGGTGGTCTTCAGAACTAACTTCCCTCCACAGAGCCACAAGAAGATCTCTAACACGATTGCGTAGACTCCGAACTGATGAGAATTTAATTATGTACAAGAAATGTAGAGCACAGTTCCGTCATGCCATGAAAGAAGCAAGGCGCCAGTCATGGATGTCTTTTGTTTCCTCCATTAACAGTAGAACACCCCCATCTGCTGTGTGGAGGAAAGTGAAAAAGATAGCTGGCAAATTCACCCCCAACCCACCACCAGTGTTGAAGGTGAATGGTCAGTATGTAACTGAAGCAAATGATGTTAGCAATCCCCTGGCTAATCATTTTTCAAATGTATCCAGCAAGTGTGTAGGAGCCCCTGGTCACCAGTATAAGAGCATTGAAGAAAAGAAAATTTTAAATTTTGCAACAAGAAGGGAAGAGTCGTTTAATTCTCCTTTCACTGAAAGAGAATTTGATTCCGCACTTGCTCATTGCAATGATACAGCCCCTGGACCTGATGGAATTCCTTATGCAATGATTAAACATGTACATTTTAATACAAAGCTATTTATTTTAAGCATTATTAATAGAATATGGCATGATCATAGTTACCCAAGTGTTTGGGAACTAGCCATTATTTTAGCCTTTTTAAAACCCGGTAAAGACAAGTTTTTAGCAGCAAACTATCGTCCTATTGCATTGACATCTTGTTTATGTAAAATCATGGAGAAGATGGTCAATGCAAGGCTGATATGGTACCTTGAAAAGAAAGGTATTTTATCACCGATTCAATGTGGATTCAGAAAAATGAACTCAACGACTGATGTGTTGATACGACTTGAGTCTTCTATTTGTGAAGCCTTTGCTTCCAAACAGCACCATGTTACAGTATTTTTTGAACTTGAAAAGGCATATGATACTACATGGAGATATGGTATACTTAAAACCATTCATGAAATCGGATTGAGAGGAGAGCTGCCACTATTTATTCAGGCATTTCTTTCACGTAGAGTTTTTCAAGTGAGAGTTGGGGAAGCTCTATCAGAGAGTAAGTGCCAGGAAGAAGGAGTTCCTCAGGGTAGTGTGCTGAGTGTAACCCTGTTTGCACTAGCAATTACAGTGGAACCTCTACATACGAATTTAATCCGTTCCAGAACCAACTTCGGATGTAGAAATTGATCGGATGTCGAAACGAATTTTCCCATAAGAATACATTGAAATAGGATTAATCCGTGGTTGAGCCCAAAAACCTATGATAACTTCTTAATAAACTATTACACATAACTTTCCCATGAGAATAATGAACACTAAATTAGATAATAGACATGTAAATAAGAAGAATAGACATGTAAATAAGAAGAATTAGCAAAAAATGATAAATAAGAAACGGGTTTTTAGCGTCACTTTACCTTAGAAACTCCAGCGCAGGTGTTGTTCGTCTTCGCTACGCAGAGAGGAGAGAGGAGACGGACGGACGGCGAGGAGGTAGAGAGGTTAACTACGATAAACGTAACACTACCGTAACTTATTCTAACTTACACTAAGTGAACTTTAACATAACTTAGCTTATTTTTTTTTTTATTTTTATATTTTATGTTTTTTTTTACATTTTCTTTTTTTCTTTTTGATGATTACGTAATTTTAATCACTATCACTTACATTTAAAATTGACTGAATTTCTTTTGCTTCACTCTTTTCCGTTTTCTGTGTTTCACTTTCTTCCTCTTCACTCTTTGCCGTTTTCTTCGGTTCACTTACATCCTCTTCATCGCGAGTTCGCTTCGCAGTTTTTTTAAAGAAAGCATCGATAGATAATTGCTTCGTACGGCTTTTCAGAATGTTTCGAAAGTGCGTTAGGCAAACATCATCGAATTGAGAAACTACACGACAAACCTGCAATTTCTTTGGATGGTATTTGTCGATGAAGTCGACCACGTCTTGATATTTTCCTAACACCTCTTTTATTTGCGCTGAACCTAACACATGTTCTACCTCCTCGCTCTCTTCCTCGTCATCACTCATGTGCTCCGACATAGCATGGAGTTCCTTGAGCTCATCCGTCGTCAGTTCGTCGTGATGTTCGGCGACGAGTTCCGTAACGTCATCTGCGTCGACCTCCAGACCCATGGACTTGCCAAGGGAGACGATTTCCTCTACGGCTTCCGCTGCACCGACCACGGGATCAGGTTCGGGGTCAAAACCCTCGAAATCTCGGGGAGAAACTGCATCAGGCCACAGCTTCTTCCATGCAGAATTGAGGGTCCGTCGAGTTAATCCCACCCAAGCCTGATCAATGATCTTTAAGCAGTGCACGATATTGAAGTGGCCCCTCCAAAATTCACGCAAAGTTAAGTTGGTGCTTTGCGTGACATTAAAGCACTGCTTGAATAAGTGCTTGGTGTACAGCTTCTTAAAATTAGAGATGACTTGCTGGTCCATGGGCTGGAGGATAGAGGTGGTATTTGGTGGAAGATACAGCACCTTTATGAACTTGAATTCATCGAAGATATCATCTTCAAGTCCGGGGGGGTGAGCGGGTGCATTGTCAAGGCATAGCAGGCACTTTAAAGGCAATTTCTGCTCATGAAGACACTTCTTCACAGAAGGACCGAAAACTTGGTTTACCCATTGCACAAAGAATTGCCTAGTGACCCAGGCCTTCGAGTTGGATCGCCAGAAAACATGAAGCTGATCCTTATCGACGTTGTGTGCTTTAAAGGCCCTAGGGTTCTCCGAATGGTAAACAAGCAAGGGCTTGACTTTAAAGTCCCCGCTAGCGTTGGCACATAGAGCAAGAGTCAACCGATCCTTCATTGGCTTATGCCCAGGCAATTTCTTCTCTTCAGCAGTGATGTAGGTTCGACTCGGCATCTTCTTCCAAAACAGCCCGGTTTCATCACAATTGAACACCTGCTGCTCTACGTAGCCTTCTTCCTTTACGATATTTTCGAATTTCTTAACAAAGTCAGTTGCAGCCTTTGTGTCCGCACTAGCAGCCTCTCCGTGGCGAACAACTGAATGAATCCCGGACCGTTTCTTAAATTTCTCGAACCAGCCACGAGATGCCTTGAAATCATCTGAGGAAGGCTCGGTTGAACTCTCCCCAGCATCACCCACAGAGCTCTCCTCCTTCAAGTCCGTAAAGATGGCGTGCGCCTTCTCGCAGATAACGGTTTCGGTGATGGTGTCGCCAACGATCTCTCTATCCTTAATCCACACTAGTAGAAGTCGTTCCATCTCTTCTATGATAGGGGTACGGCGTTTGGAAATTATAGTGATCCCCTTAGAAGGTTTCACTGCTTTAATAGCTTCCTTCTGTTTAAGGATTGTCGAGATCGTCGACATATTACGGCCATACTGTTTAGCAAGTTCACTCACGCGGATGCCACGCTCATGTTTTTCAATAATTTCCTGCTTAATTTCTATAGAAAGCATTTCCTTCTTCCTTTTCTCACCACTACCACTACCACTGGCAAAACTAAGCCTTTTTGGACCCATGATTTACGTAAATTATCGTTAATGGATGCACGTAAAAAATCACGATTAATTCACAGTTAATATCACAACGCAAAGAGCACAACCGCACGAAGCCGACGAGAACAGAGGACTGACCCAAGCCGCGCTAATTGAGCGTCCCTCCGAGGTCGATGTGCTGCCTTCTATCGGCGGAAATAAAAAACACTTCAGGCGCTATGAGCACCGACTACGCGTACGAGTATTGTTTACTTCGGGTGTCGAGAAAAACATTCGGGTGTAGAGTCGGAACGTGTTTGAATTGTACTTCGCGTGTCGAAAAATTCGGATACAACCGGTACGACGAAAATTGCTACTTCGTGTGTCGAAATAAAATTCGGGTGTAGAGTCAAAAATTTGCTCGAATTTGACTTCGGATGTTGGAAAATTCGGATGTAGATACGATCGGATGTAGAGGTTCCACTGTAATGGGATATCCTTAGCAATTCCCCAGGATGTTCTCTCAACATTATTTGTGGATGATCTCTCCATTTCATTTGCTGGAGCCAGAATGGCAATGGTTGAGAGAAAACTACAGCTCTCAATTGACAAATTATCCAGTGGGGTGATATGAATGGATTTAAGGTCTCGACAACTAAAACTACTATTGTAGATTTCTGTCGTATCCGGGGAGCACATCCAGACCCGGATATATACATTAAAGGTCAACGTATCCCATGTGTATCGGAAACCAAATTTTTAGGTTTGATATTTGATTGTAGACTTACATGGGTTTCTCACCTAAAAGCGCTAAAAGCTAAATGTGTTGAAGCTCTGAATATTTTAAAAGTATTGTCCCATACATCATAGGGCCAGACCGCAATACTATTTTAAAATTATACAAGGCCTTGATTTTTTCCAAAATTAGTTATAGATGTGAAATATAATCTTCAGCCACCCCAAGCCGGTTAAAAATATTAGATTCAATACATCATGCAGGTATTAGATTGTCCACGGGAGCATTTAGAACCTCGCCTATCCCAAGTCTCCTTGTTGATGCTGGAGAGTTACCTCTAGACCTTTACCGAATGTCTTCCATTGTTCGGTATTGGTTTAGATTGCAAAGACTCCCCAACTCTTTAGCCTTTCAGACTGCAAGCCTTGTGAGACACACATCATACTTTGAGTTGCACCCAAAATCTCCTCAACCTTATGGCTTTCGGGTGAAACGATTATTAAACAGTCTGGATATAATTAGAAGTAAGGTATTTCCATTCAAGGTATCATCAACACCATGGAAATTCCCAGAGATATTTTTTTGTAAATACTTTATTGGAGTTAAGAGAAATATGACTGACCTAGAAGCCAGGTCTCTTTTTATGGAACATGTTGAAGAACATACAGTAGAGGATTGACTTTTATATATACTGATGGCTCCAAATCTGATGCTGGCGTTGGATTTGGAGTACATAGTAAGGATTTTAATTGTAGAGGTGCACTTCCTCTAACAGCTTCCCTATTCACTGCCGAACTTTATGGCATATTAACCTATTTTTCAATATTAATCTTACCCGATGATCATGTAGCTGTCAACTCTGTTGCCCGACAGAAATCTACGGTCGGGATACGCCAGCGATCGCTATACAGGTGGGGGTGTACACAACAGCGCCATCTGTGGTCAGGTACTCCAGTACTTCTTGTCAACACCACCTCAATTTTTCCTCTGTCGTGCCACCGGCTAGACCTACTTGGATACGCTGTTGATTCTGGAGTTATTGTTCACGATTTGGTGATGTATTTGCTCTAGAGTTTAGCCTTCGCTATTCAGGAAGCTTTAACATTAGCTTAGCAAGTTTTTGGAATTAATTTGATTTAATTTTGGTGACGAAGAGAGTATGAACTCTCTTTCACTTTTAAATGGCCGACCCTTCCCTTAGACGGAAGTGTTGGTGTCGAAGAGAGTATAGACTCTCTTTCTTAATTTTGCTTAACAAAGTTATAGATTTATTTTATATCTCCGCCTTTTATAGGCCTCTTCGATTAACTTCCTTTTATTATAAACTTATAAAAATTAATTTTTATGTTTGTTTATATGCGACCTTTCCTAATAGTAGGCGGTCTTTTCTTGGAACCGAAGTTAATTAACATTGAGCCCGTTATATCGTTTTTACCTGTTAAGATTTTATGCTATTTTAATTTTAATGTTTTTGAAAGAATTTCTTTGATAGTCTCGTACTGTTTTCAAAGTTGAACTAACGTTTTGTTTTGTCTCCGCAGTTGTTGACGTTCAGAACGTTCAACTTGCGCTCTATCGTTACGATAGAGAGAGAGTATTCACGGTTTCACGTTGCAGTAAGAGTAAACCGATTCTAGCGTTTTGTTCATTCTTTCTTAGCTTAAATGGTTTTAATTCTAATAAAGGAACTTTTTATTTGGGAAATCTTTCAGTTTTTTTCCTTTAACAATAATTTGTTTTAACGATATATATAATTGGGCTCATCTCTCAGGTTCTAAGTCAAGAGAGAGGGAGATAGAGACGGAGGGAGAGAGAGGAGGATAAACGTTTCGTTCAAGCGGGTAACGTTGTTATCGTTTTTGCTCTTCTCCCTAGTCTCTTTAGGGGAAGAAGGTAAACGTTTCTAGAGTTTTATTCTTGTTCCCAGGCTTTATGCGGTGAGAGATTTTAAACGTAGTTTATTTGATCTAGTGTTTAGTCTCTTTTCCAGCCACTGAATTCTTTATCTTTCATTATGTTTTTCTGTTACATTGTAATACTGTTTTCGCAATTACTAACTTTTAATGAAGGATAGAATTGCGTGTTTCAGGTACAAACCACTTAAAGTTTCGAGTTCAGTGAAATAAGTGCAAACAGAAAATTAAAAGTGATAAAGTGATAAGCGCAAAGTGTTACAGTGTTGCGTTCGAGGGTTCGTCTGTTCGTGCCAGTTGTTCGCCTAGTCTGGGACCTCTTACAAGCTCCCAAGCCCAGGGGAGAAGTAATGTCGAAGGACTTATGGGTTCATCAGGCCTTGATCGACGAACAGACGTTTCCCTCCGTGGTTTCGGGTGTATCCACTCACGTAGCCGACGTGATCACCCCACCCACACAAAGACGAGAGAGCCCATTTATTCCTCGTCTGCGGAAGAGGTTTCTCGCAGAAACCATGGACCAAATCTTGCAGCTTTTAAGTGCAAGTCGGTCCCTTCCGCGCAAGTCCAACTCCTAGGTGTAGCTACTG
Organism: Palaemon carinicauda; assembly: GCF_036898095.1. Taxonomy (NCBI): domain Eukaryota; kingdom Metazoa; phylum Arthropoda; class Malacostraca; order Decapoda; family Palaemonidae; genus Palaemon; species Palaemon carinicauda. The sequence goes on from NC_090730.1 coordinate 22,173,832, forward strand.
CCACTGGGTCAGTTCGGACTTGCTGCAGTACGACAACTGCACACCTCCCAGAGAGGCAAGGTGGTACCGCAACAGGCAGTAACTCCGTCTGTTGCCGCACCAGCTGTTTTAGACCCTCAGTCTCAACGGACAGTAGCTCCGTTTGTTGTTGTCTTTCATAGACCCAAGTGGTCCATGCTGCAGACTATACAGTCTCAGCTTGCTCCTTCATACAGGAGTATCATGCTGGAAGGTTGACAATGCAGCCTGTTAACCTACAACCCGCCGAGGTTGTGCGCTCAGCAGATACTGCGGCTGCCTGCTCCCACCCTCCACCTGTGAGAGCTCCACCTCCGATGCGCAGTCCACCCTGCCAGACGCATGTTCTTGCTGCGCCTCCTGCTTTCATGCGTGAGTTGCCGCATCGGGAGTTGCCGGGTTCCAGCACTATGAGGCAACCTCCTCAACCCATGAAGCAGGAGCCTCATGCTATGCGGCATCCTCCTCAACCCATGAGGCAGGAGCCTCATGCTATGCGGCAACCTCCTCTACCCATGAGGCAGGAGCCTCATGCTATGCGGCTTCCTCCTCAACCCATGAGGCAGGAGCCTCATGCTATGCGGCATCCTCCTCAACCCATGAGGCAGGAGCCTCATGCTATGAGGAGCCTCATGCTATGCGACATCCTCCTCAACCCATGAGGCAGGAGCCTCATGCTATGAGGAGCCTCATGCTATGCGGCATCCTCCTCAACCCATGAGGCAGGAGCCTCATGCTATGAGGAGCCTCATGCTATGCGACATCCTCCTCAACCCATGAGGCAGGAGCCTCATGCTATGCGGCAACCTCCTCAACCCATGAGGCAGGAGCCTCATACTATGCGGCATCCTCCTCAACCCATGCGGCCTGAGCCTCATCCCTTGCAGCATGAGCCTCATCCCATGCAGCATGAGCCTCATACCATGCAGCATGAGCCTCATCCCATGCAGCATGAGCCTCATCCCATGCAGCATAAGCCGCATGCCATGCAACATGCTCTGCATACCTTACAGCATGCTCTACATACAGCATGCTCTGCATTCCTTACAGCATGCTCTGCATACCTTACAGCATGCTCTGCATACCTTACAGCATGCTCTGCATTCCTTACAGCATGCTCTGCATACTATGCTCTGCATACAGCATGCTCTGCATACCTTACAACATGCTCTGCATTCCTTACAGCATGCTCTGCATACAGCATGCTCTGCATACCTTACCGCATGCTCCTCAGTCACACATCTTTGGTTGTTGCCAACTCACAAGACTGTCAAGCAGTTTCATAACGTTGCCTTCTGGTCTGCTGCTTTTGCACCAGTGAAACCCTCACTGAGAGAACTTAGCTTTTCTCGGATATGGTTCCTGTAGATGAGAAAGTGCTATTCTCCCTCCTTCTGATATTCCCTTGAGGACTCTGTCATTTGGAGAGGAGCCTTAAGCTGCTTAGCCTTCTATGGACTTTTATTTAAGCATAACATGCTTCCAGGGAGGGTAATGGTTCCGCTTCAGTCGCTAACCCCGTCTGTTGCCACACCTGCTCCCATAGACCTTGAGCTTTGTTGCAAGACATGCAGTCCAAGCTTAGTCCTTGTTAGAGGATTTTTTGTTTACGGAGTCAGTGTGTCACTGGGAAGACGTTCAACAACCAGCAGAGGGGACTTGTTGTGACGCAGTGCGGCAACCTCAGCAACCCGATAAGGAGTTGTCTGTACTACCCAGACAGTCTAGACAGTTTCGGGTTGTCGCTGTACTTCCTCGCTTCCCCATGGTTGACAGTTCACAGACTGTGCAGCAGTACCATGATCTTGTGTCCGGCTCCGTCAGACGACTGGCTTTTAAGAGCTCCCACAAGTCGTCGCTGTCTGGAGAATCTCAGATGGACTATGGATCTGACCAAGGAACTGGGCCTCCTGGTCAATTTAGAGGAGTCCCAGCTCGTCCCATCCCAGACCTTTGTCTACCTGGGTATGGAGCTTCAGAGTCGAGCTTTTCGGGCTTTTCCGTCGGCCCCAAGAATCTACCAAGCCCTAGAATGCATCCAGAGCATGCTGAGAAGGAACCGATGCTCAGTCAGGTAGTGGATGAGTCTAACAGGGACACTTTCATCGCTGGCCCTGTTCATCGAGTTAGGGAGACTCCTCCTCCGCCCCCTTCAGTATCATCTAGCTGCTCACTGGATAAAGGACATGACGCTAGAGACGGTCTCAGTTCCTGTTTCCGAAGAGAGGAGGTCTACTCTAACGTGGTGAAAGAACAGCTTTCTTCTCAAGGAAGGTCTACCTTTGGCTGTTCAGAAACCCGACCGCCGTCTCTTCTCGGACGCATCAGACACGGGCTGGGGTGCGACTTTGGACGGACAGGAATGCTCGGGAACATGGAATCAGGAGCAAAGGACACTTCACATCAATTGCAAGGAGCTGTTGGCAGTTCATCTGGCCTTGATAAACTTCAAGTCCCTCCAGCTTAACAAGGTGGTGGAGGTGGACTCTGACAACACCACAGCCTTGGCTTACATCTCCAAGCAGGGAGGGACTCATTCGTGGAAGTTGTTCTAGATCGCAAGGGACCTCCTCATCTGGTCAAAAGATCGAAAGCTCACGCTGGTAACGAGGTTCATTCAGGGCGATATGAATGTCATGGCAGATCGCCTCAGCCGGAAGGGTCAGGTCATCCCCACAGAGTGGACCCTTCTCAAGAATGTTTGCAGCAGACTTTGGGCCCTGTGGGGTCAGCCAACCATAGATCTGTTCGCTACCTCGATAACCTAGAGGCTCCCGTTGTATTGTTCTCCGATTCCAGACCCAGCAGCAGTTCACGTGGATGCTTTTCTGCTGGATTGGTCCCATCTCGACCTGTATGCATTCCCGCCGTTCAAGATTGTCAACAGGGTACTTCAGAAGTTCGCCTCTCGCAAAGGGACACGGCTGACGTTGGTTGCTCCCCTCTGGCCCGCGAGAGAATGGTTCATTGAGGTACTGCTATGGCTGGTCGACATTCCCAGGACTCTTCCTCTAGGAGTGGACCTTCTACGTCAACCTCACGTAAAGAAGGTACACCCAATCCTCCACGCTCTTCGTCTGACTGCCTTCAGACTATCGAAAGACTCTCAAGAGCTAGGGGCTTTTCGAAGGAGGCAGCCAGAGCGATTGCCAGTGCAAGGAGGACATCCACTCTCAGAGTCTATCAGTCTAAAGGGGAAGTCTTCCGAAGCTGGTACAAGGCCAATCCAGTTTCCTCAACCAGTACCACTGTAACCCAGATTGCTGACTTCCTGTTACATCTAAGGAACGTAAGATCCCTTTCAGCTCCTACGATCAAGGGTTACAGAAGTATGTTGGCAGCGGTTTTCCGCCACAGAGGCTTGGATCTTTCCACCAACAAAGATCTACAGGACCTCCTTAGGTCTTTTGAGACCTCAAAGGAACGTCGGTTGTCCACTCCAGGCTGGAATCTAGACGTGGTCCTAAGGTTCCTTATGTCATCAAGATTTGAACCTCTCCAATCAGCCTCTTTTAAGGACCTCACATTAAAAACTCTTTTCCTCGTGTGCTTGGCAACAGCTAAAAGAGTAAGTGAGATCCACGCCTTCAGCAGGAACATAGTTTTCACATCTGAAACGGCTACATGTTCCTTGCAGCTCGGTTTTTTGCTAAAACGAGCTTCCTTCTCGTCCTTGGCCTAAGTCGTTCGAGATCCCAAGCCTGTCCAACTTGGTGGGGAACGAACTGGAGAGAGTACTTTGCCCAGTTAGAGCTCTTAGGTACTATCTAAAAAGGTCATAACCTTTACGAGGACAATCAGAAGCCTTATGGTGTGCTATCAAGAAGCCTTCTCTTCCAAGGTCTAAGAACTCAGTTTCTTACTAATCAGGCTTCTGATTAGGGAAGCACATTCTCATCTGAAGGAAGAAGACCTTGCTTTGCTGAAGGTAAGGACACATGAAGTGAGAGCTGTGGCTACTTCAGTGGCCTTCAAACAGAACCGTTCTCTGCAGAGTGTTATGGATGCAACCTATTGGAGAAGCAAGTCAGTGTTCGCATCATTCTATCTCAAAGATGTCCAGTCTCTTTACGAGAACTGCTACACCCTGGGACCATTCGTAGCAACGAATGCAGTAGTAGGCGGGGGCTCAGCCACTACATTCCCATAATCCCATAACCTTTTTAACCTTTCTCTTGAATACTTTTTATGGGTTGTACGGTCGGCTAAGAAGCCTTCCACATCCTTGTTGATTTGGCGGGTGGTCAATTCTTTCTTGAGAAGCGCCGAGGTTAAAGGTTGTGATGAGGTCCTTTAGTATGGGTTGCAGCCCTTTATACTTCAGCACCTAAGAGTCGTTCAGCATCCTAAGAGGACCGCTACGCTCAGTAAGGAAGACGTACTTAATAAAGGCAGAGTAATGGTTCAAGTCGTCTTCCTTACCAGGTACTTATTTATTTTATGTTATTTTTGAATAACTAATAAAATGAAATACGGGATACTTAGCTTCTTTGTCAACATGTATGCTGGTCTCCACCCACCACCCTAGGTGTGAATCAGCTACATGATCATCGGGTAAGATTAATATTGAAAAATGTTATTTTCATTAGTAAAATAAATTTTTGAATATACTTACCCGATGATCATGATTTAATTGACCCACCCTTCCTCCCCATAGAGAACCAGTGGACCGAGGAAAAAATTGAGGTGGTGTTGACAAGAAGTACTGGAGTACCTGACCACAGATGGCGCTGTTGTGTACACCCCCACCTGTATAGCGATCGCTGGCGTATCCCGACCGTAGATTTCTGTCGGGCAACAGAGTTGACAGCTACATGATCATCGGGTAAGTATATTCAAAAATTTATTTTACTAATGAAAATAACATATTGAGAAAATAGCATTGGAGAAAGAGGGTAACTTTACAATTTTTAGTGATGCTAGGAGTGTCCTTCAAGCTTTAAAAGTTTTTAATCCTAGTAACCCTCTAGTTTTAAAGATTTTAGAATGGCTCTTTATTATTGGACGCAGAGGTATAATGGTTCAATTTTGTTGGGTTCCAACACATGTAGGTGTGTCTGGGAATGAGAAGGCAGATTCACTGGCAAAGAATGCTGCATCCGAGTTGCTGCCAAGAAAGTATCCTATTCCATGTAATTATTATCTACCTAACATCAAGAAATTGCTTTGCAATAAATGGCAACAGCACTGGGATAGTCTAGATGGCAATAAAATGAGAGAGGTAACAAATGCCATAACTCCTTGGAGGTATAACATGATGCCCCGAAAATGGGAGACTTCTCTTTGTCGTCTCCGTATTGGTCACACTCGGTTAACACACGAGCTTCTGCTGAAGGGCCAACACCAACCGTATTGTGATGACTGTTTGGTACCTCTAACAGTGAGGCATCTATTGACCGAATGCCCTAATTATAATAACTTGCGGAATAGATATTTGTTAGAGGCTCGAGGTGAGGGTGGCAGGTTCATCCTTGCCAAGATTCTTGGACACGATGTGTCCTACTATGCAAGTGGCATTTTTAGATTTGTTTCAGAAGTGGGTCTTTTGAAAACTATCTAACTTTTATAATGACTTACTGTATTAACTTTTATGGTTTCAATTGAATATTTTTACCCTAGATGTCAGGATGCCTGAAAACCTTAAATCAATCAATCAATCCTACGCGCCAATGCGACCCCTCGCCTACGTGCCATCCCTCGCCCGCGCGCACGAGCAATTGCCTCCCGAGCTAGGCAAGGGGCTATCACTCGAGCGAGATACCCAGTGCGATGCCCAGCGCAACCCACAGCGTGTTCCCACACAGGATCCGGCAGTACAACGCGTCAGGTCATCTTCATCGCGTTCTCCCCCCCCCCCCCCCCCCCCCCCCCCGTAGGCGCAGGACAGCGCACCCAACGAAGGGACAAAAATCTCCGGACGGGTCCAGGATCTTTTCTTCTACAGCTTCTTCCTTTCAGGCAGACCCAGTTGTAGTTTCCACTGCTAGGGATCAAACAATCCCCTTCCCATCAGAGGGTGTCTCTGACAGCGCTGCTGTCAGTTGGCAGCCCTGGTTTGGGCCCTTGATCAGAGTGGTTGTGCAGGCTTTCAAGCCCTCTTTCTCTGAACTGGGCCTCTAATCATCGGCTATCTCGGGCCCCCTGAACAGGAAGAGAGGAGTGGACGACGTGGTTACTTCTCCAAGGGCGAAACTGATTCCTCGGAAGCCGTCGAGGAAGGCTCCCTCCCCTCCCCAGACTTTCTCTCCGTCCCCCGTGGACGAGGACTTTCTGTCCTCGGGATTCTCGTGAGGTGAGGCGTTCTCCCATCGCACCAATGGGAGAAACCCCACCTCGTGCCGAGAAGTCTCCTCGGGTGGAGGCGGAGAAGAGCCCCCCACCATCTTTCTTGGAATCCTGCATCCCTCCCAGGAGGGAGTCGAAGGACTCCAAGACGGTTCCGAAATCTTCTTCGAGGATCAGACCAGAACCAGCTAAGCCCGCGGAGAACGTCCATGAGACCCCCCAAGAAGAGCCTTTGGGGACTGGAGACCTTGCTGTGAGTCCATCAGGAGGAGAGCCCCAGGAGTCGGAGCATGCCTTTTGGCAAGTTTTGACTCTGATGAGGAATCTTAACGGATTTTCGGATCCAGAGATTCCTCCTCGAGAGGGCAAGGACACGGTTCTGGACCGAGTCTTTGCTACTCAAAAAACCCCTAAAACCAGAGCGGCTTTGTCCTGGTCCCAGGGGTTCAAGAGTGCCAGAGATAAGGTCGAGAGCCAGCTCTCCTAGCTAGCCTCCTCCAGCCGTTCCAGCGCCGGAAACAAACTCCTCCCACCTCCTCGTGTCCACCAAAGGAGGTACTTTGAAATCATCGAGGAGTCCTGTTTAGCTCTTCCCCTCCACCACTCGGTGGAAGAGCTCTCCAGGGGAGGCCCTCTCGAGAGAGACTCCAACCGGCCAGTGTCGTTCTCGTCCTCGGAGATTCTCGGCCAGGAGAAGGTAGCGAAGTGTGCCATGCAGGCCACTTCGTGGCTGGATATCTGGCTAGGATCTCTTGGCATCCGGATACGATCCGAAGTCTTGTCTTAGGAGAGTATCTGGAAGGCCTTGGAGACCTCCTTTCTTTTAGGCACTCGTACTATCAAGTTTCTGGCCCACCAAGTCTCGAACTTGTGGCCAAGCCCCTTGGGCAGAAGTCAAGACCATGTTGAAGAAGGACGCACTCCAAGAGGCCGTCGACGGGTCCCCAGGCTTCTACAGTCGACTCTTTCTTGTAAAGAAGGCGTCTGGAGGCTGGAGACCAGTCATCGACCTCTCAGCTCTGAACAGGTATGTCAAGCAGACCCCATTCACCATGGAGACGGCAGACACGGTCAGACTCGCAGTGAGACCTCGAGACTTCATGTGCACACTGGATCTAAAGGACGCGTACTTCCAGATCTCGATCCATCCGTCTTCAAGGAAGTACCTAAGATTCAGCCTAGACAACAAGATCTACCAGTTCAAGGTGCTGTGCTTCGGTCTCTCCACAGCACCTCAGGTTTTCACCAGAGTGTTCACCCTGATATCTTCGTGGGCACACAGGATCGGCATCCGTCTCCTCCGTTATCTGGACAACTGGCTGATCTTAGCAGACTCGGAGTCAACCCTTCTTCGACACCGAGACAAACTTCTGGGGATTTGCCAAGATCTAGGGATCATGGTAAATCTCGAGAAGTCTTCTCTGCTTCCTTCCTAAAGACTGGTATATCTAGGCATGATATTGGACACCAATCTCCACAAAGCCTTCCCATCAGACGACAGGATAGCAAGGCTGAGGAAGGTCGCAAGTCCTTTCCTCAGACGAAACGAACTCCCAGCCCAATCGTGGTTACGTCTTCTCGGCCATCTCTTATCCTTGGTGCATCTAGTTCCCAACGGTCGCCTCACAATGAGATCCCTGCAATGGCGACTCAAGTCCCGGTGGAGTCAAGGACACGATTCCCCAGACGTCTTGATCCCTATGGGTCTCGCGGAATGGACAGACCTTCAGTGGTGGGTGGCAGACGAGAACGTACGAAAGGGAGTGGATCTTCTCGTCCTCCCCCAAATTTGATGCTGTTTTCGGACGCCTCAAAGAAAGGGTGGGGGGTCCACGTTCTGAACCACAGGACTTCAGGCCTGTGGTCAAAATCAGAAAAGTGCCTTCATATAAATCTGCTAGAAATGAAGGCCGTTTTTCTGGCCCTTCAACAGTTCCAACAGCACCTGGCGGGTCACTCTGTGGTTGTGATGAGCGACAACACCACAGTAGTGGCTTACATCAACAAGCAGGGAGGTACCTTTTCAGAACAGCTATCCCATCTTGCAGTAGAGATACTGAGATGGGCCGAAGTCCACTGGATTCCACTTTTGGCTCGCTTCATTCCAGGCAAAAGGAATGTGCTCGCTGACAGTCTGAGCAGAGCGTCTCAGATAGTACCGAGTGGTCTTTGGATCGTCAAGTAGCCAACAAAGTCCTGACTTTGTGGGGTTCCCCGATTGTGGATCTGTTCGCGACAGCGTTGAACTTCAAACTGCCGCTGTACTGTTCCCCAGTCCCGGGCCCCAAGGCTCTCTGGCAAGATGCTTTCCAACAACGGTGGGACAACATCGACGTATACGCCTTTCCCCTGTTCTGTCTGATGAGGAGGGTACTCAACAAGACCAGACTATCGGTCAACCTCTCGATGACTCTCATAGCTCCGCTGTGGCATCACGCGGAAGGGTTCCCGGACCTTCTGCAACTCCTTACGGAGCCTCCGAGAGAACTCCCTCCACGACACGAGCTACTCAAACAACCACACGCCAACATCTTTCACAAAGCCATAGCTTCGCCTCGGCTTCACGCCTGGAGACTATCCAGCATCTCCTCGCAGAGAGAGGATTTTCGCAACAAGTTGCGGAAAGGATGTCTGGACACCTGCAAAAGTCATCCGCAGGGGTCTACCAGGCGAAGTAGAGAGTTTTCTGTGGTTGGTGTCATGGTAGGGGTATCTCTCCACTCGATGCCACTATTCCAGCAATAGTGGAGTTCTTCGAGTATTTGCGAGAAGAAATGCGCCTTTCAGTCTCTGCAGTGAAAGGCTATCGCTCAGCCTTAAGTCTAGCCTTCAGGCTCAAAGGAGTGGACATTTCTTCTTCGCTAGAACTTTCCCTACTCATACGTAGTTATAAACTTACCTGCCCTCAGTCGGAAGTGAGACCTCCTCCATGGAACGTGGTTCGAGTTCTCAGGTCTCTTAAGAGACCTCCCTACGAACCATTACGCCAGGCTTCAGATCGCCACCTTACTTGGAAGACGGTGTTCCTACTAGCTTTGGCGTCAGCCAAGCGAGTTAGCGAACTTCATGGTCTCTCGTATGACATCGTCCATTCAAGGGGATGGGGGGAGGTAGCGTTCAGCTTCGTCCTTGAGTTTATTGCTAAGACTCAGAATCCGGGAGTGCCGGACCCTCGCTTCGACTCCTTCCGGATTTCGAGTCTTTGTTCCGTAACAGATCACCCAGACCATCTCCTACTGTGCCCAGTAAGGAGTCTGAGGCTATACCTGAAGAGAACAGCTGCAGTTCGTCCCTAAGTGCAGGCTTTGTTTGTCATCACTGCGAGATCGAAGAGGAGGGTTACCAAGAACGCCATCTCAGCATGGATTCGAAAGGCAATCCATCTATCCCTGAATCCTGACCCTCCTCCATCACGTCGTCCTAGAGCTCATGATGTCGGGAGTAGCTACCTCCCTGGCCTTCAAGAAAAACTTCTCAGTGACGCAGGTTCTGCAAGCAGGGGTGTGGAAGCGTCAAACGACCTTCACAGCCCACTACCTGCAAGACGTGACCCACAGGAGGCTCGATACCTTCTGCAAGACGTGACCCACAGGAGGCTTGATACCTTCTCTATCGGCCCTGTGGTGGCTGCACAACAGCTGGTTTAAACCTCATGCTCCTTAATGGCCAAGTAGCAGAGGGTTGAGGGCATTGTTAACCGGTTTTAGTCTGCATGAATGAAAAGGTATGCCTGGCCCTTATTCTTTTCTTCATCCTCCCCTCTCTTGGGGAAAGCTGCATCCTGGGTTCTCTGCACAGCTGACCTCAAACCACTGCAGGTAAACCATGTTCCCTTGTGTTCTTAGTATTAAGTTAATACTGTCGCGTCCCCATACCCTGACGAGGTGGTATTGGGAGAGTCCTAGCCTAAAGTTTCCATCTAAAGAACTTCAGGTCAACTTCCTAGGACGAGTTACACTTTTTTCCTTCACACACAGCTTACGTAGGCCGCAGCCCTTGCATAGCAAGGTGCGAGCAAGGTGCAGGGACTCTTTATTGTTGAGTGCTGACACACTCGGATAATGAGTCCCCGGGCAAAGCCAAAAGCCAGTATGGCTGGGACTTGTTCCACCTTTCCTAAGGGTTAAGTCACCCACTTTAAATAGCGTGATTTGTATTCCGGTTACGGAACAAATGACAAATTCGTAGATAATTTGTATTTTTCCTAACTATACAAACCTTAACTATTTAATCAAACTTGCCTGCCAGCCCTGTCCCCCATGAAGTCCTACCTCTAAGCAAATTGAAGCTTACAACACAGGTGTGTGAGGGGGGAGGGTAGCTAACTAACCTCCCTAACCCCCGCTAACTAGCGGTGGGGTAATAATCCCTCGTTAAATTTTTATGGCTCGTCCTTTCAGCTACGCCAAAAGTAATTACCCACTTTAAATAGCAAAGGTTTGTATAGTTAGGAAAAATACAAATTATCTACGAATTTGTCATTTTCTTCCGTCATAACAGGATTTTGGAGATAGACATTTGTCGCCTGAAGGGAAGGTTGGAAACTGGCTCTGTCAGACTTCTGGTTTTCTCTGTTTCTTATCTCATCAGGACTTGGTTCTCATCTGCTTCGGACATAGTTCCTCTCTTGTCTTATGTTCTGTCCTGTCTCCCCTGGACAATCTCTTCTTATATACCCATGTATGGGCAGAGTTAATTACAGTGGGCAATCATCATTTCCATAGGTGTTTTTTTAACAATTCTGCGTCTCGATTGGCCTCCTCAAAAAAGTCTACTTTGATCACGACATGGAAGCTTCTAGAAGAAATTTCTGGTGCAATCTGGACCATGTGTTAAGTCGTAACAAAAGGGCAGCGCGTGTCCACCTATGACGACATATTTGATAAACAAGGATATCCCTCGGGCTCGGTTTCTCAAAATATGCTATCTCCACTGATTAAGACGTTGACATCTTGGTCAAAACGGGACAGTCCCCTTATCGCTGCAGGCGCTCTTCGTCAAGGCTCGGTTTACTTTCGAAATGGTGACAACAGTGAAGTGATGACAGGTTTGACCAAACAATACAGTAGTAGAATCTCGTCTCGCTCCTCACACTTTAGGAATAGATATTTTTGTCTTTTGATAACATACCCCTTCAAAAGTATTGTATGTACACTGCCCCATACAACCCTTGGAGAGGAGTGTCAAAGATCTGATTCCTTTGACAGTCTTTCAGCTAAACATATATTTAGCTAAGCAAGTTGGGGAGCTTACTACATCTTGTTTGTCACTAGTTATTCCAGAGGATGGAAGTCTCCTTATCTTGTTCCTGAGGTCTGGGACAAGACCCACCTGCCGATGATACTAGGTTTGAGTCCTTGGTCATCTCTTCTCAGAAGCTGTCCATATTGATCACAATGACTGGCTCCTTTGTCCTGCAGGGTCTCCACGGTTCTATGACAACGTGGCACCTCAGGGCTGAGCTCCAAAGACTTTTCTTAGCACCAGCAGGATGGTGAGAAAAGTATCCAAGAACACATTTTTCTTCTAGCTTTGAGACCATTAATTTTTTCCCATACCTCAAACAGCAAAGGCGTTGGAAGTCCAACTCGACCAAGGGGTTACTATGTTCAGAATATCAAGGAAGAACCTGTCAGTGGTTCAGGTATTAAGACATGAGTCTGCTAATGAATATACTACCCGGTGGAATTTACCCACAGTTTTTGGTTACCTTTACCCTTTATCCTATAAGGCTACATAATACTGTAAGTCATCATATTTGGCTGTATAATACAGCAAGTTATCTTATGTGGCTGCATAATACAGTAAGTTATGTACACCTAGTTCTCTCACGAAACATGATGCATCTCGTCTATGATAACAGTTTGTCATGAATGAAAGGTAGATTGATTGGCCTTATACTCTCCTTCTTTCCTCCTATCTTAGGAATACAGCATCTGTGGCCATTATGAGCTGGACAAGACATCAGATGCAGGCAGGTCTCGTAACCAAGCAAACTTTATTATAAGACAGTGTGTTAAGAAGTAGCTCACCCATCTTCCCATGCAAAGGGCAGGATGGATAGAATGTATTCAAACCCATTTTTTGGTTGCATATATATTTTGACCAAATATTAGATACGTGTAAGGATATAGGTTCTCTTGTGACCTATTACTGTTTACGCATGGTATGGAGACCTCAACTAATGCCCATGCCCTCTCCATACTCAGGTTATTCGGAGGTTGCCAGGAGTCACCCTCTTTGCTCCTATGCCGGACCAAAGTTCTTTGACATTTCCTTGGAAAGTTAAATGTTGCCAGATTTTGGTTCTTAGGGACTTCCTCCCCCCTTTAAGGAAGGATGAGTCTCCTATTAAAGGACGAGGATTTATATTCATGCAGGAACGAATTGCAAAGTGGGCAGGGCTTTCTGCCACCTATTGGTAATAGTAACTACAGCGCTTTGTTAAATTTGTTTCATGAAGTTCCAATTTTCACTGGTCATACTCCTATTATGACTCAGGTATGTATACTGTAGTTAAGAAAAATACAAAATGCTTAAAAAATTAGTGATTTTGCTGAATATTCTCATCTATATGGTATGTATATACAGTATTTAAAATGTATTTTCTCAATGTGAATGATGTCTTTGGACACTTCTTTACTACTGTATTGGGTATATGATTTTGGACCATAAAACCTAGCAGTGGGTCTTGATGGAAGCCATTTAGTGTCAATTTTCAACTTGGGAAAAATCAACATTTTAAGTATAATGTAAAAGGTAAAGTTGAATTGCCAGAGGGAATGGTGATATAGGAGGTTAAAAAGGGAGTCCAGATAGTGGCTGAAGGGAAACTGTCTGTTAAGTAATGCCGCAGTACCCACCTACGTAGTTCTTTGTCCATTTATTCCCTTCTACTACTTTCGTAAACATTTACAGTAGCTAGATATGATACCATTGTAAAAAACATTAAACAAATTCCTTTAAAGGTTTAAAGGTCACTCATGAATGGCAGGGGAAAGGGACAGTGAAATTGCCCTATCGAGCAGTACAATGCCCTAGAGACTGACCATATATACTTATAATCAGCGCCCAAGCTAGGACCAAGGAGGGCCAGGCAATGGCTGCTAATGACTCAGCAGCTAGACCTTTAGGCCTCCCAAACCCCCATCCTTAGATCAAAAGGACGGCGAGATTGTAGCGACCAAAGAAACTAACGAGTTCGAGCGTGACTCAAACTCCAGTCTGGCGTTCACCAGTCAGGGACGTTACCATATCGGCCACCACAACTTTGTTTAAAATGGAACCACTGATAAAGACTAATTAAGGGCTTTGCTTTACCTAGGTAAATTTAAGGGATGATTTGGAAGTTCCCCCTCTCCCTCCATTATGGTTATGGCCAGTGTGATAATGTTACAAATGAAGTAAATAATCCATTTTTTTAACATTTAACACTTAAAAAAAAAGTTGCTTAGGCCTCAATTTTTGGTAGGCCAGTAGGCTTTAGCCTAGTCAGCATTAGGGGGATAATGTCTTTAAGATGAATATGGCGTTTTATTCAAGTTGAAGACCTTTCAGACTATTGCTGATAGTAATTAGAAGAAAAACACTATAGAATTACTATTCTGTATTAACAAGTGAATGCAAATTCATTATCACTTTTATCTCCATGCCAAAATTTCCAGCCTTTCTTAAAAAATCACCATAATATTACTAATTTTAGATTAGTTATTGCTCTGAAAAGAGAAAATTAAAACATGAAATTAGAGTATTGTATTTGGATCAGACCCTAGGATTTAATGTTTTTAATGTTGAAATAAAGACAAACAAGTTTGTATTTTAATAACTTAATTGTACATTGCATAACGAAACTGGCTTCAGCAGGCTAGTATCAAGTAGCTATTTACTGAATGGATGAATCTAGTTCTCAGGTTTGTAGCTGGTACCATACTATTTGTCACTTATTCAATTTAGATGAATATGTGTACCATAATACTGTGAATGTCCTAATTCCTTCAGTTGTCATTCAAGGCATTGATAGTAGAAACAATACTAAATCATTTGTGGTAGCATCTACCTACAAATTAGAGGTGGTTATATAGCCATATACATTTACTGTATACCTATAAACATTACAAATGATCAATATATCATGAGTAAGAGTTAATTCTTTCATTCTACTTTGTTTTGATTACAACAGTGTTATCTTAACTTATGCTGCAGACTCACTCTGTCTTAATTTGTTTGACAAAAAACTTATGGTCTATTTAAAGGTCACTCATGAATGAGAGGAGCAAGGGACAGTGACATTACCCTATTGAGCTGGACAATGCCCTAGATACTGACCACATATACATGTGATCAGTGCCCAAGCCCCTTTCCGCCCAAGCTTTGACCAAGGAGAGCCAGGCAATGGTTGCTGATGACTCAGCAGATAGACCTGTAAGCTCCCCCATCCTTATCTCACAAGGATGGTGAGGTTGCAGCGACCAAAGGAACTAACAAGCTTGAGTGGGACTCGAACCCCAGTCTGGCGTTCACCAGTCGGGGACATTACCACATCAGCCACCACAACCCTACAAGATATTAATTCTGGCCATCGTTCCGCTAGTTCTTTGAGCATGATGCATAAAATTATTCATAATTCTGGACCATACTTTGCATTTTATGTAGTATATTAGTCATTCCCGACTTCATTTTCTGCACTGGGCTGTTTTCCCTGTTGGAGCCCTTGGTCTTGTAGCATCCTGCTTTTCCAACTAGGGTTGAAACTTAGCTAGTAATAATGATAGGGATATACAGTTCAAAATCTTAATTTTGGTTAACCTATTGAAGTATGCTTCAATTCTCCACATAAAAACAGGTGTTACTCCAGGAATCTCGGATCAGTAGAATATTAGGGATATTGTAAAGCACTTTAGCCAGAACCATGTTTTAGTGTGGACCTTTCTAACTTATTATGAATGCAATTTATAAGTACAGTAGAGTAGTATAAGTGTTCAGACAGAAATAATTAAAATAAAAATCTTTAAAATCCAACTATGTGTTAGTCGAAGTAAATAAAACAAAGCATTACAAATCCTTTAACACTTTTCATTTAAGAAAAATACAATCTTACAACTATAGGCCGTGAAGACCTATTGACAATATGCTGTGAATTAACATGTGATCAAAGTAAAGTCTTGAAATATGAACTGCTACTATATTTAGTGCTTTTTATTCTTGAGAATAACTCAAAATCAATTCAATAAGACAGATTGTGATTTGACAACCAACTCCTCTAGGGGTTTATGACAAACATGAAAGGTTTAATCACTGGAAAATCCTCTAAGAATACAAAAATAAATTCCTTCACCCTGGAATGTTCCAATTCATTCTTATATATGAAGCACTTTTAACTTTAAAAAAAACTACTTTCACTCGCCTAGCTCCTGATTCAACTATAATAATACAAACCAGTATACTAAGTTTATCATTTAGCTGTTAATTCTTACAAACTACAACGGTACTTATCAATCTTGTATTTCAGTTAACTGACCATGGCGACATTCAACCCGTGTTGTACTAAACAGAATCCAACAGTCCTTACCCTTACAGACATTTCTATTAATAATCACATCCACATCTTAATCGTATGCTCTGCTGACAAAACAATTGCATTAGAAGAAACATATATCAATTTATGTACCAAGTAAAATCTACAATCTACCTTCCCTAGTCTAACCTTATTGTTATAACTGATTTACTTCATATTCCTTATTCTGACATCAAAACATGACAATAAGCACACTTAACTTGGTTTTACAATTTCAAAGAACATTGCCCCAAAATGGAACATTGAATTTGTCTGTTAATGGCAACTTCGATTTTACTGGTTGGCTTTGCTGAAGTACTTCAGTTTCTCTTGTGGGTTAGGAATGATCTGAAAGTAAGAGAAGTGATGTATAAAAAATAAACTTTTTCAAAAGTGACATGTAAACATATGGTATGAATTTCAGTCTACTACTCACAGAAATAGACAATTTAGCAATTTAATATTTTACTCCAATTAATTTTACTTGAGCATTTCAAACGGACTTCTACGTAGTAATTTTTTCAACAAATATCTCATTGCTCGTTTAAGAAAAGGTCATATTTATTTATTTTCAATTCAATACAAAAATATTTTGGTTGATATTATGGTTTAGTGATAAGTTTTGTATTGTATTCTAGAAGTAATGTGTTTCTATTGCATTCTTTACACAGCAACAATTAAAATTTTCGTCAAGATAAAAACATTGAAATAAAAAGTTTATGTACAGTATAATATTCATCTCTTAATATTGCAAACTACACTAAACATATAATGACTATACAGTACTATATAATATACTAAGCAGATCAATGTTATAATACATGTCGCTTTTCAGTTCACTATTTTTCTTCATCATAAATGCCATATACTATGGCCCGGCAGGGGGTCACTTGCCTTAGCTATCCTTTGATAAATCTAGGCAATGAATCCTCTATGGATTTAGTCCGTTTATGGAAAGAGTAAAAAAGATTGAGACGACTGTTGAAATCTAACAGAGGCCCTTTGTGTCAATAGGCGTAGGAGATGATGTGTCAAAAGACGTAGCAGTAGATGATGATGAAAATACCATATTTTTCATGGATTCATTTCAATAATGTCCGAGTCTTTCAAATTTTTAGTACTGTAGTTAACAAGCCATTCACACTGTTGTTCCCCAAGGGGCTACAACCTACAGTATCATGTGGGTGGTACACTAAAGTTAATAAAAGTTCTTTATGACATCCCTCCAGCCATATAATACTGCATTATAATTACCTTTAATTTTTGTCCAATTCCAACCACCTCTTTACATCTCAAGCTAATTATTTAACTTCTTTTGAATATATAAGTTTAGAAAGACAACTCATTAAATTGTTAAAAATTTTAGTGGCTACAAATCACTACTCAGTCTATGGAAAAGAAAAGAAAACAGGATTTTGGCATAGCTCCCCCTGAATTAAAAACAAATCACACATGTTCCCTAGATCAAGGGTTTGGCAAGAGCACACTTTCAAAACACCCATATGATGATTAGTCTTGAAAAGTTGCTAGGTTTTATGAGGGTTGTATTTCTCTACCCATCATATCACCACCTCCTAAACAAAATTAAATATAGAGTTAATGGCTAAACAAATTGACCAACCAAAAAGCTTGTAAATGTAAGGCAACGGCTAAAATATTACTTGTCGTATTTATTACAGGGAATGTGTGCCCTGAGGGCAAATTTAGTACTGTACAATTACGTTAACCGAGGATATTTTCAGGAGAAAATTAATAAACAGTTCATCAATCTGCTGTTCTTTAGCCACTACAGATGTTTTAGAAAGACCTAAGATACAGTAATTGATTATGCACACTGCCTGAAAGTCCGGATTTTTCAAGTCTGGAAGAAAACCTCATTTCAGTTTGCAACCTATATAGACATGTCAATTGCATGGTAAAAAGAATCTCTTTCAATTGGATTCCCATTTAGAATGGTAAGCAAAACTTTAAAAATACTGGGCAGTGCCACGAGTGCTTTTGAGCTTGACGTGCATTCCTACAAGTGTGGAAAAACTGCAGAAATGCTTAATTCATTCAGCACAACTGTAACCTGTTTTTTTACGATTCAATCGATCAGTGCTGTAATCTTATTCAAAAACAGCATTAGTATCTACTATATATATATGATTTGATTACAGTACAGTTTTGGTGAAAGTCTAGTAAGATTTTAAATTCCTATTCTTGTTTGGCAATCCTAATCTTAAAAAGCAAAACAAAAAAAGTATTTGGGAAAACTTACTTCCAAACCTTTCTCATTATAATAAAAATCATCTTACTTACATTTTGTTTTTTCATTTAAAAATATCTACTACTAATAATACAGAACTAAAAACTGATGTTACAAAAAGTAGATGGATAAGTGTGTGTGGAATAGAGGACTTTGATAATCTAAGTTACTTTATGTGAAAATTCAGTTGCATTATCCAGATTGAAAAAAAAATATTTGACTTCTGAACTTGGACCAGATGGTTTGGTGCTTTTAGCCAAGGACACCATTAAGCACTGAGGTGCAACATAGGTAAATTAGAAGGCTAGAAAATAGATGGAGCTAGGGACCGAAGAGATGCTACAAGGCCTTTGGTACATTATTGCCTAAATTGCATTGTTTAAGATGTCCAGAAAGCAATACCTGTACTTCATTACATAATGGGCATTATTGAATATGACAAAGTAATAAAAAAATTTTTATATGAAAATAGATTACAAATAATTAGCTGAGTAATAGTTTACCTGCAATATCTTTTGCCTGCCACACCTTGCCTAACCAAACATTCATGTGACAATCAATTAGCCAAGTGTAAATTTCTTGAACTTTTTTTCAATGATATTTACATTAGCAGATGCTTATACATTAATGTATTGAGATACTTTCTAGCAAATAGTGTGACTGTACCAGGTGCTTAATAATATATGTAGCATGTTACTAAGCGGTTTCTTCTAATCACATTAACAGGGACCTACTTGAGAAAGTGCTGGCTCAGGGAAGCGAGATAACCATTTCTAATACGACTGTAATGTATTTTAAACTCTCAGCTAGTGGTAGATACATACTAAAATTACGAGACTGGCAAATGCTTTCTTTTTATGGAATATTTTGAGGCTTAAGCACCACTTGACAGTTTTATAAAATGTAATTTTAAAAGTAAATTTGTTTTTTCTTTTGTTTATTAGATTACAGTAATAACCTTTCCAGAGACTGAAAAAATAAACCAGTCTAGTATTTTGATGGTGAAATATCAATCCCACATATTTAAAGATGAAATACAAGTATATACTTACTGTGTCATCACCAGGCTTCCAGCCAGCAGGGCATACTTCGCCATGCGAATCGGTAAATTGGAATGCTTGTACCAAACGGAGCGTCTCATCGACTGAGCGGCCAACAGGCAGATCATTCATGGTTATCTGACGCAGCACTCCTTTGTCGTCAATGATGAAAAGCCCTCTGTTGATATAGAAGTACTATACAGACAATTCCCTGAGCTTATTCATTTTTATCAGATACAACAGAATACCAGCAAAGCCTAAAAATGCACTATTATAAAATGCATATGAATACATAAAACAATACTGTACTTATTACAAACTTGGATACAAATTTTAACCTATGAGGAGACACAGTAATTATATAAACACTATTATTTACTATACCTCAATGCAATACCCTGATCTTCAAGGTATACGCCATAATCGATGCTTATCTTGTGAGTGATATCAGAGAGCAGAGGAATGTTTAGTTTCCCTAGACCACCATCCTGAAATCAAATTAAGACTATTACTTCTAGCACAATTATTTAAGGGCTCTGCTTACTTTTGCCATGATAATGGCACTGTGTAATTTTTATCAACCTTGCATCAAGTGATGTACATCATGTAATTACTGTAGTTATCACGTTCCTTATAAAAACTGGTAAAAACGTAAGATCAACTCAACGAAAGAAAAATCCAAATCCTTCCGAGGCATAATTTTACTTGAAAAAGTCAAGTTAGCAATTTGTCCAAATGTAATCATAAGGAAAATTTTTTATAGATAGAAAACAACGTTCCTAAGGGTAAATGAGAACCTAAAAGATATTGTGAACACTACACGAATGGATGAACGCAAGGTGCCATTACTTGGTACTGCTACTCTTTCATCAATTATACATACACAGAACTATGGGACTTGTCTTATTATTTATAGTTTGTATGTGAAGGGAGAGAGGTGTTTATTCTTTACTACATGGACAGGAAAATTTTAATCGATTATCTTTCTACCCAAACACTGAACCAATATAACCTGAAGATTTTTTACCTTTTAACACAACTGCACCTCCAGTTGGAAGGGCAGAATATGATAAGCTCAAAGTTCACAATAACAAAAGCCAATTACAGATAAAAATCATCCATAAAGAATAAATGATGTGAGGTAACTAAAAAAAGAAATACGAATAAGCCGAAACACACAATGCCAAATATAAGAGAATGATCTAAAAGAAATTCCCATAAAAACAAACCTTTCTTGGTGTATTGGTCCATGCCAAGTGGGTGAAGTGAGAATCGACAGAGCAGGCCACGACTTCTGTGTTTAAAGCGCGGAACTCTTTGACCCGGTCGTTGAATGCAAGAATTTCAGTTGGACATACAAAGGTGCTGAAAATACAAAGGTAAATCAAGCATATTTTAATGGGATAGGACAAGGAAGAACTGTTTCATATTACTGGAAGTCTTCCATTTTGGAAAGAGCTTTCATTGTATGAAAAAAAATCAATGAAAAATTAGTAAAAAAGTGCAATTTTATATACTACAAGGGGTATAAAATGTCATTAATCATTCTAAAAGTAGAGAATGGAAGAATAGCAACAGGTACCACTATCTGCTAATTACTTTATCATCATCAGCAAGAACTGATTCACTAATTCACCCAAGGATAAAATCCCCCACTGTTGGCTGAAATTAGAAATTTACCATAGCAATAAAAAGGATAATACTTTGGAGGATGTTTTAATATTAAAAGATTCTCTAATGTTATGTACAAATCTTGCTCCTCATACTTAATATTAAAATATAATACCAAGTTATAAAAACAACCTCTAAATCACCTAACAAAGGCTCACTGACATCTCAATTTTATTGGTAGACTTTTTAAGACATTCAAGTATAATTTTTAATGCTAAAGTCCAAAGTTAAATTTTTCCTTTTAATCATAAATTTTCCTTAATTACAAGACAAAAATTCCCTCAGAAATCCTTAAAAATGATAAGTAAATGAAGACATTTTCTGTTTAAAAATAGACTTTCAAAGAGAAACAAGACTAAAACTTAGAATTACTATTTAGTAGATAAACGCTTCACAAGAACATTTGATGGCTCTCATATAATTGCGCCCATTAGAATAAGATAAAATAAGCAGGACAGCATAAATTAGACACCAGTATCCACAGCTATATGAATGTAACACTGGCTCTTATTCAATTTAATTTCATCATCATCACCTCCTCCTAGGCCTATGCCTATTGACGCAAAGGGCCTCGGTTAGATTTCACCAGTTGCATTTGATTTAGGTGTTTATAAAACATATAAAAATGTCTCTACTTACAAATCCAAGGGGTAGAAAAAGAAAACCAAGTATTTCCCACGATAATCCTCCAGCTTCAACTCTTTGAACTGGCCGTCAATTACAGCAGTTCCTTCCCATGATGGAGCCGGTCTACTAACTGCAATAAAAGATGAAATTTCAGGATTTTGAACATTAAGAAATAATGAAATCAGAAGTACACCCAATACTGTAAAGTTCTTATGTTGAACAGGCTGACATAAGTCTTTTTATTATCTGTTTTAATGTTTTTTTTTAATATTTTATTTTAATTTTCATTACTTAAATCGTTTATTTCCTTATTTCCTTTCCTCACTGGGCTATTTTTCCCTGTTGAACCCCTTGGGCTTATAGCATCTTGCTTTTCCAACTAAGGTTGTAGCTTGGTTTGTAATAATAATTACAGTACAAGCAAACTAGAAAAATTAAACGAGATTAGGAAAGTGGGACACTATATTTACATACTAAATGTTGCAGCTGAATGCATTTTACAATATTTTATGTGAAAATTGCAATAGAATGTGAGAGACATGATGCAAGTTCCTATCTCTTCCCTTCTTGGAAGAAACCCAAACAAATGAATGTTGCATAATCGCAAAATACCAGTCGTAACAGCAATGAAAAGATATCTTAATAGAAAATTAGTTTATAATTCAAAATGGATAAAGAATGAAGAAAGCTGAAGGAGTAGCAGATTGAAATGGAGAAACCCCAGTCAAAGCTACATCGATATAAATCTTGTTAATACAGTATACTAGTAGCCTAAGCTTTTTTTCCATATCTAAGTATATATAACTTTAGTTAAATACCTGTATTATCAAACCTAGAAATGATCTTATAACTTAATTTTATAACATTAAATCTATACATTTGATTTTTGATTCAATAATCTTCAACTAGTTATCAAACTATCCAAGGTCATCAAAATTAGCAGAATGACAAATTTATTTACCATTAGTATACAAGACATGTAGTTTTGGTCTATTACACAATACTGTACATTAACGTATTCAAGAAACCTTTAAAATCTTGTTGAGTTTCTCTTTCACACTGATTCAGAGAAAGTTGTTACATGCTGTTTTTTTGGGAGAGGGGGTAGTCAATTTACGTAATGAATGTCAAACCACCCATAAAGCTTTAGGTTCTAGTATAACTGTTAATTAAATAGCTGTTGTAAATCAATATGAATTGTAAACAATCTATGACTGATTACTTTTTTGAGGGAAGGTATGGATGGTACTTTGCTCTTGGGGGTGAATGTAGTTCGTTGAGGCAGGCATACTTTATTACTTGTCACATCGATTTTATTACTTATGCCAAAAAAGTTGGGAGGAGCTCATGTTTTTGCCCCTGTATGTCTATTTTTGAATAATTTCCTGGCCACAATTTTACTCATATGGTGAAACTTTCAGGGATTAATTATGTTGAGACATGGAAGCGATTCAATTCTGAAAGTCAAAGGTCAAGGTCGAGCATAAGGTCAACCGAATTAACCATAACCTTGACCCAAGTTCGCACATGGTTGTCACAGACTTCAAATTCGCCTACGGTCTAAAGCAGTGGCTCTTAACCTGTGTTCGATTGAACCCCAGGGGTTTGCTGAGGCAGTGTCAGGGGTTCGGCGGAGGTAACACAACACAAATGAAATGAGAGTGGCACTTGCCAAGGTTAAGCCGAAAGTTTTGAAATTGTCTCTGAAAGGCAACAGCAAAAGTCACATTGGTTTTCAATAAGTATTCATTAGGCTTTTGCTTTTGTGTGAAGTTCATATTTTGTTGATTTGGTTCTTTGAACACATTGGTTCTGTGTGCAAATGAAGTATGGTTCATATTGTGCACTATTACTATATATACCTACGCATTGAATTTAAAATATATGCTGATATATTTAGGTGTAACTTTCTATTTCCCTTTATTTCATTTACCTATATATATATATATATATATATATATATATATATATATATATATTTCCAACTATGGAGGGTTCGATGAGTGTACATATGACACTTGAGGGGTTCAGTACCTCCAACAAGGTTAAGAACCACTGGTCTAAAGTGATGCTGGGAAAGGCAAGCTGGTTTTGAGAAATAAGTTGCCATGGCAGAGGTCTGCACTCTCAGAGGGCTTTTCTAGTTTATACAGTAGTAAAATTGTTATCTTAGTTTGAAATATGATAACATGAAGCTAGTTTTACAATTTACGATATATGATTTAGCGTCCCCTTGCCAGGAGTGAAGCAAACACAGGGTTGAGACTTAGTCTTACAGCAAGTTAAGGACATAGCAGTGTAAGATGCGGCTTCTAGGATAGGTTAGGTGGTGTTCTTATGTTTGTTTCTCCTTTAAAATGTGGATTTTCAATCATAACTTGAAATTTTACACCCAGTCTGTTCCAATCTACTAAAGAGGCTACTATTCTTGTCCTGTAGCCTGTCATACAGTTTTGTAAAACCAGAGCTTTTCATGCCCTGTTATCGACTCTTCCCCTAACAGAACTCACCTACGCTCAATATTTACTATGAGTAGTATGGTAAAGTACACACTAACCCAACACACACAAAAATGTTAAATAAATCCTAAACCAGGTAACTCAATTCAGTATTTTTGACATACCCTGAATTATTGCAGTCATAGATGACCAGTGAGATTTTTATGTTAGGTAAAATAACTTTACTTAATATTTAATGCTGCTGGTATGGAATATTCTTTTTCAATATTAAACTTACCCGATAATCATGTAGCTGTCAACTCCGTTGCCCGACAGAATTCTATGGAGGGATACGCCAGCTATCACAATACTAGAAGGGGGTGTACTTACCAGCGCCACCTGTGGCCAGGTACTCAATCATTTGTTGTTGACACCTCCTCAATTATTCCTCTGTCGTGCTTCCGGCTAGACGTTCTGGGATACGCTCATGGTCTTCGAGTTTATTCATGGATATTTGGTGAAGTATTCTCTTAGATTAACGGCTGTCGCATACTGGAATCCTTTTTATATTAGCTAGATAGCTTTTATATAAATACTGATTAACGGTTAATGAATTTTTGCTTGTTTTTGGATCACCCTTTGACTAACTCTTTGAAACAAGATGTCTGACGTTTCGCAAGCTCCCTCCCATAGACGATGTAGGTCTTGCAATAGGCGTATTCCGAAGGCCTCGGTAGATCCTCACACCGCTTGTTCTGACTGTAGGGACAGGCCCTGTCTATTAGAAAATCGGTGTGAGGAGTGCGCCGGACTTTCGGAATTGGATTTTGTACGTCTTTTAAAATATTCATCTAAGTTAGAGAGAACTAGAGTTAGGAGAAGTTCTTCTCACTCTTCTATGTTTTCCTCACCTCATGATCCCCTACCTTTTCCTACCCCTGTAGTGGCTACCCCCGAACCTACTGTGTGCCCTCCGCCTGATATGTCAACTGTTTTGCGTGCTATTCAGGCTTTAGGAGATAAAGTAGAATCAGTGGTAAGTGACCATAAGTCTCTGATGGCCGAGGTTAAAGAACTGAAGGTCAAGAGTGCAGTGGGTGGAAATAGTGCCAGTGCTGTGACGAGTGCTAGTGTCTGTGCAGTGCCAAGTGCTAGTGGTGCCAGTGTGGTGCGTGAGGATTTTTCTGTGCGAGCCAGTCGTCCTCCCAGTCCGGGACCTCTTGCAAGCTCCCATGCCCAGGGGAGAAGCAATGTCGAAGGGCTTAAGGGTTCGACAGGCCTTGTTAGGCGCACAGAATTATCCTCGGTGGTTGCGGGCGTGTCTTCCTTAGACCGTCACTCCCACCTGCAGACGATTGAGCCCGTCTTCTCGTCCGCTGATCTTCATGCAGGGAAGAAACGTTGGTCTCAGGTCTCGAGACCGCTTAAACGTAGAGTTCAGTCAGCGAGTGCTCAGCCAGGTTGTAGTCATTGGCTCAGCTCCGACTCGCCTCAGTCATCGGTCGACTGTACTCCGCCCAAGAGGAGTAAGGTTCTGCCTATACAGACCCCGACTGTGACTTTACCTCAGTCTGTTATCGTTTCTGCCGACCCCAAGTGGACCCTGCTTCAGTCCATGCAAGCTCAGCTTTCGGACTTGATGCGTGAGTGTCGGGCTGAGAGTGTTGCACCTCCTCCTCCGCCTACACTCCCTCCACCTGTTCTCGCTCCGCCTGTGCTCGCCCAGCCTGCACCTGCTCCGCCTGTGCTCGCCCAGCCTGCACCTGCTCCGCCTGGTCGCAGCACCATCTGCCAGGCGTACGATGTTGAGCCACTTTCGGAGTTTGCTGTTCACAGTGTTGTTCAGCCTCAGCCTTCTTTAAGGCAACCCTTGCTTTGGGATCAGGAGAGTTATTCCACTCTTCCTCCTCCTCCCCTTGCTGCTCCACCAGTGGTGCAACTCTCGGTTGGGGTACAACAACCTCTCCCCTCCGTGAGTCTGTCTGCTCAACCATCGCTGCAGCGAGCTCAACCCTCATCTAGGCAAGCTCCTCTACACCATGGACTTGCGCCTCAGGAGCCTCAGCTTGCGAGAACTTTACCTTGTTCTGCGCAGCCTCAACCTTCTCATGCTCCACTCATCTCACAGGAACAGGAACGGACTACTCCGCCTCCGTCCTCCGCTCAGCTTGTGCAATCCTTGGGTTCAACTCTTGCTAGGAGTCAACCTCCTTCACCCATGCGCCTGCCTTCTGCTCCGTCTGTTGTTCAGCCTATGCAGTCTGAGCCTCAGGTTTTCCCTCAAGATGAGGAAACCTCTGTTATTGTTCCTACCCGTTCTGACTCTGCGGTTCAGCATTCTGGTCCTATTGCTTCGCTACCCTCTGCTGATGAAGTGTCGGATGATGAGGAGGCACACCTTGATCCCTCATCAGACGTGGAGGAGTCTAAGCTTTCTCCATTGTCTGTTGATTTTCGAAAGGTCTTGGCTCTACTCAGGGAGCTTTACCCTGACCACTTCGTCTCTGCTGTTCCCCGCTCTCCTCCATCTGAGTTTTCGCTAGGCGTACAACAAGCTAAGTCGAACTATACTAAGCTTGTCCTAGCTAGATCCTCCAAGAGGGCTTTAAGGATCTTAGGGGAGTGGCTTCAGTCTAAACAACACCTGGGCAAGACTTCCTTCATGTTCCCTCCAACGAAGCTCGCTTCGAAAGGTTGCGTTTGGTATGCCACAGGGGAAGCACCAGGCTTGGGAGTACCTGCCTCTGCCCAGGCTGACTTCTCAAGTCTGGTGGACTCGCCTAGGAGGACTGCGATGAGACGCTCGAAGGTTTGTTGGACCTTCTCAGACCTGGATCATCTTCTGAAAGGGTTGTTCAGAGCTTTCGAAATGTTCAACTTTCTCGACTGGTGCCTGGGAGCCCTCAGCAAGAAAACATCTCCTGCGGACAAAGACTCTGCCATGCTAATTATGTCCTGCATGGATAAGGCTATCAGGGATGGATCGGGTGAGCTAGCGTCGTTATTTGTATCAGGGGTGTTGAAGAAAAGGGAACAACTGTGTACCTTCCTCTCAGCCAGCATTACACCGTGCCAGCGGTCACAGCTCCTTTTTGCTCCACTCTCAAAGTTCCTCTTTCCCGAGGAGCTAGTCAAGGACTTGTCGGCTGCCCTGATACAGAAGGACACGCACGATCTTGTAGCCTCATCGGCTCGTAAGTCTAAGGTTACCACCTCTGTCCCCAAGACTTATCGCTCCCCAGTGGCTGATACCCCGGCCACTAGGTTCATACCGCCCTTTCGTGGTAGAGCCCCCAGCCGAGGAAGCTCCCGTCCAGACTCTCACAGGGGCAAGTCTAGGAAAGGACCCAGGACATCTAAGGGAAAGCACTGACTCTCAGATTCTCCAGACAACAGTAGGAGCCAGACTCAAGATCTTCTGGCAAGCCTGGGAGAAGAGAGGTGCAGACGCACAGTCTGTCAGTTGGCTGAGGTACGGTTACAGGATTCCATTCTGCCTCAAACCGCCTCTGACCACATCGCCCATCAACCTCTCTCCCAACTACAAAGAAGAGGACAAGAGGCTAGCATTGCAACAGGAGGTGTCGCTACTTGTGCAGAAGAAGGCAGTGGTTATAGTCCGGGACCATCAATCCCCGGGCTTCTACAACCGTCTCTTTCTTGTAGCCAAAAAGACAGGAGGTTGGAGACCGGTGCTGGACGTCAGCTCTCTCAACGAGTATGTCACCAAGCAGACGTTCACAATGGAGACGACCAAGTCGGTCTTAGCAGCGGTCAGACAGGAGGACTGGATGGTCTCGTTGGACTTGAAAGATGCATACTTTCACGTTCCCATTCATCCAGACTCCCAACCTTTCCTGAGATTCGTTTTCGGAAAGGTTGTCTATCAGTTCCAAGCCCTGTGTTTTGGCCTAAGCACAGCTCCTATGGTCTTTACTCATCTGATGAGGAATGTAGCGAAATTCCTGCACTTATCGAACATCAGAGCCTCCCTCTACCTAGACGACTGGCTGTTGAGAGCCTCCACGAGTCGTCGTTGTCTGGAGAACCTCTCTTGGACTTTAGATCTAATCAGAGACCTAGGTCTATTAGTCAATATAGAGAAATCTCAACTCATTCCCTCCCAATCCATTGTGTACCTGGGAATGGAGATTCAGAGTCGGGATTTTCGGGCTTTTCCATCGGCCCCCAGGATAAACCAAGCCCTAGAGTGCATCATGAGCATGCTGAAGAGGAGCAATTGCTCAGTGAGACAGTGGATGAGTCTCACAGGGACCCTCTCATCTCTGGCCCTGTTTGTCGAGCTAGGGAGACTCCACCTCCGCCCTCTTCAATTCCATCTTGCAGCTCATTGGGACAAGGGCTCGACTCTAGAAGCAGTCTCTATCCCTATCAACCAAGAGATGAAGACCACTCTCCGGTGGTGGAAGCACAATCTCCTTCTCAAGGAGGGTCTATCATTGGCCATCCAGACCCCCCATCTTCATCTCTTCTCGGATGCATCGGACTCGGGCTGGGGTGCGACCTTGGACGGACGGGAATGCTCAGGAGTATGGAACAAGGAACAAGGATTACTCCACATAAACTGCAAGGAACTGTTAGCAGTTCATCTTGCCCTGTTGAACTTCAAGTCCCTCCTGCTAGGCAAAGTGGTGGAGGTGAATTCAGACAACACCACAGCCTTGGCTTACATCTCCAAGCAAGGAGGGACCCATTCGAGGAGCCTTTACGAGATCGCAAGGGACCTCCTCATTTGGTCAAGAGGTCTAAACCTCACACTGGTCACGAGGTTCATCCAGGGCGATATGAATGTTTCAGCGGATCGCCTCAGCAGAAGGAATCAGGTCATTCCCACGGAATGGACCCTCCACAAGAGTGTGTGCAACAGACTTTGGACCTTGTGGGGTCAACCTACCATAGATCTGTTTGCCACCTCCATCACCAAGAGACTTCCGCTTTATTGTTCCCCTGTTCCAGACCCTGCAGCGGTTCATGTGGATGCTTTTCTTCTGAACTGGTCCCATCTCGACCTGTACGCATTCCCTCCGTTCAAGATTATAAACAAAGTTCTGCAGAAATTCGTCTCGCACGAAGGGACACGGCTGACGCTGGTTGCTCCCCTTTGGCCTGCAAGAGAATGGTACACAGAGGTACTTCAATGGCTAGTCGACTTCCCCAGGACTCTACCTCTAAGAGTGGACCTTCTACGTCAACCACACGTAGACAGGTTGCACCCAAACCTCCACGCTCTTCGACTGACTGCCTTCAGACTGTCGAAAGATTCGCTAGAGCTAGAGGCTTTTCGAAGGAGGCAGCCAGTGCGATTGCCAGAGCTAGAAGAGTTTCCACTCGTAGAGTCTACCAGTCTAAGTGGGAGGTCTTCCGAAGCTGGTGTAGAGCCAATTCAATATCCTCTACCAATACCTCTGTGATCCAAATAGCTGACTTCCTTCTTCATCTTAGGAATGAGAGATCCCTTTCAACACCTACGATTAAAGGGTATAGGAGCATGTTGGCCTCAGTCCTCCGCCACAGGGGTTTGGACCTGTCTTCCAACAAGGACCTTCAAGACATTCTCAAGTCTTTTGAGACGTCTAAAGAACGTCGTCTTTCCACTCCAGGCTGGAATCTAGACGTAGTCTTAAGGTTCCTTATGACATCTAGGTTCGAACCTCTCCAGTCAGCTTCCTTCAAGGATCTTACCCTCAAGACTGCTTTTCTCGTTTGCCTTGCAACAGCTAAGAGAGTCAGTGAGGTTCATGCCTTCAGCAAGAACATTGGTTTCACAACCGAATCAGCTACATGTTCTTTTCAGCTTGGATTCCTAGCAAAGAACGAGCTTCCTTCACGTCCTTGGCCTAGATCGTTCGAAATACCTAGCCTCTCCAACATGGTAGGTAACGAACTAGAGAGAGTTCTTTGCCCTGTCAGAGCTCTCAAATATTATCTGAAGAGGTCTAAACCTATTCGAGGACAGTCAGAAGCCTTATGGTGTGCCATCAAGAAACCCTCGAGACCCATGTCCAAGAATGGGCTTTCGTACTATATAAGGCTTCTGATCAGAGAAGCACATTCTCACTTAAAGGAGGAAGACCTTGCATTGCTGAAGGTAAGGACCCACGAAGTAAGAGCTGTAGCTACTTCGTTGGCCTTTAATAAAAACCGTTCTCTGCAGAGCATTATGGATGCAACCTATTGGAGGAGCAAGTCAGTGTTTGCATCATTTTATCTGAAAGATGTCCAGTCTCTTTACGAGAACTGCTACACCCTGGGACCATTCGTAGCAGCGAGTGCAGTAGTAGGTGAGGGCTCAGCCACTACATTCCCTTAATCCCATAACCTTTTTAACCTTTCTCTTGAATACTTTTATTGTTGTTTTTATGGTTGTTACGGTAGGCTAAGAAGCCTTCCGCATCCTTGGATTTGGCGGGTGGTCTATTCATTCTTGAGAAGCGCCTGGGTTAAAGGTTTGGTAGAGGTCCTTTAGTAGGGTTGCAACCCCTTGTACTTTGGCACCTTTGGGTTGATTCAGCCTCCAAGAGGAACGCTGCGCTCAGTAAGGAAGACGAACTTTAAATAAAAGGCAGAGTAACGGTTCTATTCGACTTCCTTACCAGGTACTTATTATTTCATTGTTATTTGAGATAACTGTTATATGAAATTTGGGATACTTAGCTATCCTTTAATCATGTACACTGGTTTTCACCCACCTCCCTGGGTGTGAATCAGCTACATGATTATCGGGTAAGTTTAATATTGAAAAATGTTATTTTTATTAATAAAATAAATTTTTGAATATACTTACCCGATAATCATGATTTAATCGACCCTCCCTTTCCTCCCCAGAGAGAACCAGTGGACCGAGGAATAATTGAGGAGGTGTCAACAACAAATGATTGAGTACCTGGCCACAGGTGGCGCTGGTAAGTACACCCCCTTCTAGTATTGTGATAGCTGGCGTATCCCTCCATAGAATTCTGTCGGGCAACGGAGTTGACAGCTACATGATTATCGGGTAAGTATATTCAAAAATTTATTTTATTAATAAAAATAACATATTTACGGAGATACTGAATAAGATATTAATTTGACTAACAACTAGCTTAGTAGAGAGACTATACACAGGTGCATTTACAGTGGAGCACATTTTTTCTTTGCTGATTACAAACACCATCATCATGTACATTACAGTACTAGCCTGTAATTAAAGATGTAAGAACAATGTTCCTGTACTTATTACAATTCTTCAATATTTACACCGCTTGTCTTTAATAAATTGCATCTTGATTATGAGGCATAAATCACACTCAAAAGGTTCTCAGCAATAATTATTGTTTCCTTCGAACACAGAGGCGAGTTTAAGTAACATAAGGTTTAACAGTACTCATTTTATAATACTGTACCACTGTGAAAATTTGGCTTTATTTCTGGACATTCTACAGGTTTTATCCATGATATTTTGGTTTGCATTGAGCAAGGTTAGGCTAGCAAAGAAATTTGGAGATACCCTAGCAAAGGTTAAATAGATTTAATCTTCTCACTTGCATTTTGAAGTTGCCCGCTCTCCCTTGGACCAATTAGTAATAAAATATGGGTCACTGTATAAATATTGATAATATGTTATTTTCCTTAGTAAAATAAATTTTTGAATATACTTACCCGTTGATCATGTAGCTGCAGCTCTGCTGCCCGACAGAAAAAACCTACGGGCGGAATACGCCAGCGATCGCTATACAGGTGGGGGTGTACATCAACAGCGCCATCTGTCGAGTAGGTACTAAAGTACTTCTTGTCAACAAAGAACCAATTTTCTCCTCGGTCCACTGGGTCTCTATGGGGAGGAAGGGCGGGTCCTTTAATTCATGATCAACGGGTAAGTATATTCAAAAATTTATTTTACTAAGGAAAATAACATTTTTCAATATTAATCTTACCCGTTGATCATGTAGCTGATTCACACCCAGGGGGGTGGGTGGAGACCAGCATACATGTTAACATTAGAAGCTAAGTATTCCGTATTTCATTTTAGCAGTTATTCAAAATAACAAACATAAAATTAATAAGTACCTGGTAAGGAAGTCGACTTGAACAATTACTCTGCCTTTTTAAGTACGTCTTCCTTACTGAGCCTCGCGATCCTCTTAGGATGCTGAGCGACTCCTAGGTGCTGA
The DNA here is from genome assembly GCF_036898095.1 of Palaemon carinicauda. NCBI lineage: Eukaryota > Metazoa > Arthropoda > Malacostraca > Decapoda > Palaemonidae > Palaemon > Palaemon carinicauda. Next base: position 22,205,883 of record NC_090730.1, read on the forward strand.
AGTATGAAGGGCTGCAACCCATACTAAAGGACCTCATCACAACCTCTAATCTAGGCGCTTCTCAAGAAAAGAATTTGACCACCTGCCAAATCAACCAGGATGCGAAAGGCTTCTTAGCCTTCCGTACAACCCAAAAACAACAATAAAAACATTTCAAGAGAAAGATTAAAAAAAGGTTATGGGATTATGGGAATGTAGTGGTTGAGCCCTCACCTACTACTGCACTCGCTGCTACGAATGGTCCCAGGGTGTAGCAGTTCTCGTAAAGAGACTGGACATCTTTAAGGTAAAATGATGCGAACACTGACTTGCTTCTCCAATAGGTTGCATCCATTACACTCTGCAGAGATCTGTTTTGTTTGAAGGCCACTGAAGTTGCGACAGCTCTAACTTCATGTGTCCTTACCTTCAGCAAAGCATGGTCTTCCTCATTCAGATGAGAATGAGCTTCTCTAATCAAAAGTCTGATGTAATAAGAAACTGCGTTCTTCGACATCGGTAAAGCAGGTTTCTTAATAGAGCACCATAAAGCTTCTGATTGTCCTCGTAATGGCTTCGTACGTCTTAAATAGTACTTAAGAGCTCTTACTGGGCATAGTACTCTCTCTTGTTCGTTTCCAACCAAACTGGACAGACTTGGAATCTCGAACGATTTGGGCCAAGGACGAGAAGGGAGTTCGTTTTTAGCTAAAAAACCGAGCTGTAAGGAACATGTAGCCGTTTCAGATGTAAATCCTATGTTCCTGCTGAAGGCGTGTATCTCACTGACTCTTTTAGCTGTTGCTAAGCAGACGAGGAAAAGAGTCTTCAAAGTGAGATCTTTAAAAGAGGCTGATTGAAGCGGTTCGAACCTTGCTGACATCAGGAACCTTAAAACCACGTCTAAGTTCCAACCTGGTGCGGCCAACCGACGCTCCTTCGAGGTCTCAAAAGACTTAAGGAGGTCCTGTAGATCTTTGTTGTTGGAAAGATCTAAGCCTCTGTGGCGGAAGACTGCTGCCAACATGCTTCTGTAACCTTTGATCGTAGGAGCTGAAAGGGATCTTACCTTCCTTAGGTGTAAAAGGAAGTCAGCTATCTGAGTTACAGAGGTACTGGTTGAGGATACTGAATTCGCCTTGCACCAGCTTCGGAAGACTTCCCATTTTGACTGGTAGACCTTGAGAGTGGATGTCCTCCTTGCTCTGGCAATCGCTCTGGCTGCCTCCTTCGAAAAGCCTCTAGCTCTTGAGAGTCTTTCGATAGTCTGAAGGCAGTCAGACGAAGAGCGTGGAGGCTTGGGTGTACCTTCTTTACATGCGGCTGACGCAGAAGGTCCACTCTTAGAGGAAGAGTCCTGGGAACGTCTACTAGCCATTGCAGTACCTCGGTGAACCATTCTCTCGCGGGCCAGAGGGGAGCAACCAACGTCAACCTTGTCCCTTCGTGAGAGGCGAACTTCTGCAGTACCTTGTTGACAATCTTGAACGGGGGGGAACGCATAAAGGTCTAGATGGGACCAATCCAGAAGAAAGGCATCTATGTGAACTGCTGCTGGGTCCGGAATCGGTGAGCAATAATTTGGGAGCCTCTTGGTCATCGAGGTAGCGAACAGATCTATGGTGGGCTGACCCCACAAGGCCCATAGTCTGTTGCAAACATTCTTGTGAAGGGTCCATTCTGTTGGGATGATCTGACCCTTCCGGCTGAGGCGGTCTGCCATGACATTCATGTCGCCTTGAATGAACCTCGTTACTAGAGATATTTTTCGATCTCTTGACCAGGTGAGGAGGTCCCTTGCGATCTCGAACAACGTCATCGAATGAGTCCCTCCTTGCTTGGAGATGTACGCCAAGGCTGTGGTGTTGTCGGAGTTCACTTCCACCACCTTGCCTAGAAGGAGGGACTTGAAGCTTCTCAAGGCCAGATGAACTGCCAGTAGCTCCTTGCAGTTGATGTGCAGTGCTCTTTGATCCGAATTCCACGTGCCCGAGCATTCCCGACCGTCCAGTGTCGCACCCCAGCCCGTGTCCGATGCGTCCGAGAAGAGAAGGTGGTCGGGGGTCTGAACAGCCAGTGGTAGACCTTCCCTGAGCAGAATGTTGTTCTTCCACCAAGTCAGTGCAGACTTCATCTTCTCGGAGATAGGAACTGAGACCGCTTCTAGCGTCATGTCCTTTCTCCAGTGAGCAGCTAGGTGATACTGAAGGGGTCGGAGGTGGAGTCTCCCTAACGCGATGAACTGGTCCAGCGATGAAAGCGTCCCTATCAGACTCATCCACTGTCTGACTGAACATCGGTTCTTCTTCAGCATGCTCTGGATGCATTCTTGGGCTTGACTGATTCTGGGGGCCGACGGAAAAGCCCGAAAAGCTTGACTCTGAATCTCCATACCTAGATATACTATAGTTTGGGATGGGACGAGTTGGGACTTTTCCATATTGACCAGGAGACCCAATTCCTTGGTCAGATCCAGAGTCCATTTTAGATTCTCCAGACAGCGACGACTTGACGCAGCTCTTAAAAGCCAGTCGTCCAAATAGAGGGAGGCTCTGATGTCTGCTAAATGCAGGAATTTGGAAATATTCCTCATCAGTTTGGTAAACACTAGAGGTGCCGTGCTTAGGCCAAAGCACAGGGCTTGGAACTGGTATACCACCTTCCCAAAAACGAACCTTAGAAAAGGTTGGGAATCAGGGTGGATGGGGACGTGAAAGTACGCGTCCTTTAGGTCTAACGAGACCATCCAGTCTTCCTTCCTGACCGATGCTAGAACCGACTTCGTCGTCTCCATGGTGAACGTCTGCTTGGTGACAAAGACATTTAGAGCACTGACGTCTAGCACCGGTCTCCACCCTCCTGTCTTCTTCGCCACTAAGAAGAGACGGTTGTAGAAGCCCGGGGATTGATGGTCCCGGACTATGACTACCGCTCCCTTTTGTAGCAAGAGAGACACCTCTTGCTGTAAAGCTAGCCTCTTGTCCTCCTCTCTGTACCTGGGAGAGAGGTCGATGGGAGTTGTTGCTAGAGGGGGCTTGCGCAAGAATGGAATCCTGTACCCCTCTCTGAGTAACTTCACAGACTGTGCGTCTGCACCCCTGTTCTCCCAGGCCTGCCAGTAGTTCTTGAGCCTGGCTCCCACTGCTGTCTGAAGAAGGTGGCAGTCAGACTCTGCCTTTTGAGGACTTGGAACCCTTCTTCTTGTTGCCACGTTGACTAACGGCACGAGTACCTCCTCTGCTGGAGGTTCTGCCACGAAAGGGCGGAATGAACCTAGACGCTGGTGTGTCCATCCTAGGTCTAGGCACGGAAGGTAAAGCTGTGACTTTACGTGCGGATGACGCCACCAGGTCATGAGTGTCTTTCTGGATCAACGAGGCGGCAATCCCCTTGATCAACTCTTCAGGAAAGAGACACTTCGATAGCGGAGCAAACATCAGTTCTGACTTCTGACATGGGGTGACTCCCGCCGACAAGAAGGAGCAAAGGTGATCCCGCTTCTTGAGAACTCCAGACACGAAAGAAGCCGCAAGCTCGCCAGACCCATCCCATATGGCTTTGTCCATGCAGGACATGATGAGCATGGCAGAATCCTTATCCGAAGGGGAGGTCTTCCTGCTCAACGCTCCCAAACACCAGTCCAGGAAGTTAAAGATCTCGAACGCACGGAAAACTCCCTTAAAAAGATGGTCCATGTCCGAAGAAGTCCAGCAAATCTTGGAGCGTCTCATAGCCAGTCTGCGGGGAGAGTCTACCAGACTTGAGAAGTCGCCCTGGGCAGAGGCAGGAACTCCCAAGCCGAGAACCTCTCCCGTGGCATACCAGACGCTAGATCTGGAAGCAAGCTTGGCTGGGGGAAACAAGAAGGATGTCTTCCCAAGCTGCTTCTTGGCCTGCAACCACTCTCCCAGTACCCTAAAAGCTCTCTTGGACGAGCGAGCGAGTACGAGCTTCGTAAAGGCAGGAGCTGCTGACTGCATGCCTAAAGCGAACTCAGAGGGAGGTGAGCGTGGGGCTGCAGACACAAACTGGTCCGGATACAACTCCTTAAACAGGGTAAGGACTTTCCTAAAGTCTAAGGAGGGAGGCGTAGTCTTGGGTTCATCTATGTCGGAGTGTTGGTCGTCCAAATGCGCAGCTTCGTCGTCATCAGAGATTCCTTCATCCGAATGCTGAGGAGGAAGCGGCAAAGGAGGAGATAAAAGCTGAACGGCTGAATCCGGCAGCACGGGTGCATGCGTAGCTGCACTGGATCCAACGTCATGCCGCTGTTGGTCAGTCTGAGAGCTGGCAACAACCAAAGCGGAGTGGTGGTGCGTGGTGGGGACCACCGTGTGTTGCGGAGACTGACGCACCGCGTCAAAACACGGCAGCTTGACTCCACCTTCCTGCTGATGCGGTAGCTCACGCACGTCAACGGAGGGTGCTGCACGTCGGCTAACGTCAACATGCGTCTGGCAGGGTCGACTGCGCATAGGTGGTGGAGCTCTCACAGCCGGAGTGTGGGAGCAGTCAGCCGCAGTGTCAGCTGGGTGCACAACCGTGGCAGGTTGTAGGCTAACGGGTGCAGCATCAACCTTCTCAGCACGATACTCCTGCATGAAGGAAGCTAGCTGAGTCTGCATAGACTGCAGCAAAGACCACTTAGGGTCTACAGCGGCTGGTGCGGCAACAGACGGAGTGATTGCCTGCTGCGGAACCACTCTACCTCTCTTGGGAGGTGTGCAGTCTTCGGAGGACTGCGGCGAGTCCGAACTGACCCAGTGGCTACACCTGGGCCGTTGGACTCGCTCGGAAGGGACCTTGCGCTTGAGAGGTCGTGAGACCTTGGTCCAGCGTTTCTGTCGAGAAACCTCTTCCACAGACGAGGAATGAATGGGCTCACTCGTCTGTTTGTGGGTGGGACGATCTCGGCAAGATACGTCCTCAACCACGGAGGGAACGTCTGTCCGCTGATCAAGGCCTGTCGAACCCTTTGGTCGTACGACATTGCTTCTCCCCTGGGCTTGGGAGCTTGCAAGAGGTCCCGGACTGGGAGGACGACAGGCACGAACAGACGCACCCTCATGCGTAACACTGACACTTTTCACTGCACTGACACTCACTTCACTTCCCACTGCACTTTTACCTTTCAACTCCCTGACGTCAGCCATGAGTTGATTGCGGTCATTCGCTAATGACTCAACTCTCTCACCAAGAGCCTGAATGGCACGCATCATATCCGCCATCGAAGGTTGATGAGAGCTAGTAGGAGGGTCGGGTGTAACCACTACAGGGGAAGGAATAGGTTGTGGGGCATGGGGAGAGGAAAAATCAATAGAGCGAGACGAACTCCTCCTGATCCTATCCTTCTCTAGCCTACGTGCATACTTAAGGAATTCTTGAAAATCGAATTCCGAAAGCCCAGCGCATTCCTCACATCGATCTTCCAATTGACAGGCTTTACCCCTACAATTGGAACAAACGGTGTGCGGATCGATAGAGGCCTTCGGAAGACGCCTAGAACAGTCCCTAGCGCTACACTTCCTGTACTTGGGGACTTGAGTAGGGTCAGACATCTTGAATTAGTCAAAGGGGGGAAATCCAAAATCTATCCAAGTCGTCAACAAATAATCCAAAATCTAATCAATGAAAGTGAGAAAGTATTGAGGATAACTTCTGCACAGCGAAAGCTAATAACTAGAGAGAATACTTCACCAAATAACGTGAAAATCAACTCCAGAAACAACAGCGTATCAAGTAGGTCTTGCCGGTGGCACGACAGAGAGAAAATTGGTTCTTTGTTGACAAGAAGTACTTGAGTACCTACTCGACAGATGGCGCTGTTGATGTACACCCCCACCTGTATAGCGATCGCTGGCGTATTCCGCTCGTAGGTTTTTTCTGTCGGGCAGCAGAGCTGCAGCTACATGATCAACGGGTAAGATTAATATTGAAAATTAATTTGTCAAATTAAGTCTATTCCGTGTCTCAAACTATTTCTGTCTTCTTTGCAGCTTGGCAAGAACACCTCGGAGATCTGCTTCAATGTAAGTACCGTAATTTCTCGTTATAAATTGTATGTCAGCCTTACTGGGTCTTACGTTTTCACTGGTCCTCTTCCCGTCTTAAAATTTTCCAGTACCTGGTCACCTCTTTCAGCTACCAGCACATGTGGCCAAAACTTTAAATTAAGATGCATCCCTGTACATTCACTCCTTAAATTAATCCTATCAAGGGGTGTATGTGTGATAGTGGCCACCTGTATGTATGATGACGGCAGACTTTGAATACGATAGTGTAAGGGGTGTTGCAGGGGGCCATTAGACCCCCCACTTAGGTAAGTAGGTAAGGACAAGTCTTGTAGGTTAGTCTACGGGGGAAGTTTAGGTTAGCTGATGTCCATTTTTTATGCACACAGGAAGAACTGGCTGTTGATGTACAAAGGCTCCTCTATCACTTTTAATTAAAGCATCCATTTACATGTATAGTAAACGGTGCAGGGTGGTGCAAATGCCTCGCTCAAGGAGAAACTGACACTCCATGTTAGGTTAAGATATTTTTTTTGGCCCTGCCAAGGCTTCATGCTTTATAATTCTTATGATTTTACCCATCATACACATTTAGCATGCAACCTACAATTCACTGGAGCCTTTATATATCAGCGGTAAGTTCTTCCCACGCGCATAGAAAATTGGAATTCTAGTTGTTCGTAAGACGTTTTTCTGCAAAACCTCTACACAAGAACACTAACTTAAACTTCCCCACCTAACCTAACCTATCAGCTGTGACCTTACCTACTTGCCTAAGAAGGGCTAACGCCCCCTACTTAGACTGCCGTATTCTTAACTGGCTGTCATCATACATACAGGTGGCCACTGTCACACATAGACCCCAGTTAGTTGCCTAGTTAATCAAGTCAGCATGTTAAGTTAATAAAACATTAATATCTAAGGAAAACTCATTTAAATAAAAGGGGTCCTAGGTAACGAAAAAGGTAAGTAATGGCTGTCCTAACTCACTGAGAGCTTTGGTCCACTGTAAATTGTGTCCAGATGCTCGTCCTTCGGTGTTTGGGTAAACCGCTCCCCCCGCGAAGGTATGGCACTGTTCCACAGGCAAATTCCCAAGGGCTCCAGCAACGAAGTACAATAGCGACAGACTGACGGTATTTTTACTAAGGATCATGTTGACAACCTATACTTTTCCGTATTTCAGGCGGTTAAATAACAGCTGCCTTCACCAATCGAATCCTCACTTGTTGTCGGTTGACGGGACAACAGTATTGCCAACTTCACAGGTTCTCTTTGGCACTGCCTCTGTGTATTTGCAGTGGCATCTTGTGTACTTCTGTTTAACAACTCCCCCTTTTTAAATGCAATGGAATAGGAATCGAATATTCACATTTGATTATAATAAAACCTTATCATCTATATAACCTTAGTTAGATATCCCTAAACTATTTTATTATTACCCTTGTATGCTATCGACCGAACGTGTTTAACGAAACTCTTAATGTACGTATTCTTGAGCAAAATTCGACTTTGATATTCATTTTTGGGATAATGAAAACCCGCTCACAAATCATAATCATTTACCAATATAACTTTTAGTACGTAATTTTTCTTTAGAACATGTTATTGTTGTTACCGGAAAAGTGGAATTGGTAAAACTTCAGCATTCGGCTCGTAGAACGTAGATCATGGCTCAATCTGATTGGTTAATGAATTTGTAGGGATTTTCGGTATTAAAAAGTCTATAGAGCTTTGGATTCAATTACATATAAAAGCATGGACGCAAAACCTTTAATTTATTACAATTTTTATTAGGTAAATTATTAATAAAAACACTATTTTTCAACTACTACCAATCAAAATGTTTTGAGAACCATTACTAATTTTGGTCAGTTTGTATCAAAACAATATTGTATAGAAATTAGAAAACTCGAATATCACACACATTATATATATATATATATATATATATATATATATATATATATATATATATATATATATATATATATATATATATATTACCTAAGCCTTCGACTCTGTAAATAGAGGAGTCTTATTAGAAGTTTGAAAAGAATATAGAATCCACACAAGAATTATAAATGTGATTGCAAACATTCACCAACGAGACACAAATATTGACCTAAGGAATAATCAAGAAGAAAATAGAAGAGGAAGAACGCGGTTTTTATAAATAATTCAATATAGAAATGGGATAAAAATTATTTTCAAATGAAGCTTTTTTTCGTCGCAGAAAATAATTATAGAGAATGCAAAACAAAAGCACAAAAACTATTTTATGCCAAATCTACATCGATATCCTATTTTGAGTGAAATTAATTGTATGAAACCAATGAAAAGTAGAAATAATATATCTATGTAGGACAAGCACTAGGTAAAGTTTTCCGGATTAATTTGTAGTATGTTGGCGAGCTGGGCCGGGGTTGTTTATGAAGTTTGTCACAGTCATTACAGTTAGACAAAAATATGAAAAAGCTCATTATTGTATTAGACATGTTTATGAATTCGATTGTCCGGAGATCAGATTAGGCCTATAGTCAAGGCAGTAAGATCTCGTGGAAACTTCAGCTAATAAAATCTTTATTATTACGTCCGGAGAGTGACAAGTGACGATTTCAGCTCCAGTAGATTTACACACACACACACACACACACACACACACACACAAATTGATCGGACTGCATCTCCGGCCCGGGGGCCTTCTTAGACTAATTGGCATAGCCCCCAAAATGTGTGGTGTTGACAATTATGTAATTGTTGGGCATCTTTCTACCCATTGTCGCAGATAGCACGGGTTCGAAACTCTGTGCCGGTAAAGGGGAAAGTCGTGTAAAGATTTTCATTGATGAAAATCGTTTCATTAATTATTAAGAAATCGAGAAGTTTGATATTCAAGAATTTGGTATGAAACTTTAAGACGAAAGATAAAATTTGCAAATTAAAAGAAAGCCGAATTCGCTGAATTAGACAAGCCGTTAAAACTTCAGGTTATGTAAAGAATAAATATGGACTAGTCAGGTGCACTGACCAAATTTTCGTTTTGAGACATGTACAGCAATGTCTAGAATATAGAAATCTTCTTTTGATGGCATTTGCGGACTATGAAAAAGCCTTTGATAGTGTGCACCGGCCAATTTTGTGGAGAGTCCTGCGTCATTATGGAACTCCTCATAAATATGTAAATATTATTAAGTCTGCTCATGAACATAGCAAGTGCAAAGTTCATGTTAATGGAGTCTTATCAAGTGGGTTTCCAGTGAACAGCAGAGTACTCTAAGGGAATGTGTTGTCACCTATGTTGTTTATCCTCCTCGTGGATTTTGTAATGCGTAGAAGAGTCAGAGATGGTGGAGAAGGATTGGACTGGATTGGTGATGATAATTTAGCAGAGCTAGAGTATGCTGATGTTGCTGTCCTTGTTAGCAGAACACCACAGGATTTGCAATTCTTGCGTACCAGAATGCAAGAAGTATTAAATGAGGTTGGGCTCAAGATTAATAGAAGAAAGACAAAGATGATGATAACGGAATGTGCAATGGAAGGTGAAATATCATTGGAAGGAGAAAGGATTAATGGGGTTGAATCATTCAAGTGTTGAGGAACTATGATCTCCAATACAGAGAGTTTAGTGAAAAATCTTGAAAAAAGCAAATCAGACAATGGCTAGGTTAAGTAGAATTCGGAGATCAGATCGCCTGAAATTACATATAAAAATCAGACTACTGTATATATCAGTTTGGTGAGATCAGTGTTACTCTATGGACATGAGTCATGGTATGACAATGAAACCATCTCAAATGAATTTAGTAGGTTTGAGAACAAAGCCCTCAGAAGGATATTGGGAGTTAAGTGGCCGGACAGGATTAGAAATGAAACTAGAAGAGAGATTACTTGAGTGCCATGTGTTGATGAGATCATGATGAGGGGTAGATGGAGATGGTTTAGACATGCGCTTCGCACTCCCCGGGAGAGATGAGTATACCAAACGTTCAGCTGGGCTCCACAAGACACCAGAATAGTCTGAAGACACAGGCCTACATGACTGAGGACTATGAAGCATGAAGTAGGATATGATGAATGGAGGAGTATTGAATTAAAAGCTCAAGATAGAGATGACTGGCGAAACCTGACCGAGGCCATCTGCGTCAATAGGCATTAGAGGAGATGATGATGATGAGTTGCCTCGAGTTGAAGTGGCCTATTGGAAACGTCCTTGCCTGGCGATCGTCGGACTGGGGTTCGAGTCTCACTCAAGCTAGATAGTTTCTTGTGTGTGCTATCTCACCATCTTTGTGAGCAAAGGAAGGGGGTTGGGGGAGCCTATAGGTCTACCTCCCGAGTCATCAGCAATCATTGCCTAGCCCTCCCTGGTCCTAGCTTGGATGGAAAGGACATTGTCCTGCTAGCTAGGGCTTTGTCACTTTCCCTTGCCTCTGCTATTCATGAGTGGCCTTTAACCCTATAAGCGGATATTCATCTGCAGTTATGATTGGGATTCAATCAAAATAATAGATTCGATCATGAGATTAAGATGAAGACCTGTCATGAAACATACTCAGAGTTAATCTTTATTCTTATCTCTGAAGAAGACTTCACCACGACACCGGGTACATAAAATCATTTAAAAATCTAGCTGGATTTTACCATCTAGAATATTGTTTATGGCACGGGAAAAAAAACTCAATTATAGTAATAATCATAAGCTTAGAACATTTGCACCTATCTCTTGAATCAGAGAGTGCCCGCAAACTTATTTTGCCGAGTGAACTGTGAGCAGTTAGTAACCAGGAACCGAATTTGCCTTGCCAGTCTTGGCAGTTTATTCCAGCAGCTATGTTCCCCTTATTGTAGTGTCGTTTCATTTATCATGACGCCATGGAAATGAAAATCAACCAATTGATGTCAGGATACTTAGTAGGGGCGTGTAGGTCTACTCATCTTACCTCTGAGAGCTATCGCAGGCGGTGGTGTTCCACCACGCAGACCGAGTTCCTCAAGATTATTGTAAGACTTTCGTTGTTAATTTCATTGTAGTCTTCATTCAAGTCAGTATATGTAAATTTTATTTCACGTATTTTGGGCACGAAGTCTTACTTAAACTGTTTGAGTGTTATATGATTTGTGAGAGATGTGAACAAGGACTTATGTAATGTTCTTTTATATTTTTATGAGGTATTGCATCATGTTTGATAGGAAATATTCAATTCTTATATTGGGCCATGTGCATTGGAATTTCCCCGAAAATCCTAGTGTTAAGATGTTATCCTTTTTTTTTTTTATTTCCGAGAACGGCGGGTGGGCGGAGCTAGCTAGGGAGGGTTGCCGTGAGTAGGGTTGGCTCTCCTGTTCAATACATGATAGTTGGAAACTCTGGCGTTGCTGTTAGGCCAGCCCCCCACTCTTATCAGATCTTTTGGAATCTTCTGGAAGTAACTAAGTTTCATATAAAGGCAACTCTAGGGTTGCATAGATGAGATAGAGAATCCCAGCCTTAAGTCATAGCCATCTCCCTCTCTCTCTCACATACGCATCTCAGTATATTGTTTTAAAAGTGTTCAGTGACGTATATAAGTTTTGGTGTGACAGGTTTTTGTAAACATAGTGAGTATTTAAAAAAATTCTCTCAGTTTTTGTAAATGGCCCTTTAGTAAGGTGAAAAGTATTTGTATCGTGATCTGGTCATCTATTGTTATAAGTATCAAACTTAAATGTTGTATTCAGATTTAATTTCAAGTGAAACAAGTGATTGTATAATTTTCTTAAGTATTATTTCTTTTGTCTCAGTCGGAGGTTTTATTCAGATTTAATATTCCAAGTCATTTAATTATATAATTTTTAGATTGTAACATTTTTGTCTTAATCTAAGCTTTGTTCAGACTTAATATTTTGAGTGATTCATTTTGTTTTTATGCAAATTCTTTCAAAGTGTTGTAATTTATATAGAATATATTTATTTTTGCCAAGAGTGTATTATTCTAATCTCCAGTGTTTAAATTAGTATTCGCTCGTATCTTGTTAAAGAATCATAGTAAGAGTTTGTTTGAATAAGTCTTAAGAATAAGGAGTTATATAACTGTCTCAGAGTTCGGGTATTAATATTTTCAAGTATAACAGATTTAATGTAAAAGCGAACAGGCGAGTTTGGAATTCGAGAGGTTGTTTAGCTTGCCAGCCGTAATATATACTGTATATTATTATATGTATGGTTCCCAGACATGGGACCATAGTATAATATATATATATATATATATATATATATATATATATATATATATATATATATATATATATATATATATACACACACACATACATACACACACATACACTCTTTCATCCAATACATTCATTCACAAACATACACACACACACATACACTTTCTGAGTGGGGACACCTTAACGTGATGAAAGGGTTTGTGTATTGCCATGGTCAGCAAAGCTGTAATTGTCAGGTCACCCATACTAAGTTGGTTTGCTGTAAGCTATCAGAGTAAAGTCTCCCACGATCACCAATCTGCAATGGCCATGGATAGTGACTGTATATTGTTTTTGTCAGCGTTAAAGACAGTAGGATTTTAATTGGCAATACATATACTGAACTCACCGATTTTCAAGGACTTCTCGTCAGCAGAACCGTCCCTGTATTTCCTGAAGTTCCCGTCAACTTTTATTGAATTCTTCATCTTTGTGATCTGTCCCTTGTGTAACCCTGAGCCATCATGGGTATTGCAGAAATGCCATAAGCTCCAAAGATTTTCAACCTGTGTAGAGAGAAGACTATGAGCATGTGGAATCTACTCTTATTGCATTAGCTAATAGATGTACTAATATCTGTGAAAAACAACAGATGATAGGTTCTAGATTGAGAGTATGTTAGGTTTTTGAGGAAAAGTATGGCTTCAGTGATTTTCAGAATGAGGATAGGAAATGTGCGATACATTATAAGACACGGAAGCAAAAGGAAACTGGCTTCTTATGAGATGTGAAATGTTGTTGGCTTAGGTATTGCTACTAATGCTGGAAGACAGCCATAATCTCTTCAATGGTCAGACGACCAGTGTCTGCATGAAACGGGCTTTTCATTGGTGACGTGTGACACAGCTGTAATGTCTTCAATGGTCTGAGGACCAGCGTCTGTATAAAATGGGCTTTTCATCGGTGCGTGTAAGCAAATGTGAAGAGAAGATTATGTAGAAGGTTATGTCAAGATTTGTTGCTTGAGGTATAGGAAGGATCGAAAGAATGTACAGTATGTAGGCAATAGGCGAGCATCAGAGGAAATTAGTTGGCCATAAATATCACCATTTGTATTAACCATTCTAAGAGGCATAGCCAAGGTGCTAATCGTAGTAGTATCTAATCTGATGAATATGAATTAATTTTGAATCACAACTCAATAAGCCAGAAATGGATGGACATAACCCACTCCCTTCATAGAACGTTCCGTACCTTGATGCACGGTTTAGTAAGCTGTGGGATGGATCCAGTTTGGTCTCCCTGGAAATACCTTACAAGCTCTGGTAGAGATTTGAACTTTCTGTACGATATACAGCATCCATTACTAATAGTGGTGTTAATGATGTAATGGCGAACCTTGTCCCCACAACGGACTGGAAATAGGGGTAAGAATATTATTGATATGTTGTACAAAAACTACATATTCATCACTTCAGAAGCTTTGTGCATTCACAGAACCTGTTACTTGGTTTCTAGATAAACTATTACTTTGAAGACTTCTAAGCTTTAAAGACATTCCTAGATAAGGTAAGACTGTATAGTACTTTTCAATTGTGAAATATTAAGGGTAGCAACGTACTGAGGCAATGTATTCATTCTTATGTATGCAGCATGTAAGTGGAGAGAATTATACATGCATCTCTGACATTGAAATTTTATTCTGGACAACCAACACCAACTAAATGATAAGAAGAATAGTCTTCAGGGTATTCTTATATTGGTATTCACCTGATAAGGAGTACCCATCATTTCTCGATTCTGCGTTGCGGATGAGGAAGGAACCAGTCTGGTTCCTTGGGGACATAAGCAGATGCTCACTCTTCAATCTTGTCACTTCAGGAAAGTACCATCTGTGGAAGATAAATGGCTGTGAATGTTTGTTTTGGTTGGTGGATAGACAACTATCCTGTTTCTTGTGTTTCTTACTAGGTAAACTGCATCCCTAGTTGGTAAAGCAGAATGCTATAAGCCTAAGGGCTCCAACAGGGAAAAGTAACTAGGCAGAGAAAGGGGATAAGGAAATTAATGAATTTTATAAAAATGATTGAATAGAGAATATTGAATATCTGAAGATCAGTAATATTATTAAGAAAGATGTCATATGTAATCTATGAAGAGACTTATGTCAGCCTATTCAATCTAAAAACATTCGTTGCAAGGGTGAACCAATGAAATTTCAACATTCAACTGCCTGATTAAGAATATCGTTGCACAATCTAGTAACAGCTGGAATAAAACTTATAGAATACTGTATAGTTATGAACCTGATAATGGAGAAGGCAAGAATGTTCGAACAAATTGCATACTATGTACCAGATGGTACAGTCTGGGAAGATTCGAATGCAAAGGATGGTTAGAATTATGAAAAATCTTGTGTAACATGCACAAAGAACCAACTGTGACGGTGTCAGAGATTATTATCTAGATCAGGAATAAGAAATTTAATAGACCACAAGTTCCTGTCCAACAAATTAAGAAGAGAGTCATACTCGAAACAAGGTAGAATGAAAGAATTAAATTTTTTTTAGAATAGACTGATCACCAAAAGTCTTAAAAGGCTTTCTAAATAAGCCATTTGTTTTGCAATAGACCAAGAAGCAGACAGATTGTGTTTTTTAAAAGTAAATCGGCTATCAAGAATCACACCTAAAATTTTAAGTCGTATAAAGTTAAAAATGACCAAAGCCGAGATTCGGATGTTGAGGACTTCTTACAATATACTTTTGAGTTTTATTAGGGTTCAACTTCATTTCCCATAATTTGTACCATGTATTTATTTTAGGTAGATCTCTACTAAGGGATTCGGCAACCCCAGATCTACATTCAGGAAATGAAATTGATGCAAAGAGAGTAGCATCGTCAGCATATACAACATGTATGTACAGTAGTATGAAAAGTAATGAGCCAGGAATACTACCCTGGGGAACACCAGATATCATATTTTTATACTCGCCATGGTGCCCATCAACAACTACTCTTTGCAATCTATTACTCAAAAGATTCAACAATAAAGCTAAGGAAAGAACCACCTACTTCTAACGGTTTGAGTTTGAAAACAAAGGCTTCATGATTAACATGGCCAAAGGCAGCCCTAAAATCAAGGCCAATTATATGCACTTCCTGATCATAATCAAGGGATTTCTGTACAGCATTGGAGATTGTAAGGGTATCACATGCTCCAAGGCCTTTGCGAGAGCAACTAGGGAAAAGTTTATTACCTTCAGCATACCTATTTAGACGTTTTGCCTGCCAAAAGACAAATATGGTTGTGGCTAAATAGAAGGACAGAACTAGAGGAACGACTAATCACATACTGTATTTTGGTCTACTAGTGCGACAAAAAAAGTCTTGAAAACGGTTAGTGCCTAACGCTCAAGTTGAAGTGAATTGTAATCATGCATGAATGATCTTCCAGTTATTCACATAAATACAATGCAACGACAATAAAGTATTTTACCTCTTGTAGGAGATAACTGTATTTCTTATGCTAACTCAATGTTTGCTCATGATGTAATGCCAGAAGCCGCGTCTGTAAGCAGCATTAAATCCCCTTGCAAGCCACTAAATTTCAGACAATGATACAGCCAGTATGATTAAATTACACTAAATCCATTGCCTGTCACGTAATTATTATTATTATTATTATTATTATTATTATTATTATTATTATTATTATTACAAGCTAAGCTACAACTTTCGTTGGAAAAGCAGAATGTTTTAAGTCCAAGGGCTCTAACAGGGAAAATAGCCCAGTGAGACAAGGAAACGAGGAAATAAACAAGCTGCGAGAGACATGATGAACTTAAAAAAATGAGAACAGTAACAAAATTGAATTAAATATTTCATATATAAACTATAAAAACTTAAAAAAAAACAAGAGGAATAAAAACAAGACAGAAATGGGGCCGGAGATAAAGCTACAGCTCCTTTTTATAAACACCTCCAAATTGTCCTTGCAAAAGACCTTTGGTTCAGTCTATTCTCCCTTGTCTATCCATACCATTGGTGTTTGCTGTCGCTGTGTCATCCTGTTTTGACTTCGATTCCTAAAGCAAATAGACCGATTACTCGCACCCACCATAGATTTCACAATTTATTTTTAGTCTGAGATGTCTGTGAAACGGTTGATTTTGCTTTTCCATAAAAAGGGGGTTTTATTGAATGTTTTGCCATTTCGCTGACAATTTTGTGAATACGGAAATGAGATGATCATATAAAAGCCATCACTGCATCTCATATGGCATACTGTAGGTATTAGTTGATGGGCTTTTCAGCATTCTTTCAGCCTCTTAGCTGAACTTGTTTTACATCCTACTACTTTTCCTCCATTCTTGTTTCCTTTCTTCCATCTTGCAGTTCAACCTCTTCTAACTTTTGTCTTATAGTTTAACTCATAGATTTTACCCCAGAATCATAGATGCATATAAGTACCGAAGGGCCTCGCAGATGCTAGCACAGGGATATACCTTACAGCTTAAATACATGAATCCAAAATCCTGGCAAGTGTTCATTGTTCATATTTAGGTGAAAAATTGATACAGGGTAAGACACGACAAAAAAATTGACACGGGGTAAGACAAGACGAAAAATTGATATAGGGTAAGACAAGATGAAAAATTGATACAGGATAAGACATGACGGAAAATTGATTAGGGTGAGACACGACAAAAAAATTGACACGGGGTAAGACAAGACGAAAAATTGATATAGGGTAAGACAAGATGAAAAATTGATACAGGATAAGACATGACGGAAAATTGATACGGGGTAAGACACGGTGAAAAATTGATTAGGGTGAGACACGACAAAAAAATTGACACGGGGTAAGACAAGACGAAAAATTGATATAGGGTAAGACAAGATGAAAAATTGATACAGGATAAGACATGATGGAAAATTGATACAGGGTAAGACACGATGAAAAATTGATTAGGGTGAGACACGACAAAAAAATTGACACGGGGTAAGACAAGACGAAAAATTGATATAGGGTAAGACAAGATGAAAAATTGATATAGGGTAAGACAAGATGAAAAATTGATACGGGTAAGACATGACGAAAAATTGATACATGGTAAGACAGGGGTAGGCCAACTTACTCAAATTCTGGCACAGTTGAATATTCAGCGATGTATTTCTCTGGAACATAACCCACTTTACCCTTGTTCTTCTTGATCAGACACCAGCTAGGACTGGCATTTAGAACCTGGAAATAAGAAATGGAAGAATCTTTACAAACCGGAATGAAGAAGCAAGGTTAGAAAAAAAAGGATTTGAGAATATACGAACAACCTGAGTGAAGCTAACAAGGATTAGAAAAAAAAAAACTTGAATGGAGCAAATTGAGAATTCTTTAGCAATCTGGGTAAAATCAATTGAGAATCCTTATGCAACCCGAATGGAGCTAAATGATAATTCTTTGAAAACTTGAGTGGAGCTAATTGATAATCCTTTGAAAACTTAAGTGAAACTAATTGATAATCCTTTGAAAACTTGAGTGGAGCTAAATGATAATTCTTTGAAAACTTGAGTGAAGCTAATTGATAATTCTTTGAAAACTTAAGTGAAGCTAATTGATAATTCTTTGAAAACTTGAGTGGAGCTAATTGATAATCCTTTGAAAACTTAAGTGAAACTAATTGATAATCCTTTGAAAACTTGAGTGGAGCTAATTGATAATCCTTTGAAAACTTGAGTGAAGCTAATTGATAATCCTTTGAAAACTTAAGTGAAGCTAATTGATAATCCTTTGAAAACTTGAGTGAAGCTAATTGATAATCCTTTGAAAACTTGAGTGGAGCTAATTGATAATCCTTTGAAAACTTGAGTGGAGCTAATTGATAATCCTTTGAAAACTTGAGTGGAGCTAATTGATAATCCTTTGAAAACTTGAGTGGAGCTAATTGATAATCCATTGAAAATTTGAAGTTGATTGAAAATCCTTTGAAAACTTGAATGAAGCTAATTAAGAATCCTTTAACAACTCTTTTAACAACAGAAATGAAGGTAATTGAGAGTTTTAACAACCAGAATAAAGATAAATAAATCATTTGAAAAACTGAATGAAGCTTATTGAGAATCCTTTAACAATCTGAATGTAGCTAATTAAGAATCCTTGAACAACTTGAATACGATTAATTGAGAATCTTTCAGCAACCTCAGTGAAGCTGATTGAGGATTCTTGTAAAATCTTGAATGAAGCTATTTTGAAAGCATGAATTAAGAATTAAGAATTGTTAACAACCTGAATTAAATTAATTGAGAATCATTTAGCAACCTTAGTGAAGGTGATTGAGAATTCTTTGACAAACAAATTGAATGAAGCTAAATGAGAATCCTTAAGCAACCTGACTGATGCTTATTGAGAATCCTTTAGCAACTTGACTGAAGCTTATTGAGAATCCTTTAGCAACCTGACTGAAGCTTATTGAGAATCCTTTATCAGCCACAAGAATCCTTTAGCAACCTGACTGAAGCTTATCAAGAATCCTTTGACAACCATAAGAATCCTTTAACAACCTGGCTGAAGCTTATTGAGAATCCTTTATCAGTCAAAAGAATCCTTTAGCAATCTGACTGAAGCTTATTGAGAATGCTTTAACAACCATAAGAATCCTTTAGCAACCCGATTGAAGCTTATTGAGAATCCTTTAGCAACCTGACTGAAGCTTATTGAAAATCCTTTAACAGCCATAAGAATCCTTAAGCAACCTGACTGAAGCTTATTGAGAATCCTTTAGTAACGACTGAAGCTTATTTAGAATCCTTTAACAACCATAAGAATCCTTTAGCAACCTGACTGAAGCTTATTGAGAATCCTTTATCAGTCAAAAGAATTCTTTAGCAACCTGACTGAAGCTTATTGAGAATCCTTTATCAGTCAAAAGAATCCTTTAGCAATCTGACTGAAGCTTATTGAGAATCCTTTAACAGCCATAAGAATCCTTTAGCAACCCGATTGAAGCTTATTGAGAATCCTTTAGCAACCTGACTGAAGCTTATTGAAAATCCTTTAACAGCCATAAGAATCCTTAAGCAACCTGACTGAAGCTTATTGGGAATCCTTTAGTAACGACTGAAGCTTATTTAGAATCCTTTAACAACCATAAGAATCCTTTAGCAACCTGACTGAAGCTTATTGAGAATCCTTTAACAACCATAAGAATCCTTTAGCAACCTGACTGAAGCTTATTGAGAATCCTTTAACAACCATAAGAATCTATTAGCAACCTGACTGAAACTTATTGAGATCCTTTAACAACCATAAGAATCCTTTAGCAACCTGACTGAAGCTTATTGAGAATCCTTTAACAACCATAAGAATCTGTTAGCAACCGACTGAAGGTTATTGAGAATCCTTTAGCAACCTGACTGAAGCTTTTTGAGAATCCTTTAGCAACCTGACTGAAGCTTATTGAGAATCCTTTAACAGCCAGAGTTAAACGGAATGAGAATCCTTTCACAACCTGAATTAAACTTATTGAATTAAATGATGCAAAATTTAAATCTAATTTAACATGTTGAGTAACGTGTAGCCTATATAAACATTTAGTTGCACATTATCACTACTACTACTACTACTACTACTACTACTACTACTACTACTACTACTACTACTACTACTAGCTAAGCTGTATCCCTAGTTGGAAAAGCAGGATGCTATGAATCCAAGGGCTCCAACAGGGGAAATAGCCCAGTGAGGAAAGGAAATAAGGAAACAGATAGAATAGAATGCTCGAGTGTACCCTCAATTAGGAGAACTCTAACAGCGCGATTTCTAAATAAATATGAAGATGATTAAAGGATTATCTCAAGTTCTAAAAACTAGAGTAACTCCAAGATCTATATGTAATAATTCTTGTGAAAGTCTATGGGTTATAAATGCTCTAAGTCTTTGGATCTTTTGAGATGTGTATTAGATCTTTCAGTATGTGTTTATTAGAAAATATCGGGAGCCAGTAAAGCCTTGAATACCTGTGGAGAATTTCCTAGAGAATTATATGATCTATTTATAATTCTAGATAATGTAGACTAGGTAGTCATATAAACTATAAATAGATCTAGAGAAATTCTAAAAATGTAGAATTTGTAAATAATGCTAGAGAAGCTCTCAAAACAATATGTGAGTTTTAGATACCACTAGAAATTCTGTGAATGGTATGGTGTCTTGAGTTAACCTGTTATTATTATTATTATTATTATTATTATTATTATTATTATTATTATTATTATTATCGTTGTTGTTGTTACAAGCTAAGCTACAACCATAGTTGGAAAGGAAGGATGCTATAAGCCCAAAGGCTCCAACATGTAAAATTACCCCAGTAAGGAAAGGAAATGAAGAAATAAACTTCATTAGAAGTGATGAACAATTCGAATAAGATATCTTAAGAACAATAACAACATTAAAACAGATCTTTCATATATGAACTATAAAAAAGAGACTTATGTAAGGGCAAAAGGTTCAGATCTTTCTAGATGGTAATTTGGAAAAAATATAAGCTTTAAATACTGTCAGCGGAGCTCTAAAACTTACCTCAACAATCTCGTCTTCCCATACATCGACTTCGGACGATGTCTGAGCATTGTAGTCATACAAGACAACATACATTCGGTTGCAGCTGGAAAGAAAAGATTTCACTTTGTGATTCCGAAGACATAAAATCAGTATGATGGACTTATGATCAGTGAGGGTTGAAAATTAGAGATAGGTCAAGTTGAAGTGATGGGAAAAGATTGAAAAATAAAAGATGATCATATGAGAAGACTTTCCAGGGAATGGAAACATGAAAATGTTAATTTTCCAGACACAGGGAGGTATCAAAAACTTGAAACTTAGGCTTGTAAGCTATTGGGATAAGCAATTAAAAAATCCCTGTTTTCCTTTTAAAAAGATTGCCTGAATATTCTAGAAAGTATTGGACTTTTTTTAAAGATTGCGTGAATAATTTGGAAAGTCTCAGACTCTATGCAACTTTGCAGCCCACAAATATTCGTTTGCAATCTCCGTACATGTTAGCTAGGGTCAGGAAGTTCGTATGATTGGTCTTGATTTAAGTGCTACCTTTGACAGTGTTAATCAGGGGGCTGTTGGTTTGAAAATTAAGCAAATGTGAGTAGGTGGGTCTTTTCTCAGCATCATTACTGATTTTCTAAGTTATTGATTGCAAAGAGTAGCTGTTGATGGACACCATAGTTACTATAGGAATGTAATATCTGGTGTTCCTCAGGGAGGTGTTCTTGGCCCATTGATTTTCATACTTTGTACACGTGATGTGAGGTTTGGCCCAGAGAACAAGCTCGTTGCATATACAGATGATGCTACTCTCTTTGCATCAATTCTATCTCCTGAATGTAGATCTGGGATTGCTGAATCCCCTAATATTAGTACATGGTGCAAATTATGGGGCATGAAGTTGAACCCTAACAAAATTTAAAATATTTTTGTAAGTAGGTCAAGTACAGGGGCTTCTCAACATTCAGATCTTCGAATTGACAATGCCTCTTTAATTATATGCAACTCATTTAAAGTTCTAGTTCTGATTCTAGAATG
>NC_090730.1:22232665-22490165 GCF_036898095.1 Palaemon carinicauda
GGATCTTGAAAGGTGAAGGAACCGCAAACGGGACCAATGTATATATCCACTGATGGATAGTTTGATTCTTAGGTTACAATATTCTGCAAAACGTTATTCATTACTTACCCAAGCAATATTAGAAAAATGATGGGTATTACATTGTATGTGATATTAGAGAGTATATGATGTCAAATGTTGCATAAAAAAGCATAAGCAAAATATATATAAAGTCATAGTGAAGATTTTCTCAAATGTTTCCCGTGGGTGTAAGTACCACATATATCTGTAAATTAGTAGCCGATCATTAAAGAGACGTGGCGTGTTTGTGTTTGAGGATTTATCATAAGTTACAAAAAGTGTACTCGTGAAATTTATCCCAAATCTTACTCCTTCATTTTCATTACCCAAATACTAGTGTCTTACGGCTAAGGAAGTAACCTTCCATTATAGATCGTAAAGAAATCAAAACAAAAAAATCAATAGAGTAGTAGTTACTTCGAGCTAAGATGATGATTGGACGCTGCAGTTTCTGTCATGAATAATGTTATTAAAGCAAGAATAATGTCACATTATCGAGTCGACAATCACTTTGTTATCTACAAATCAAACATAAGTGACTCGTTCGGTCACTATCTCTTGTACTCAAATATTGGGAAAGATCAAGGAGGTAACAGATACAAAAGGACAGAGAAAAAAAAATGTCATATCACGACTGAACTAAACATTCATTAACTGTATTCCCTCCTAATTCCCAGTTTTAACCAGTACTAATCCCGAAACATTACTAAAAAATGTGTAATGATGGATAGAGAGGGGGTGGCCGTTAAATTTCTATCTAATCTAACTTAGCGGGCTGTTTGAGGATCCATTTTTTTCACACATTGCTTACTTGAATCTTCAAAAAGTAATATCGGGTTTCTTCTTCGAAGAGACAATCTACCATTCCATTTGAATTAAGTATAATACCGAACTGAAGTTTCCTAGTCATAATCAGTTTTTCGGAGAACCCAACAACTTGCCCCAATTCAGTAAGGGAAGACGAGAAGAGGTATAGGAAAGAATGGCCAATTCTTTCCCTATTCAACTCTCTCCTCATACACCTGACAAGACTGAGATTACCAAATAATTCCTCTTTGCTTAAACGATTTTCATTAATAGAAAACAAAGTCGGATCCACTCTGATTTTGGAGAAACTTCTTCGCTTAAACTCTGATTTTGGAATAACATACACGATTGCAATACTGGATTTTGTAACAACTAAGGAATAAATGTGTGTGTGTGTGTGTGTGTGTGTGTGTGCGCGCGCGTGCGCTTGTGTATGTGTGTGAAGGATATTAGTTGGTAGAGAGTTGACATATGTGGAACTAATTTTCATATATCCCTTAACATACGTCTGTAGTGATAGGGATATCATAAAACATCCACATATCTTTCATTTCATATTCGAAAGTTCGTAAAATTATACGGTAAGGGAACATTATAAATAACATGATTAGCTGAATAGCTGCATTGCCGAGGAAAAAAGATTAAACTCTTCAATTTCTTAAAAGGATAAAGTAAATGTATATTGTTTATTGTTTTTTTTTCTCATCAATAAAGTAAACCGTGCACTACAATCGAATAAAATGAAATATATTGTTATTGTTATCATTAACACCGTAAATTTTAATATTGTTACTGATGCTGTAGTTGTTGCTATTATCAATATAAGCAACGCAATAGTGATGTAGTCTTCAAATCTTGGCGTACATTTCGCTACTTATTCAAAAAAAAAAAAAAAAAAAAAAATGGACAGAGAGATGGGTACTTTTCCATAGGCTTGAATTGAAAGGAATGTGGTCAGGGGGGAGGAGGGCCTCGTTGGTCGACTTCAAAATACCCTTGATAAGGACAAAACCCATCTTACTTATTGTGAATACCCTGCCATCACATCAGTATCGCGAAATTGGGCACTGGGTTGTATTTATAATACAGAAAAGTCCGGTAGAAAACTTTATATTTATTTGACCCATTGTGGATGCAGCCAAAAGATCATTCGGTATACTTTACTGATTTTCCACGAAGGTATTCTTCCATGAAGTGTTTCATAAATAATATGCGAGTGCAAAATTACAATTCGGCTTTGTGCGCATTCTTCTGCCTATATTCTACGCACAGCGTAAGTCTAAATGGAGTTTGCGCCGCCCTTAGGAAATCAGGGAGCATTTATCCACCATCGACTTTAAGGAAAATGACGTGACAGTGTTGTTATACTACCTTCTCCATTTAAATTCAAGACCGTGTATGTACATCTGGAAATATACAAAACCTGAATTTTCAATGAAGATTTGCCTAGTGCTAAAGAAACGTAATCAATAAAAGCTTTCCTACCGCTTTTAAGCGTGCAAATGTTAGGGTTTCAAATGAATGGTTTTAGGGTCAGATTTTTTATTCCCACTAAATGCTATGTCTTTATTCACGAAATGTTATTTTGCATGTATGTTTTGTATAATAAAAGAAACTAAGTTGTCATACGTTTTTTATTCCCCATATATATCAATGTAAGTGATTATTACCCATATATGTTAATGTAAGCGAAAGGCTTTTAAACAAATGGACTGAGAGAGAGAGAGAGAGAGAGAGAGAGAGAGAGAGAGAGAGAGAGAGAGACAGACAGAGAGAGAGAGAGAGAGAGGGGGGGGTGAACTCTATTGCATCACGTTGGGACACATCCATAGGCTTAAATTGAAAGGATATCACTTTCTAGGGTCCAGATAGAGAACTCCATGCCTGGCGGTGACCTCACACAGGAAACGCCCCTCTCGATTGCATCCGTTGGCTCACAAGAGTGTGTCTTAGGATTAAAAAAATAAAATGCACAGAGAGATGGGTACTTTTCCATAGGCTTAAATTGAAAGGAATGTGGTCAGGGGGGAGGAGAGCCTCATCTGCATACAAATGCGTGTCTTGAAAAAAAAAAAAAAAAAAAAAAAAACTGCGTGCTCGGTAGGAACAAAGTCACTATCTAGGGGCATGGGTCATCCAGATAGAGAACTCCATGCCTGTCGGTGACCACAAACACAGAAAACGCCCCCCTAGGGGGCGGGGGAGGGAGAGAGGGGGAAAGAAGGGGCCGTCATTCAAGATAGACAACTCCAAGCCTACCGGTACCATAGACACAGGAAACGCCCCCTGTGGCCGGGGGGGGGGGAGAGGGAGGGGTGGTTTGGTAGTAGTCGGGGGGGGGGGAGGGGGGGTTGGTAGTAGCTGGGGGAGGGGGTTGGTGAGGGGGGGGAAGGGAGGGTTGTTTGTAAACATAACCTTACGTTTAAATCCCCAAACGGACTGAGCAATCCTGACAATGACCTCAAAAAGTGAGTAATCCTGACTGAGTCCTCCTGAAAAAGTGAGCAATTCTGACATTAGCCCCAAAAAGTGAGCAGCCAAGGCATATTTCATACTACTCATAACATATCTATTATAGGTCACGGGCCGTGACATGTCCATCCTAGGTCATGGGCTGTAACATGTCCATCCTATGTCACAGGCCGTAGTATATCCATCCTAGGTCATGGGCCATGACATGTCCATCCTGGGTCATGGGTCATAACATATCCATCCTAGGTCACAGGCCGTAACATATCCATCCTAGGTCACAGGCCGTAACATATCCATCCTAGGTCACGTGCCGTAACACATCCATCCTAGGTCACGGGCCATAACATACATAGGCTGTAAAATGTCCATCCTAGGTCACAGGCCGTAGCATATCCATCCTAGGTCATGGGCCATTACATGTCCATCCTGGGTCATGGGTCATAACATATCCATCCTAGGTCACAGGCCGTAACATATCCATCCTAGGTCACATGCCGTAATACATCCATCCTAGGTCACGGGCCATGACATATCCATCCTTGGTCACAGGCCATAAAATATCCATTATAGGTCACGGGCTGTGACATGTCCATCCTAGGTCACAGGCCGTAGCATATCCATCCTAGGTCATGGTCCATGAAATGTCCATCCTGGGTCATGGGTCATAACATATCCATCCTAGGTCATGGGTCATAACATAACCATCCTAGGTCACAGGCCGTAACATATTCATCCTAGGTCATGGGCCATGACATGTCCATCCTGGGTCACAGGCCGTAACATATCCATCCTAGGTCACAGGCTATAGCATATCCATCCTAGGTCATGGGCCATGACATATCCATCCTAGATCACAGGATGTAATGGATTCCTTTGTCCCTTGGTTTTGACTCCCTTCTGAGTGCTTGTACTCATGAACAGTTTAGTACGCTACTATATGTAAATTGAATAAATGAATTATAAATGAGGCTCAATACTACACAGTATTCTAGAGGCTTTATTCCAGCTGTGACCAGGTTGCGGAATGATCGGGTGGTTGAATTAGTGAACTTCAGAGGTTCAAACTTTCAGTGAATGGTTTGTATTGAACAGGCTGATAAAGTTTCAATAGTTTGTATAAGAAAGATCTATTTTATTGTTATTTCTGTTCTTAAAGCGCTTTGTTTTAATTGTATATTACCTCTCTTTCAGTATATGTCTTTTTTTCCTTTCCTTACTGGGCTATTTTTCTACGTTGGTGCCCTTGAGCATATAGCATCCTGCTTTTCTAATTAGGGTTGTAGCTTAGCTAGTAATAATAATAATAATAATAATAATAATAATAATAATAGTAATGATAATAATAATAACAAGTGAGCAAGTCCTGAACGCGGACATGGTCCTCGTAGAGGACATACCTCCGCCAAGGTGACCTAGAGCGCCATATGTCCTAGAATCATGAATTGATGTGACTTCGACTTTCAAGTAACGTTTGACCTTTAATTTAGCTTAACCATTCAATGGCCTTGGCTTATGCAAAAGTCAGTGCTTTATTTCTGTCTCTTGATATGGCCACTTATGTCATAGTGACACCAGTGACCCCTGTGACCTTGACCTTGGGGTGACCTTGACCAAAATTTAATCAGTTCTTCCATACACATTGGGGAACTACTTGGCCAAGTTTGAAGTGATTCCGTGTAGAAATGTGGCCTCTACGTTGTCCACAGACAGACAGACAAACAGAGAAACAAACAAACAAACAAACAAACAAACCGAACCGAAAACATAACCTCCGCCGCTTGGCGGAGGTAATAAATACAATAATAATAATGATAATAATAATAATATGGCAATGGGTGATAATGATACCCGAAAGCCATTGTAGGGGTATAGCATCGACAGTATTGTGAAGCGTAGAAAGACGAGTGTTGTTATCTTATCGACACCGGAAAATATGCTGATTTAAAGAGTCATGATAACCACTCCACTTGGCCAGCTGCAGTCTTTGTTTAAAAAAAAAAAAAAAAAAGTAGTAGTTTCTATAAATAAAACAATGGAAAAGTTTTTGCCCGTAAACAAGAAAATAAAAGAAAAACTTGGCTGTAAACAGAAAATGGAAAAAAAAAATCGTGGGTGTACACAAAAAAGGAGAAAAAACTGTCCTAGCTGAGTGTGAACAATAAAGGGAATAAAGGTCTTGGTTGTAAACAAAAAAGAAAGAAAAATATTGCTAAGAGTCCCCGTCCCGGAGTGAAAGCTGTGGCCAATCTGTGTGTGTGGTTGGTTAGTTGGTTCGAGTCTGCAGTTTCACTCTTCCTTTTGCATCCTTCAATTCAAGCTGACGTGAAACCCAAAGTCTAAAGATCTTGTTGAAACCGACCAGCCAACCAATGAAAAATTTCTTGGTTTTATTTCAATCTGTTGGATTTTTCTTCAATTTAAAAAAAAAAATCGAATCGATTGAAAATGCAGTTTATTTTTTATTTCTCTTTATTTACATAAATGCTATTCCTGTGATATGTATAAATTTTAGTTTCATATCATGTTTTGAAAATTTTATTATACTGTATTTTTTTATTGTATCTTGACAAAATATCCCCTTGTTTTGAAATACATCTTTTGAAGTCCACGTAAAAAGATGTTAAATTTTTTTCTTTCAAGCAAAGGCTGATGGAAAGGCAACTCGGCTATCTTATTTGCTCAAGATTTACGGAAAATACTAGAGTGGGTTCACCTTTCTTGCGGGAAAGTTAATTAGAAACAAAGAAATAATTCATCAATGAAATAATCCGTAGGCTGACACTAGAAGGAAAAATATTTTCACTTATTCTAACAATTCATATATGGTATCTGTGAAGAACATGATGGCTATCCATAACTTGAAGGTGGGGGAAAAGTAAATTCTAAGGAGGAAATCACTTTCCTTGTCATACTACCTCCAAAAAGATGAGATCAATAAATGACTATATATCGGTGGTCCGAACCTTTGGGGAAAAAGAGAGACCTGCAACCAAAGTCGAAAGTCCGGTGGTCTGAACCTTTGGGGAAGAAGGGAGACCTGCAACCAAAGTCGAAAGTCCATGTGGTCTGAACCTATGGAGAAGAAGGGAGACCTACAACCAAAGTCGAAAGTCCGGTGGTCTGAACCTTTGGGGAAGAAGGGAGACCTGCAACCAAAGTCGAAAGTCCGGTGGTCTGAACCTTTGGGGAAGAAGGGAAACCTGCAACCAAAGTCGAAAGTCCTGCATGGACAGTGACGTGTCAGAATGAGACCCAGTGGAACGTGAACAAAGGGTCTTTGATTCACTGGAGTTAAGAAGGGAAACGCCCTACAGCAGCCAGGATAGCTACATCCTGAAAAATATCTAAATTAAGAATATAGCTCTGTTAACTGTGAGACTAAGATAAGAATTCTCAGTTGGATTGTTTCATTAAGAACCAGCCACATGCAATTATTATGGCTAAAATGCTAACAAAGACACAGCAAAATGGGAAGACACATTAGCCTATGATCTTTCATACACACCAACCCTCTTAACGCTTTATTGAGCATAGTTTATAGGTAATAAAAAGAGCTATTTAAGATACGGTGTGAACAGCAGATTGATTGGGAGGTGTATTTGAATAGGCACGGAAAACTGAGACCAAGTACATAAACAGAAGAGGAAATAGAGTAAAGAGGGTCATGGTTTTATCAAATGGTAAGAAATGCTTTAAAAACAGGCGTAAAAGTAAGAAGAGATTAAAAGTAGTGCCGTCACCACCAACAAGATCAAAATTTTCTGGAGAGTCTGAATAGCGACTAAAGATTATACGAACGCTCCCAGAAAGAATGACATGTTATAGTAGATAGGAGATTGAGTGCAGTTACTTCAAGAAAGCTATTCCGGGAATGCACAGTAAATGAAAAAAGGTTTTAATTCCTACATAGCAGAATGAAACAAAGCGATAGGAAGGTAGTTAGAAGGAATGGAGTTGGAACATTCTGAAAAATTCAGCGGACAACATTTCCAGGCAGTCTTTTATAACTTTACGAGGTCACAATAATGAAAAAAAAACTAACAAAGTGAACAAATAGTAATTTCAAGGAATTGACTACGATAAACTGGACCAGCGAATGTTTTTCAAAGAAATTATAGATGTGTTAGATAAATTATACAGAATGAATGAGTTCTACGGAAAGAAAGTGGTTTGATGCAGATGTTCATCAACCCTTATTTTACTTTATATTAACACTCTAGCCAGTGTCACCTAATTGGAACATTTTTTAATAAGTTGTTTTCTTTGGGTTAAGGCTAGTAACAGATGTTGGGTTTCCTGTCCACGGGTCTAAGAATTTGATAAAATTAATTTTTTAAATTAGTTCAACTGACTCAGAACTCTTAATGTGAGATGTATTGTTAATAAAACTGACTCAAATTATCTTGAAAATTGTGTCTTCTCTATTATGGATTATTTAAGATAATTATGTTGACTTAATTGTCTAAATCAAAAGATTTAATTTGAATGTATCTCTGATGTTTAGCCAAGAGTTCAGGGTAATATACTGACAATTTCTTCCAAATATCCCATTGAAATGCATGATTGAATCATATTACCTTTGTGTGAAAAAAATATTTCTTTCCTTTTATCTACGCATATATGCGAGCACACAGATGCACGTGTGTGTATTAAATGATGAGGTTTAAAGGACTAACAATCTAATATCTTTATCTAATTCAGTCTGAATTAAATGCTCGAAGAAAAAGGTGGAAAAATGTACTTGACTGTAAGGAAACAGCAGACCAGGACCCTTTGGAATGAAGGAAAATTAAATGATACATATAGTTCAACAATTACTTTGAGAAATTTGGACAAAATTTGTCCACCTCGCTATTTTACACCCCATTGATGTGAAAGAAAAACATCCATAAAAGATTTTGACAGAAGCATTCCTCGTTCCGTTTTAGAATGCCTTGCTTTTAGAGCAAGACCTGGGCTCTTGCGTTGGCAACCCGCAAAGAAGCATTCCTGCCATGGTATCTTGATAGATGTGAAGCAGCACATTGCAAAGGAAGAAACATCTTCTAAAGATGAAGGAAAGTTTACCACTTAAAACAAATTGGCCCTCTTATTTACATTGAAGATAAACCAAATCATCACCAATGTTTAATTATATTTTCCTTTTAACACCTTAACCCCAATCTCTTCTGTCTTGTGTACACTCCACGTGAACTTCCATTTGGTGTAAGTCTTCTTTAGTGTCCATTCTATGAATTGTGATGATCCCGTCTATGCCTCTGCTGCCTCTGATGATCCCGTCTATGCCTCTGCTGCCTCTGATGATCCCGTCTATGCCTCTGCTACCGCTGATGATCCCGTCTATGCCTCAGCTGCCTCTGATGATCACATCTATGCCTCTGCTGTCTCTGATGATCCCGTGTATGCCTCTGCTGTTTCTAATGATCCCGTCTATGCCTCTGCTGTCTCTGATGATCTTGTCTATGCCTCTGTTGTCTCTGATGATCCTGTCTATGCCTCTAATGTCTCTGAAGATCCCATCTATGCCTTTGCTGTCTCTGATGATCCCGTCTATGCCTCTGCTGTCGCTGATGATACTGTCTATGCCTCTGTTGTCTCTGATGATTCTGTCTATGCCTCTGCTGTCTCTGATGATCCCGTGTATGCCTCTGCTGTCTCTGATGATCCTGTCTATACCTCTGCTGTCTCTGATGATCCCGTCTATGCCTCTGCTTTCTCTGATGATCCTGTCTATGCCTCTGCTGCTTCTTAACCGTGCCGTTACTTCAAAACCCCTTATTTCTCCAATTATTTTTTATTACTAGCTAAGCTACAACCCTAGCTGGAAAAGCGAAATGCTATGAGCCTAAGGACTCCAACAGGGAAAAATAGGCCTGTGAAGAAAGGAAACAAGGAAAAAAATAAACTACAAGAGGAGTAATGAACAATTAAAATAGAATATTTTAAGAACAGTAACAAATTAAAATAGATTTCTCATATGTAAACAGTAAAAACTTAAAAAGAAGAGGAATACGAAAGAATAGCGTGCCCGAGTGTACCCGCAAGCAAGAGAACTCTTCCCCAAGACAGTGGATGACCATGGTACAGAGGCTATGGCACTACATAAGTCTAGAGAACAAGAGTTTAATGTTGGACTGCCTTACTCTTAGAAGAACTGCTTACCATAGCTAAAGAGTCTCTTCTACCCTTACCAAGAGGAACGTAGCCACTGAACAATTACAGTGCAGTAGGTAACCCCTTTGAGCAAAGAAGAATCAACAACCCATCTCCCGTTCCCAGCCTATGGCCACACCATATTGAAAGGCAGACCACTGTTTATTGGCAAATTAAACTGGCTTGCGCCAGAACAGTAAAAACGTACTGATGCACAGTTGGGAGTCAAATTTCTGGTTGAAATGAATTTGTCGTAACTGTACTCCACTAATCATTTGCCCCAATACTCATGTTTCTCTACAGGTATCGTCCACGTTCTAAATTTGACTTTGAAATAAATGAAGTCTATAGATGTATAAACAAGTGGAATGTATAATCTTAGAAACGTTGTGGTGGGTGGGAGGCAGTAAGACAATTCGTGAAAAAAAAATCAAAGATGTTCAAAGTCACTTTTTAAAAAAATCAATGGAAAGCTTTTATAATTTCTTTTTACCTGCCAATTTCTTTGTTGTTTCGTCGTTATACTTACTATAAGTCGTAGGGGAGAACTTCTTCATGAACCAGCGCAAAACCATCGTTGCTCAAGATAAAATTCTTCCTATCTTTTCGTGATTAGGAAAAAACTGTTCATATATTGAACTTTAAGGGCTTCTTGTTATATTTCGAAATTGAGCTTCGTTTAAATTCTCCCAAGCCTCCTGGTGCTGCAGTTGAAGCCAGCTGCTGAGAAATCTGCACAAATCACAAAAACAGTAAAGAGGACAACTACTCTTCTGCTGATGTTAGCTCAGCTCCTTGCAGGAAACTCTGCCAAAGTTGCGTTAGTCAGTCTTGTCGCCGCTTTGTGTGCTACAGGATCTACCGGATGCATTATTGTATATATGTAAAACGTATTTAATGTCAAAGGTCAAAGTTGGAATCATTTGAAAGTGTTCAAAGCAGGGTTGTCTGTTACAGATTTACCATAACTTATAAGGTAACCCAACTTCCTTAAATGTATTAACGTCTTCCTTAACTTATAAGGTAACTCAACTTCCTTAAATGTATTAACGTCTTCCTTTTGAGAGAGAGAGAGAGAGAGAGAGAGAGAGAGAGAGAGAGAGAGAGAGAGAGAGAGAGAGAGAGAGAGTTAGTTTTATAGTAGAAACTGGCAACTTAGAAAGATTAGGGTGTATTTTGTTAAAGTTTTTGGGTGTAGTTTGTTCCTTGTTTCGCCAGGTCCTTCCGTGATTCTTTGAGGTGCAGAGAGAGAGAGAGAGAGAGAGAGAGAGAGAGAGAGAGAGAGAGAGACTCAGTAGCTTTCAAAAGGTCATGTGTCAAGCAGCATGTTATGGTAAATTTTTTTTTCCTGGTTTTTTTTTTTTTTCTTTTTAGTTTTAGTTTCTTGAAGATATCGTTTTCTTGAATAACCTTTTCTACGGTTCCATATCTAGTTTGATTAGATATGTCGTAAATTTTTCATGAGTTGGTCAATAATTTCGATTTTTTCTTAATTTTCTTTTACTCTTTATTTATAATAAACGATATTGGCGTCAATAACCTTCGATGTTAGGATGCCAGAAAACTTCAAATCGTTCATTCATTAATTTATTATTATTAATATTATTATTATTATTATTATTATTATTATTATTATTATGACTTCTTAAGCAACAACCCTAGTTGCAAAAGCAGGATGCTATAAGCCCAAGGGCCCCAACAGGGAAAATAGCCCCGTTAGGAAAGGAAACAAGGAAAAAATAATATATCTTAAGAACAGTAACAACATTAGAATAAATGTTTCATATATAAACTATGAAAACTTAAAAACAAAACATGAGGAAGAGAAATTAGATAGAATAGTGTACCCAAGTGTACCCTCAAGCAAGAGAACTCTAACCCAAGACAGTGAAAGACCGTGGTACAGAGGCTATACCACTACCCAAGACTAGAGAACAATGGTTTGATTTTGGAGTGTCCTTCTCCTGAAGAGCTGCTTATCATGGCAAAAGAATCTCTTCTACCCTTATCAAGAGGAAAGTAGCCACTGAGCAATTACAGTGCAGTAGTTAACCCCTTGGATGAAGAAGAATTCTTTGGTAATTTCAGTGTTGTCAGGTGTATGAGGACAGAGGATAATCTGTAAAGAATAGGCCAGACTATTCGATGTATGTGTAGGCGAAGGGAAAGAACTGTAACCAGAGAAAAGAATCCAATGTAGTACTGTCTGGCCAGTCAAAAGACCCCATAACTCTCTAGCGGTAGTATCTCGACGGGTGGCTGGTGTCCTGTCCAACCTACTCTCTAGGTTGGGAATTGGCAGATGACCTTTGGTCATGGTTAGAAAATGGGTTTGTCGTTGTTGTTAGCATTCAATTATTATCAAAGATTAGTGAAATATTTACGAAATTGTTGAATTAATCTCACATTGATAAATAAAACCCTGTTGAATATGGAATTTCCAAATGCCCAATTGTTTCAATTGCAATCATTTTAGCAATTCCTAGTCCACTAGAGGACAAAGGCCTCAGACATGTCGTTCCACTCGAGTCTGTTTATATGGTCTTTCTATGCTAGTTTAAACCCGCAAATTTTCTTAGCTCGTTAATCCATCGTCATCTCTTCCTTCCCCTGCTTCTTTTGCCATCTCTAGGGACCCATTCTGTTAATCTTGTCTATATATTATCTTTTATTCTCATTATATGACCTGTTCACGTCCATTTCTTTTACTTGTTTTTAGAATATCCTCTACTTTGGTTTACACTCGTATCTATGTTGCTCTTTTTTTCTGTCTCTTAGGGCTATTCTCATCATTGTTCTTAACATAGCTCTTTGAGTTTTAATTAGCTCATGTTCTAAGGCTTTAGTAAGGTCCCAATTTTCTGATGAATAAGTTAATACTGGCAGGACCATCTGATTGAATACTTTTTTCTTTTCAGAGAAAGTTGCATTTTACATTTCATAATTTCGTTTTGTTTATCAGAAGCTCTCCATTATATATATATATATATATATATATATATATATATATATATATATATATATATATATTTATATATATATTTATATATATATATATATATATATATATGTATATTTATATATATTTATATATATATGTATATATATTTATATTTATTTATATATATATATATATATATATATATATATATATATATATATATATATAACAAACAGCAAATACAGCCGTTTCTAGTTCACTGCAGGACAATGCCCTCAGGCATATCAACTAATATCTGGGGTTTGGCCAGTTTTCATCACCACCCTGGGCAGTGCAGATTGGTGATGGTGGGAGATTTTGGTCTGATCTCTCATAACAAACCAACCTATTATGGTTGGCCCTATCAAGTACAGCTTTACTGATTAATGCGATATGCTAAACCTTCTCACCACTTGCTAAGCTACAACCTTAGTTGGAAAAGCATAATGCTATAAGCCCGATATATCATTGTACATCGGATAAGATAAAAGAGAGGCGTTGTCAAGAGCTTGCAACGAGAAAGGGGTATTTTAAAGTCATTAATGAAAAATAATATTAATTCATATTTATTGATGGATTCAAATAGGATCAAAAAGAGGTAATTTAACATGTGATTTATATCTGTTGAAGTGAGGTTGATCAAAATGTGATTGAGGTTGTTCAGAGTGATTTATTGTTGGGTTCAAAAAACTTATTTGGGGTTGTGTTTTAAATGTGAGTTTTTTCTGGATTCAAATAACTAAATGAAGTTGTTTATGTTGTGATTTATTGCTGTTTTGAAACAGGGTAAACAACTTTGCTTGAGAATAGGATAAAAGCAGCCTGGGGGAAGTGGAGGGAGGTACCAGGGGTATTATGTGATAAGAAAATGTCAGTCAAGCTAAAGGTCAAGATCTATAGCACAGTAATAAGACCAGTGTTAATGTATGGATTGGAAACGTATGCTCTAAGATGAAAAAAAGATGCAAAGCTTGAGAGATATAGAATGCTGATGTAGATTATGGGAATATCACTGCTTGAAAGATTAGAGAATGATGAAATAAGAAGAATGGCAGACATAATAAAGATTACATAGGTGTTAGGTGTCATGAATAAGATGGTGTGGGCTCATGTAGAAGATGGATGGTGAGGAGGGAGTGAAAAGGGCTTAGGAGGAACCTGTTAGGGGAGAAGATCGAGAGGGAGGCTGAGAATTAGATAGTGAGATAAGGTGACGGATGATATGGAGAGAAGAGATTTAGTGGATGATGATGCTTTTGATAATAGAAAGCATTGGAGAGGGTGCATCAGGCAACCGACCCCTTAATGTACGGATAACAGTGAGATTTAACCTATTCTAATCCAGAAATAAATCCCATTTTTAACTTCAGCTTCACATCTTCCCTCCTTACTTATAGTAGAACTCAAGTATCTAAATTATTCCAGCCTTTACTTTCATGTATGGCTATCCTGTCCCTACCTTCCTTGCACTTCACCGTAGCCTCAGTCTTATCCACATTTACCCTCAAACTTCCCCTCTCCCAAGTCTCTTGCCGCTCTACAACCCTTCTCTGTAAGTCTTCCTTATTTTCAGTGGTAATCACCAAATCATCTGCATAAAGCAGATCACCTTACTAAATACACACAAGACCAGCACAAATAAAAACGGCTTAATGCTTACCCTTAGTGTAATCCAACACTAACTCTAAAGGTTACTGTTTACTTAACAATTGTTATTACTTTTGTCCTTGTTCTTTTATACATCATCTTTACCATTCAAACCAACTTCTCTGGGACTTTCTTCTTTCTCAAGCACCAAAACATCACTTCTCTCTGTTTTCTATCTCAAGCCCTCTCTAGATCTACAAAAGATCAGAAGAGCTTCTGGTTTCCTTCTAGCCTCTTTTCCTGTAACTGCCTTACTATAAAGATGGCACCCATAGTCCCTCTACCCCTCATGAATTCATACTGTTGTTTCCCAATCTTTACAATCTCTCTCAATCTCTCATCAAGTACTCTCAAAATCTTTCAAACCATGCTCTGTTAGTTTAATTCCTCTATAGTTACCACATTCCATGATGTCACCTTTCTGCTTAAATACAGATACCATCACTCTCCTAGTATTTACTTACTTGTTTTGGGTTTAAATCCAACCCTCCACTGAAGTCGAGTGAACTACTTCTCGAGCGGGTCCATATTAATCATCTAACGAAACATTTTCATTATTACTTATACAATTCTTTGATTGTAGCATCTTCCAAATCATATGATCTTGTGAAAAGTAATGTCTTTAGTTTCTTCTTAAATTCAATTGCTCCCTTTAGGTCCTTCATTTCAGTTGGCAGTTTATTATAATGTCTAGGCGCACAATAGCTAAAAGCCCTTTCACCAAATTTACTATTTGTTCTTGGTTCAGATAGCCTATGTTTATCACTCATGTGTCTTGTGTTAACATTTGTTTCTAGTTCTAGTTTATTCAAGCATTCTTTTAGATATTTTGGTTCATTTTGGTTCAGTATCTTAAACGTTAGTAAGAGTAGCTTGTATTCAATTCTCGCTTTTACCGGTAGCCAGTGTAATTTAATTAGTGCAGGGGTAACTCTTTCCCTATTGTGTAGTCCTTTTATTAATCTAGCGGCTGTTTTGTACTCTCTGAATTTAGCATTATTTCCTCTTACCATATTGCTCTTATGACTCCAACATCCATTTTCCCCCTATGTAGACAGTATCTGGACCATTTCAATTTGAAACTGATGGAACTGGTACCTTACTATTTTTCATATTACTCAATGTCAACTTCACTTCTGTATTCCGTATCTCCATCACTGGCCCCTCCACCCTTTGTGCTTCTCTTTCTCATTTTCAGTATTCAACAGATCAAGTGAGGTTGTTAAAAATGTTAGTTATTGTTGGATTTAAATAGGTTGAATGAAGTTGTCTAAAGTGTGATATATTGTTCGATTCAAGTATATTGGAAGTAGCTGTTAAAACTGTAATTTATTGCTGGATTCAAATAGGTTAAATATAGTTGTTTGTAATGTGATTAAATGATTGATTCAAATAGGTTAAATGAAGTTGTTTAAAATGTGATTTATTGATGGATTCAAATAAGTTGAAGGAGGCTGCTTAAAAGAGGATTTATTGCTTAATTCAGAAAGGTTAATTAATGCGCAAAAGGTTAAGGCAGTTAAAGCTGATTTGCTCTTGCTCTTGGGCAGCCAGTCGATTGGCTGTATTAAGTGAAGCAAATCTCCCGAGATCTCTATATGAGGTAAGCACTAAGCTCATAATGACTGCTTCGATCAACCTTTATTCATTGCACCTAGTTACTATTGGGATGAATCAAAGGAAGGAAGCAGGTGCAGCTGCGTAACGTGGCAATCAGCGTTTGTTGTAATAATGTGTGCGCTGTCTAGTCTGCAGTTCAGTATCCTCACTATACAAACAAGTCCTCAGAAATGCCAATTATTTTCCACTAGCCCAGACTGTATTGGTGGCAACGCAGTATAAAGAAAAACGCTGAAATCATTAAAAGAATGGTATTTATTGCAGGAATTCCCCAGAAGTGACACTTCATTGTACACATAAAAAAAACAGCAAAGTCTGTAAAATACAGATTATAAAAGAAATAAAAATGTATAATATTGCAGCAAAAAATATATAGATAAAAATTTACCATGTGATTACACTGGTTTAAGAAGTTCCAGCTTTTGATATTAGACGGTTCTTCCATGCAGAACAGTACAATAACATCACTGGCATCATAGCACAAAGTTTAGCAAAGAAGTAATGTAATGCTCCTGGCACTACCTTTTTAAAATTATTTTGATCTAAAAATATTCAGAAACATAGCTAAGGCACTTAACATTGCACTGTACTTGGTATTTCTTTGTTCTCCAGAGAAAGGATTGATGATTTGACGACCATCGTTCCCTACATTACTTTCCTTAAATCTAAATGCATAATTGTCGATAATACTGATAGTGAGACTTGTCACATATAATAACGTCAGTACTGAATATTCAAGTGTGAAATTGGTGCTGTAAATAATGAATGTGAGCAGTGCAGCATCTATGGTGAAAATGTCTTGAAACTGCTCATCAGGATGGAATCTGAGTCCGACCTTAGAAACAGGACCCTCGCGTGGAGTGTATGTAGCAACGCTTAGTTTCACCAGATTTGCCACTCTTCTTCCCTGAAATAAAACAAATTATCTTGACTCACAAGTTGCTATTACAGGCATTCGCTATGTATATAGTTTGACGTATCATTTGTTCCACCCTATGCTTCTTTTTTTTTCCATCGGGGTTGGGGATTGGTTTCTGTTTTCAGATGAGAGAGAGTACGAGTACCTAAATCACTGCTTAGGCCAGTGCAGAAACAATGAGTCTATTGAAGATTGTTCAAACTGGCGAGAAAATAATTCTTGGATTTGATTGTTACGATGGTGTAAAATATCACGTAGCACAGGATATTGCTTCTTGGTTTTATAGT
Organism: Palaemon carinicauda; assembly: GCF_036898095.1. Classification (NCBI taxonomy): domain Eukaryota; kingdom Metazoa; phylum Arthropoda; class Malacostraca; order Decapoda; family Palaemonidae; genus Palaemon; species Palaemon carinicauda. Next base: position 22,249,611 of record NC_090730.1, read on the forward strand.
TAAAAGCTGAACGATACTATACTGTATTCAACATCTAAGGATCCAAGGAATCTTAATCATCTTAAATTATTTAATTATACAGCACATAAAAACCTAGGTTGTTTGCGTCATCCCCCATATATATTGATATTTGAATAAAGTTTTTGATTTAAAATTCCCATTTTAATTTCATATGATGTTGAATTGTATATAGAATTTAGGCCTTAGGCCAAGCACTGGGGCACCAAAGGCCATTCAGCGCTGTATAATGCAAATTAATCAACCATACCAGAACTCTCACATTTGGTGTAATTTTAACTTTTAAAACCAATCACACAATTTTCATACAATAATATCTAAATGCAAAATAAGGAGGGATTAAAAGGATTGGAAAATAAATTAATAAAATTATATAAGGTTGATGATATAAACCAATACTTGGGGTATTAGAATTCTCCCCCAGTATATCTCTTGAAGGGTTGTCCTGCAGAAAATATGTCCTCCTCTGAAGATTAAAAACAGGACAGTTTAATAAAATATGTTGGATATCTATTGTCACTTGACAGATATTACAAAGAGGGGTCTGTCTCGCTTCACCACTCTTCATTATGTAATTGTGGGTTGCATATGTATGGCCAATACGCAGTCTAGTTAAAATGATATCATCCCTCCTGCTGGTAGAATTACAAGATGACTATTTATCTAGTGAAGAGTGGATTTGTTTCAATTTTGTTTTGGTGGTCAGTTCATACCATCGAGGTCTGCCACTTATTCTTACAGTAAAAATGTATCTTGCTTATAAGGTCTTTGTATGGAATACTTATGGGGGTTAGATTAAGTAGTCCTGAAGCTACCTTAGCTGCCTTATCTACTCGTTCATTTCCATCCACCCCAACGTGGGCAGGGATGCAACAGAAGTGAACACTGACATTCTCCTATACTGTAGAAGTACTAACCATTCCTGCACTTCTTGTACTAGATGATGGCCTGGCATAATTTGTTTAATTGCGAGTAAAACTAAGAGAGATTACTCAAGTGCCATATGTGGATGAGATCATGATGAGGGGTAGATGGAGATGGTTTGGGCATGCTTTTGGCACTCCCCAAGAGAGATTAGTTCATCAAACGTTCAGCTGGGCTCCACAAGGCACTAGAAGAGTTGGAAGATCCAGGCCTACATGGCTGAGGACTATGAAGCACAAAGTAGGAGATAATAAGCTCAAGATAGAGACGACTGGCAAAATCTAACTGAGGCCCTTTGCTTCAATCGACGTAGGAGTTGATGATGATGATGAAAAGGCTATTGGAATCCATGAAATTGTATAAAAAAAAATTTTGATTACCATTTCTAAAAATATGTTGCACTGCTAGAATTATTGCATACAGCTCAGCAGTAAATGCTGAACAAGAGGATGGAAGTTTCTTTGTAGTAACAATGTCACCTATCACAACTGCACATCCAACTCCTGCAGCCGATTTGGAACCATCCGTAAAAACATGTTTCCCATGATGTTGAGCAGCATGATTTAAACACTCACTTTTTATTACCTTACTGGGTAAGGCAGTTTTCCCTCTTGCCGTAAAACATACTTTTACAGGTGGATTACACCAAGGGGGAGACTTGTGATATCCTACCTCTGCTATCTGTGCTGTAAACAAAGCTACTTCACTGGCATCATTTTTCAGCTGTACTTCCAAAGTCTTGGGTACTCTTGATCTGTTAAGAGCTCCATCTAAAGAAGCCCTAACATATTTACTGTTAGGATTGTTTCTTATAGCGAAGGACCTAGTTAAAAACCTCAAACTCAACTCCTCTCTGCGAATGGAAAGGGGAGGTATGCCAGAATCCACTTACAGACTGTCAATGGGAGATGTTCTGTATGCACCAGTGCAGATACGGAGCCCCATATTGTGAACAACATAAAGTTTTTCAAGTAAAATCTTAGTAGCTGACCCATAAATTTAAAATGTTTTGTCTAACCTGCTTAGACACAAAGATGTATAAATTCTACCCAAAGTTGTTCTATCAGCACCCCAATCAAAATGTGATACAACTTTGAAGAGGTTTAGTGACTTTTTAGCCCTGATAGGTAGGTCATTTAGGGGACCAAAGGTAATTTTCTTGTCGAAAATTACCCCAAGAAACTTGATATTGTCCTCATAGGGCAAAATACTATCATTTAAGAAAAGAGCGGGGATCTCTTCTCTTTTACGAGTACAAGTAAAACGGATGGCTTTGATCTTCTGAGGAGAGAACATGAATCCCCGAGAATTTGCCCATGCAGAAGCAGCATTTATAGCAATTTGAAGCTTTTGGAATGCTTGTAGTGCAGATGATCCACTACAATAAATTACAAAATCATCAGCAATTAGTGACCCCTGTATGCCAGGAGGTAGGGCACTCACGAGACTATTGATAGCAACAGCAAATAAGGTCACAAAGAGTACTTTGCCTTGGGGGACACCTTCTTGCATGTAGGATGAAGAGAGTTCTGGCCCTACTCTTACTTCAATTAATCGGTTTGATAAAAATTCTCCAATAAAAAAACATATGTCCTCCTATACCCCACGAGGCCAACTGCTTTAAAATACTGCCCTTGCAGGTGGTGTCATACGCCTATTTGAAGTGAAAAAAAGTCACCCACCACCTGTTTTTGTTTAGAAAAAGGCATTTGAAATATCCCTTGATAACATCAGTAAAGGGTCTAGCGTACTTAGATTCTTCCTAAAACCAAACTGCCTGTTTGATAAAAGACTTTTTTTTTTTAATTCTAGATACCACACAAGTCTGTTGTTGATCATTCTCTCAAATAGTTTGCTTATGCAACTAATTGGCTATAGGCTTATAACCAGATGGCATTTCTAGGTCTTTACCAGACCTGTGGCCAGGAATTATGATTGAAGATTGCCAGGAATCAGATGTATGAGAAGCCCATGGACCATTAAGGGTGTCTAATAAAACTTCCTTAATATCCACTGGGAGATGTGAAATCATTTCATATCGGATACCATCCTCATCTGGGACAGTCAAAGACGAGCTCGTGATAGCATTTTGCATCTCCTCCATACTAAAAGGTAAGTTTAAAGCTTCAGTATTGGAAGAAGCAGGATGAACAACAGATATTGTTGCTCTAATTTTTTTAAATGCTGGGGAATAATTGTCAGCACTTGATACATGAGCGAAGTGCTTAGCAAGTACCTCTGCTACATCTTTCGGGTCAGATATATATCTATTATTTTCCCTTAATATTGGTAAAGGTCTAGGGACAAACATGCCTTGAAGTTTTCTAATCTTGTCTCATATTTCCTTTTAAGGGGGTTTGGTATTGATAACAGATATATATATATTTCCTCCAAGATGCTCTCTTTGCTCTTTTAAAAGTTCTTTTTTTGTTTGGCATTTTTATTTGGCACAGGCTCTGAGGTACGCTATTCTATCTGCTCCATAGTTCGTTCTTAAGTATCTTCTGAGGCAAGTTCAGGTCACTTTCCTTGCATTGGCACATTCTTTACTCCACCAAGGAACTATAGAGCGATGAAGTAAATCACATGTTTCAGGTATAAACTTGCTGTCATTATCTTCAATAACATTTGAAATATGTTGATAAGCATGTACTGGTGATGTAAAGTCACCATACTCTCTATCGGTGTGTGCACAGTTCTCATAAGATGTCAAGTCTGCCTCATCTATCTTCCATTTTGGTGGACATGGAGAAGAAAGATTGTGGGCATAATTTAACATTATTGGCCAATGGTCACTGCCATGTAGGTGTTGGTTGACTGATTAATGGTAATCCAATCGCATTGATGAGGATCAGATTGACAAATTGATGGCTGATGTAGAGTTGTGGAAAACATCATAACTAGTTTGAGAACCATCATTCATTAGTATTAGATAATTGTCATCAATTAATTCTTCAACAAGATTACCCCATCTATCACACATTTCCGCAGCATAAAGTATGCTTTGCATTAAAATCACCCATTAAAATAAAAGTGGCTGGGCGCTGATTGATCAGGTCTCAGAGGTCAGAGAGTCTAAGACTTCTTGGATTCCCAGCATGGTCTAAGAGGAAGAGTTCTAAAGATGGTTCAAGATATAGCGAGCATAAAGTAATTTTTTTTCCTGATATGTGTTCTAAGAGCACATGCCTGTAGTGGTGTATTGAGGGGAAAGGTTTAAAATTTTATAGATTTGTGAATAATGAAACCTGTGCCACCTTGAGCTCTTGCAGCTTGCAAAGGAGGGGATCTACAAAAATGATAATTGAGTCCAGGATTAAATAGTTTGTCACTGATCTTTGTTTCCTGTAGAAAAATTGTTTGCATCTGAATCCTTGGTTAAAGTTTTTATTTGATCAGGACTAGTATTTAGACCTTTGCAGTTCCACTGGATGATGGACATTATCTTTTATTGTTATTTTTCTTTGTCTCATTTATCTATAGGGACTTCTTAGATGGAGCCAGGTACGGCCTAAAGAAGGAGGGTTTTATAATGGCATCGCTCTTCTTTTCTTTCTTTCTATTATCTATGTTTAATTCAGCCTTAAGATCATGAGTGGGAAGGCACTTACTGGTTGTAGATGAAAGTGAGGACGAGGGGAACCTTTTCCTCTTTGGAAGCTCTTGTTTTCCAATCTCCATTAAGTCAGGTAGAGATTCTGCCTGAGATAAAACTTTTAAGTTGGAGGGAATCATATTGACTTCCTTGGAGGAATGTGCTCGAACTTCAACAGGTTGAGCACTTGACCCAGAAAACTGGGCTACCACCTCTAGGGGAGATGCGCCTGATGAGGATTCTGACTGTGATAGTACTTTTGAGGTGGTGGAAGCCATCTTGACCTCTTTGGAGGTTCAACAGGTTGAGCACTTGACCCAGAAGACTGGGCTACCACCTCTAGGGGAGATGTGCCTGATGAGGATTCTGACTGTGATAGTACTTTTGAGGTGGTGGAAGCCATCTTGACCTCTTTGGAGGTTCAACAGGTTGAGCACTTGACCCAGATGGCTGGGCCACTACCCCTAAGTGAGATGAAACTGACGGGGCAATTGCTACTATTCGTCCCCCTGTGGTAGTAAGGGGTAGTGGATTATTACTTTTCGTGACACCTTAACAGCTTAAGCAAAAGTAAGTTACCAATTAAGTAAATTCTTTGCATGGCCTACTCTAATATGTTCAGCATTTGCTTTCAAGATGGCAGCTTCTTTCTTGTATTCTCTACAACTTTTATCATTTGATTTATGATTTTCTTTACAGTTTGCACAGCTTGTATCTCTGTTGCATTCACCATGTTCTAACAAAGAACAGTTAATACAAACCGTTGCATTATTGCAGTACCGGGATGGATAACCATATTTGAAAAAGTTGAAGTATTGTAAAGGCCTAACTTTATATTCTTGAACACCTACTCTTTCATTGTCCAAATTTACATGATCATGTATAACTGGGTTTCAAAGATTAAAACTATCATGGTTGGTTTCGGGTGGTTTAATATCTTTAATAGGATCAGTGTCTTCAATCTTCATACCACAAAGCATGTGAGTTTGATTATCTGATTTAGCATTGAACAAAGAGATTGCTTACCGTATTTACTAATATCACTTTTAAGTAAGCCAACTTTTTTTTTTTTTATAAATTTACTCATCCTATAATACTTGTAGTTGTAATTATCAATCTTCCCAGATGCAATGATCCATGTTGGAGGCTTGGGGGTTTTTACTTCTGAAAGTCTATGCTCTATTACCTTTTCTCTCCAATCTTCAGGTTTATATGCATCCAGGTTTCTTGGTGCTTTATCACACAGAGCCCCAGAAATCATACAATTATCAATTTTAATATCCAAGCTTCCCAAAAGCCTTTACTACTGGTAAGTTCCATGGAAATTTCTTTGATTGACCCAAATCTATAAAAGGCTTTATGAATTGTATCATAACTACAACCTATTGGAATTTTTCTAAATGGGGAATTTTCAAATCTTTAGTTGGATCTGGTAATATGCCAGAACCAGAGAGTGCAGTATTACTGTTGTCCTTATCACAAGAAAACGTTTTCTGCCAGTGCCGATAAATTGTCTGTAATAACACTGGACGAAGAAGTATTACTGGAGGAATCCTTTATATTGCTGAAATCGTCAACAAAATTTTTCTTATTTACACAAGCAGAGGTCGTCAATGCTATCTGGGGTTCACCACCTGATCCAGGGGTACGTGGAACATTATGTTTACTCATTAATTTGTGTGGGGGAGGTAAGGGGTAATAATAATAATGAAAAAAAAAAGTGGAAAAAAAACAAGTATATGGGAAAAGAAAATAATAAAACTGTCTCAAATCCCAAAGAAGACTCCATTAACCTTTCATGGAATTAGTTTCTCCACCAATGACATCTGCAAGAACTGCTTTCCTAATGTCCACTCTCTACCCTACCACAAAAGGATGGTACCACTATGATTAGAGTGGCTCAAGTGTATACCAAACCCGCTTAATGGGACCGAGAGTATTGAAAGAATACAATCATCCCCACTTTAATCATAGTGTCAGGCAAATCGGACAGAATGCCGAGTGTCCTATCTCTATGAAACCGGCCAAACCATAGAATCCGAAGGCAATCTTTTTGTTCGAGAATAATACCTCGTGACAGTATAGTTTTACTGACACTCCTAGGTGTCCAAACATTATCGGGTAGTTGGCAAGACCACCACAGCTCCCACAATTGATTTTGAAACAAAAATTCCAATCCCAGATATGATGTCCCCTAAAAAATCTGGACAGGAAAATGAATAAGAGTTTTGACAGCAAGGTTGGAGAAATTTGGTAAATATGAAGGAGAATGAAGCAATTATGAGTAATAGAGATAGGATGAGAGAAATTTAGAGTCAGACTGAGAAAAAAGAATATTTCCCAGTTTGAGAGCCCTCTTGCCCATCGCCAAGCTTCAGCACGGGAATGATATGCCGTGCTGAAGCTCAATGACTTCATCAAGGCATCCTCTGTTAAGAGGGTTACTTTCATATGGATTTTCATTTCTATTACTTTCTTATTTGGAAGATTTTTATTAATTTTTTTGACAAGTGAATCAAAAGAATGTAGTCTACAGCAAATTTTCCTTCTACTTTATGATGATTATCAGAGTCAGCATACTGCACGACCTTGTCATCTTATCTAATGGTATCACTGTCCTGTCGCATAGTAAGAGAATCTGTTCTCTTCCTCAAAGAAGGACCTAATAACCTTAGATAAAGTCTAAGAAGATCATTAGTTCACAGGTTACAAAGCTCACCAATTACAAAGCTCACCAACTGTTTTTACCATACTGCATGGCTACAGAACTCTCCCTACTTCATTTTTCCCATCTCTTATAAATCCTCTTTTTGAGTGAGGACCACAGGAGTTGCTTTTCCAAGGGGTCCAAGAAATGCAATAGGGATATAGTTCTGACAGGACACTAAAGGATATCTTCAAATCAGACTAGTATCTGTGAGATAAAAATTTTGCAACATTCCATCTACAATTTTCAGACAAATATAGAAATATAAATGAATATAGTCAAATATACTGTTAATGTGGTAAATGAAAATGGACAGCAAGATAATTTATGTATGATTAAGGAAAAAAAAAGTTTATATCTATTCAAAGGGGTTTCAAAAAGTAAATAGGAATACTGTTCTTACCAGTAAAAGGAGCAGTTAAATAAATCCTTGCAAAGCGTCCTCACAGTGGGCACATCAGTGAGGGCAAGGACTTTAGAATCTGATTTGACAGTCTTCGATATTTTCACTTTATGCTTGTTTAAATTAGTCAGCAAATGTTGAAATCCTTCCAGAGATAGTTCACAGCGAGGAAACATGATGCTTTGAAATTTCCTGTAGAATCGTTGCACAATTTAGTGGTCTTTTCTGAATTCAGAACTTAAAGGTTATACAAGAATTGTTCATTTATATCAGATTTTTTTTTTGTGGAATTTCACCTAAATTTACAGTTACAAATATACTTACATGTTATCTGGATACAGAGCTTTAATGACTTGAGCAGCATCAACGACGTCGTCATCATTGATGTTAGAGAGCCAAATGGTGCCGCTTTCATTACTGACTGGCTTCACTACAGGCAGTGGTTTTAACACTTTTGGAGATACTCCTTTCATTACATGAATTCCTACATGGAAGAGAATACACATTTCAACCTAAATGAAAAAAGTGGCATATTATTTAATATTTGATCATAAGCATCAGTATTCATTACATCAACAAAGTAATCAGTCTAGAAAGGAATTCTTACAAATCTTATTTACCAATATAGGTTAGCTCGAGCTCCTCATTCAGCTTTGTAATACCATTGCAGATTGATATAGCCTGGCTGTCATTTGCAATAGTTAGTTTAACTTCCTCTAAGTCCTTTGGGAGTATTTTGACATCATCCAGGTTACCGATGAAGTGGGTGACGCGGCAACTATGGTAAAATTTAACAACGTATTTCAAATTGATGAAACATTTTCAATTCATTAGATGATATATAATTACTTAATCATTACTCATGCTTGAAAATTTTTATATGATTCTGATAGTCTTACACGCTGAGTAAACTTTCTTAAACATAATGTAAATCATCAAGAAATCCATCATGTGAATACCTCTGGCCATACAGTTTCTTCAGATATTGAGTAGACAATCCATTGTCTGGATTTTTCCAGTGGTTTTTCAGGAGAAGTTCCACTGGACAATCACGCTCAGCCAGTTTTTCCATCAACTTGTCGAGTTGTGGAATATATTTGACTTCATTTTGAAGTATAATTACCACTGGAATGTTGGTTGGCAGGTCGTTGAAAAGTTCGATGGCTGCTATGGTGTGTCCATCCCTTATCTCAAGTGCCTGGGATAAGATATTATCATACTTATATGTTGAAAATCCCCTATTTGTTTGACATACGTAAGCTGTGATTTTACTGTACGTTACTCATCCATGAGTATTGAATACAGAAATAAAATGCACTTTATGGCGTTTTACATCGGTTTCTATTTAGTGCAATAACAATGAAGTGTTGTACTGTACAGTACTATGCTTTACATGGAAGTTTATTAATGTAGGTATTTAATTTTCATAAAATGACAGTCGTTTTATCCCAGCTTACGTGCGTCTCCTTGACATGAATTAATTACAGTAAGTAATGTACTGTACTTCATATAAGTATGTTTTTTATAAATTGATAGCAGTTTGTAATTACTTTTTTTGTGTACAGTCTATGTATAGGAAACATATAAGTCACTTTATAAGGGGAAAATCCGTGCTACATCTAGAATTGACTTAGGTCGGGTCTCTTAGTACCAATTAGCGACATAGGATGGGGTATCACTGTATATTGTTAATAAACATTTCGAGGTGTTTTCAAGAATAACTTCATTTAAAAAAAGAGTTATAGTATAATATTACTTGTAATAGCATTGCAACATAATCTAGGCAAAAATTATCATTGAAATGCAAATTGTTTAATAAAAGAAAAAAAAGTTATCTTAAAGATGTAGAAGAATGTCAGTCTAAGTAATATGACTGCATCCAAACCTTGGTATTTGAACTTGCCCTCAATCAAGGCTACATTTTTGCATGCATTTAGAACTTGTTTTATAGATGAAACAAAACACTTTCTTCAAGAGTTGTCTTTGCTAATGAGAGTTAAGATGACCAATCATGTGAGGTAGAAGAAACACATAATCCTTATTTAATGCTTCTTAGATGTTTCTCAAAAATTTGGGTCAGCATTTAATTTGGGGGAATATATGGGAGTTCAGAAGACATGAGAGCCAATACAAATCTTTCTACATTGCCTTAAAATACTAATGTAATAATTTATCAAATCCAAAAGTGATTTGAAGTTTCCATTTAACACTATAAACTTCAATGAATGTTTTAGGTCTTAAACCGATATGAGCTGTAAATTCTTGCAGTGTTGAATCCCAGAGCTAGTATATTTATTTTCAATTAATCACAGAGGCATATTAATAGTTACTTTGTAGTCAATGGATCAATGCATGGTGGGTTATGAATTCCTGATTTCAGTAAAGGATACAATTTGACCTAAATTGGCTAATATAACCTAAACCTATTGTACCCTTCGTAGGGTATTGTCGCCATTACAACTCACGCTATGTGTACTTAAAGATCATTACTTCATCCCTTTCGCCCTAGACTAGTCTAGCTGTATAGCCATCTACTCTTCCTTTATTCCACATCCTTTCTTCCATCTTGATTTACAACTTCTTTTTTACTTTTACATCGTAGTGCAATTGTGTTGTTTTCCCCCAGTTGCACCTGGGAACGAGATGGCTTCCAAAGCCCCAGCACTGGGCTAACTGGTCCAAATTCCTAAAAAAATCCTAGAGCTATTGCTTGTCACAATGCATGGCCTAAATATGTTTATCAAGTAGTGTGATTAAAGGTTTATGTAAAGAAATTATTGTCTGGAAGAGTTTTGTGGTGCAGGATCCAACAGTTTGGGAGAATTTATAGCATGCTATCCTCATTTTTAGTCATACATGAACTTGTATATTTTGTAATTGATTTTATTCGTTAGTGCACTAAGAGTCCAGAATTGTTACCTAATATTTGTAATATACAAATATTTATACTGTTAGGGAGGCCATGCAATAGATGATATTATCTTTGTAATGTTAGTATATAATGTTTATTTTACAACCATTGGCCTCTTTTTTTTCAATTCAGAGACCTGGAGTTTGATATGGCACCAACTGTTTTCTCATCTCAAATGGAATAAACTGACACCTTTGCCTGCATTGCCAGGCCCACAGTTCTATACAGTAGGCAATTCATTGTTTGGTACAGAAAAGCCTACAGCATCTGAATGATAATGGCCTGAGTCTAGCTTTGCAAACAGTAATAGCAGTAGCATTCCAAATATGGGTAGAAAGCTTGCTTAACCATTGAGACAAGCAGATTTCAATTCCTTACTGAAGCAGACTGTACCTGTGCACAGTCCATTAACCCCTCCTTGACATATTAACCCCTCCTTGACACATTGTATGTCCCATGTCTCCCAACAGAGGTATTTAAAATCAAAAGAAAACCAGAAATGTAAGAAATTTCCCCTTATAGGGTATAGCTACAGCAATAAAAATGCAAGTCATTGCCTCATACAAAATTTGAACTGCTCAAGTGTGGAAGAACCTCCTGATCAGTAAAACATCCAGAAGTAGACCTTTAAAAAAGCCACAATCAGCAATGAGTTGAACCCCCTACAAACCATGTGTCGTTCACCCCTACTTTTCACACACTGGCTCTTCCTTAATGGTTCTCTATGATGCCAGGTTACTTGTAATCACTCATGAATTCCTGAATATTAAGTTCCTACCTTTGCAACGCTTCTTTACAGTTCGTCTCAACAGTTTAAACCTTTTTTTTTTTTTTACTTTCATTTCCATTTAATATCCACATCGTACTTCCATATAGAAGATTTATCACAACAATTCCCTGAGACAGGCTCTTCATAGTTATTTTAGATACCTTGCTACCTTTCATACTCAACCTATTCTATTATTTGCCTCTTTTTCTCATCCTACCATCATTCATTACATTTACTCCTAAATACTTATACAAATGAGTTGTTTCTATTCTTCCAACATCCATAATTACATTAATTGTTCCATCTTCCTTGTTTGTTTATCCTTGAAAATTTTCACTCTTACTCACTTTTACTGTCAGCTATCCGCTACTCTAAATGCTTTTAAATTCTTTTCTAGCTTCTGAATTATTTGTTGTGGTTTCCAATGACATCTGAAGGACTGGCTTGGCACTAAAGGCATTCACATAGGATTGGAAGATGGTGCCTAGTTCCAAATTTCTTCCAAACACCTATATAAGATTTTTATGGGGAATAACCTACATACCAGTTAATGAGGTCATGGCACTTCCCTTCAGTGTATTTGAATTTACCCTGGCTATTATCAGAGAGTCGGTGCTATTCCTCGTCACAATGGCATTAAACAAGTTAGGTTAACAATAAGGTGGCATGGCATTTAGAGTAATTATTCTTTTCTTAAACTTTGCTTTGTCCTTAGCCTTTCCACTTTTCCCCTCTTCAAGGAGACTATAGGTTGCTATCCCATCATCCTTAGGAACCAGAAAGAAGTCACAAGCCTTAATAGAAACACAACAGACTTGTAGCCTCGAAGGACCTGTGTCCCTACCCTGATATCACACCTTTATGGAATGCCTTGAGGAAAGCATAGAATGACAACATAGAAACATGAAGAGTATGCCCACTTCGGCCAAAACTACTGACATAAGAATGCAATAGTAAGATAGTAAATCCTTATTATACGGGTATGAATAGTATTTGGCAAAGAATATATTGTAGCAAGAAAATTTAACTTAAAACATTCAAACTAAGTTTTATCTGCCTCATTTTGCGATACTCTTCATATCATAAAGAATTAATATTCAGAAGAAACTCAAGATGGAAATTGTTGGTGAATGGAAATGGTAGGGTCATCTTCATGGGATTGGGTAAAACTAAGAGGAACTTGAAAGAGGTCATTGGTAAAAATGTTGAAAATGACAGGAAATGTATTATAAATTATTCATATTCAATGAGAATATTCTAAATCAATACAGTGCAATCTATACTCTATTTCTGGGATAGACCTTATAAGAGAATAGCCACTTTCTTAAAAAGTAGTGATTCAAAACTTAAACTTACCAATGATATGCGTTCTGCAATGGATGATGAAAGAATTGGATCACATTCTGCTTCAGCTAACAGGTCAAGCCACTGGAAGTCTTCAATTTCAGCTGCCTCTATAACATCTACAAGCTCATTGCCATATTTATGGAGAGCATTTACGTCTCGAAGGGCCAGAAGTCCTGCTAAATGAACTAAAGTATTCAGATAATGGGGCAATTTATTAGGGTTTAAATCTTTTCCATCATTCAAAAGGTTTGCTAGTACACGTTTAAGTGTTCTTGGGGGTTGGTTGTTTTCTAGCTGATAATTAAGTACTATATCTGGGAAGCTCATCCTAAGGTTTTGCAGCTCTTCCTCAAATTGCTGAGCTCTGTCCTCAACTAAACATGCATATATATGATTAGCAGTAAAGAACTCCATAATGGATTTATGAGGAGCAGAGAGAAGAAATAAAACTGGACCATGGGTCCAGCTCCAGTTGTCAACAGAAAAAAATGCTCCGCATATTTCATCAAAAGGCAGATCTAGCTCCTCACATTTATTTGCTAGCTTCTTGTAGCTCTTTTCATCCAACTCTAATGATTCTCGTTTATGGGTTTCTGAATAGATTTCATAAAGAACGCATACTAATTTTTCGATGGACGTACTGGTGGAATCTGATAAAATTGGAGATATCCTTGAAATAACACGGCTTTTTATAAGGTCTAGGACAGCAATATACAGCTGAGTAGCAGAAGTTACAGAGTTGACAGAATTTGGATCATTAGCCCAGAGGTATGTTAAAAGGGTAAGGTTAAGTGGAAGACGATAGTGATCCCCTAAGCGGTTCTGAGAAATCTTCATGTAGTCCTTTAACTTGCTCGTGTCTTGATGGCTTAACCCTTCTTTGATCATTTCGTCATGAAGCTTTTGGACGAATTCCTCTCTTCTCTCTGTAGGTATTCCTTTGATTTTGATGTGAACTTTAGGAATATTCCGACACATCTTTTCTGCGATCCTAACTTTCTGTGGGCGAGTTGTTATAATGAAGTGAAGCTTGCTACTCATCTTTAGGCAAGTGTCAAGCATTTCAGTGAGAAGCTTTTCTGAGTTTTCATTTATTTCATCAAGACCATCAACAACTATAAGAGTGGTCTTCTTCAACACAGAGCGCTTAAAATCTCTGTCTGTCATTTCGTATGAAACCTGTAACATCAAGGTGGTCAATAAATCTACAAAATTGGAAATATTCCGGTTCTTGCATTCAACATAAAGGACTAAATCATAATTATCCAATCCTTTAATAGATGGCTGATGATTGCTTGCATCTAATTTTGCCCAGTCTGCCAAAATAAACTTGGCTAAAGTGCTTTTTCCAGAACCTGCTTCACCCTCTACTAAAATTATTGTTGGCACCTTGTCCTGTTCATTCTTCAAACACAGCAAATTTTCATGGCCAACAGATATGCAAGAATTTTGGCTACCCTGGAGTTTTATAATCATTTCAAGTTGTATGTACACCATTTGTATATCCAATCTTTCTTTCCCAGAGATCCAAGAAGCTGGGTCTACATTAGAGAGATCTTTGTATATTGTCTTTAAAGAAGGCACGCCTTTCTCTTCAACAATGTTCTCAAGAGCCTCTCGATGTTGTTTTACCTTCAGCCTATAGTCGTCTATGTCACCGAGGAGAACAGGGCTTTCCTTGATATCTTTAATGCTACCCTCCATGTGTTTGATCATGTCATTTATGTCATTTTCATTCAAAGAATATACCTCTTTTGCCTTGTTTAATGCTTTTTTTAACAATTCACGGATTTCTTCAATGGCATTGTCCATTGTGACCTCATCTTTGACAATATCGCTATGCATAACATTATTGCGAAAAAATTTGATTGGCAGGAAGAATTGTTTCTTCTCATCCTCTGTAAATTTATCGCAAGTGTTGAAAATGCATGCATATAGTAAACTCACATCAAACTGTTCCCCTTTTGGATTATTTTTTATCACATCTTGCATAGTCTTATCAAACGCATTATTATACTTTCTGTTGCTCCAATTCAGTACGTATTTTGCATGGTCCTCGAAGGTCTTATTTAGGTCTCTTATACATCCCTTATTCCATATGTAGTACAGAATAATCCGAGCTTCACTCTTCACAATCTTTGTAACTTTTAAACATAATTGGTCTATCTCATCCAGCCCTCCAAGGCTACGATTTGAAGTCATTTTGTCTTGCAGTACCTGGTGAAAGAAAATAAGACCTTAGATGAAAAAAAAGAACTGGCACCTTTTGTGTATTTTAAATGTAAATTCTGAAGTTAATAAGAGAATATCAACTGTTTTTGTCTTATTATCTTTCTTCAATTACAAACAGTACATGGTATTGACATTAGTTTTGCTTGATCATTGAAGATTTAAAAGTATTATACACTCTTCAGTCCCTTCTCTGATCTATTGGTAACATCTCTGTGTGGTGATCGCCAGACTGAGGATCGAGTCCCTCTCAAACTCGTTATTTCCTTTAGTGTCTGCAATCTTGCCATCCTTGTTAGTTAAGGATAGGGGGTTTTGGGGGGGGAGACTGGGTGTATGTGCAGAGTCATCTGCAGCCATTGCCTGGCACTTGGGCACTGATCATATGTATATATGGTCAGTCTCTAGAGCATTGTCCTGCTTTTTGGGGTAATGTCACTGTCCCTCGCCTCAGCCATTCATGAGCGGCTTTTAAATCTTTAAGGCCCCGAGCACACTAGCCACTCTGTGGCGCCACAAGTGGATGCGCAAAGTGGCGGGCCAGAGCACACTAGCCACTTTTTAGAGCCACAAGTTGCGACCACATGAAGAAATTATCACACGAAAGAAGGTGTTTTGTACCCGTAGATATATCGGGATTACTAATCCTGGTTATCTTCGTGAGTAGTCTTATGCCATATGTCAAATAAGGTTTTGGCGTAAAAATATTGACTTTATTTATCGTTATGTGTATATAAAGACATATGTTAATATATTAAGTTTATAGAAAATAATTTTCATAATTAATGAGCCTCTAGTATGTGGGCACGTGTCTTTACCGTCACCGTCAAAGCAAGTTCGAAGATAATCGATCTCCTTTGGAATCTTGTTCATAATAATTTAAGATTTCCAAAGTTATCTCTTTTCCGCCATAAAAATTCCTTAATTGTAGTACAAAATGCGCTGTTTGTGGCGGGGACGAGCAACAGCTTGCCACAGTCGCGAGCTACAGACACAAGTGTGATCGGCAAAGCTTGAAAACAATGGGAACCTATGGTAGAAAATATCCCCGCCACAAAACGCAGCCACTTGTGGCTCTACAAAGTCGCCAGTGTGCTTAGGCCCTAAACAACAGTTCATTAGACCATAGGCTTGAATATGCTCTCCTTGAGGATTACCATTCAAATAACACACATTACCAAAAAAATAAAGATGTTTATTAAGCATTAGAAGGTATGTCCTTATCTTGAAAACTTTGCCCCAAACCTTAATCAAGTTATTTCTGGCTGTAATGTCTGTAAACAGGAAATGATACAATAGGCTCATTTTTTTGTTTTGATTAACTTTAGCCGTCTCAAATGCCGCAAACGACTTTGATATGAATGTCTTTTAAGGTTTTAAGGGCCGCTGTTGAATGGCAGAGGCAAGAGACAGTGACATTGCCCTCTCAAGGAGGACAATGCCCTAGAGACTGACCATATATACATATGATCAGCGCCCAAGGCCCGTCTCCACCCAAGCTATGACTGAGGAGGACCATGCAATGGCAGCTGATGACTCAGCAGATAGACCTATAGGCTCCCCCAAATCCCCCATCCTTAGATCTCAAGGATGGTAGGATGCAATGGCCAAAGAAGCTAACGAGTTTAGCGGGACACGAACCCCAGTCTGACGTTCACCAGTCAGGGACGTTGCCACATCGGCCACCTCAACCCTTTGCGACATGTTTTCATAAAGAATTGTATGGTTTTACTAAGGTTGTGGTGACCGATGTGATAACATCCCTGACTGGTGAATGCCAGACAGGGGTTCGAGTCCCTCTCAAACTCGGTAGTTTCTTTGGTCGCTGCAATGTCACCATCCTTGTGAGCTAAGGTTGGGGTGTTTGGGAGAGCCTATAGGTCTATCTGCAGAGTCATCAGCTGCCATTGCCTAGCCCTCCTTGGTCCTAACTTGGGTAGAGAGCGGGCTTTGGCGCTGATCTTATGTATGTATGATCAGTCTCCAGGGCATTGTCCTGCTTGATAGGGCAATGTCACTGTCCCTTGCCTCGGCCATTCATGAGCTGCCTTTAAACCTTTAGATGTCCCATCTTTTAACCTCTTCACATTTTTTATTAGAGCCTTTATTGAGATTGGGTAGGTAAAAAATTTGTAAGTAGAAAGGCCTGGGCTGAGAAAATAGAGCGTGGGATGATTGATGCATCACTGATTTGGGTAGTGACGAAAAGTGCAGAAACTAGTGAAAAACTTGAAAGAGTTTGCAAGAGATAGGTAAGAGGGTAAAATGAAAATAAGACGAAACAATTAATAGTAATATTGATGGTGAAAGCTTAGAGCTGGTTGATTTATATAGGTTTTTAGGAGTGCTAAGTATATAACAAATGATTGTAGAATTAGAGATAAGATAAGTAACCAAATAAGTGAAGAGGTAAGACCAAAATTGCCCATGGAAGCTGAGGATGGAATGTATGAAGAGATTGTTAAGCCAACTGTCCTTAGTGGAAGCAAGTGTGGAGGTTGAATAAAAAAAGGTTGCAGCTATTTATAATACCAGTTTCTGCAGTTAATGTGGTAACATACGAATAAAATGATGAGAAATGGGTTAAGTAAAAGTGGTGAAACAAAATTATGTTAAAGTGAAAGGAATTTCCAGAAAGCTTTGATCATGGGAATATAAAGGGCAAGGTGAGGGGCAGGAGATGGGTTAGACTGGTGAAAATAGACTATAGCTCAAATGAGTTGAAGGAAGAAGAAGATGAGGAAATATTTTGGTATTTGGTGTGTACGAGATACTGGAAGAAGGGCTTTCGATATCCACAAGGTTTTAGGTTGTGTTCAAGAGGGAGGTGCATAGCGGAGTAAATGTAAGAGAGCGGTGCATAACGGAGTAAATGTAAGAGAGAGGGGTGTAAGAGATACTGGAAGAAGGGCCTTCTATATCCACAAGGTTTGAGGTTGTGTTCAAGAGGGATGTGTATAGCGGAGTAAATGTAAGAGAGAGGTGCATAATGGAGTAAATGTAAGAGAGGGGTGTAAGAGATACTGGGAGAAGGGTCTTCTATATCCACAAGGTTTGATGTGCGTAGCGGCGTAAATTCGAGAGAGGTGCATAACGGAATAAATGTGAGAGAGAGGGGTGTAAGAGATGCTGGAAGAAGGGCCTTCTAAATCCACAAGGTTTTAGGTTGTGTTCAAGAGGGAGGTGCATAGCGGAGTAAATGTAAGAGAGCGGTGCATAACGGAGTAAATGTAAGAGAGAGGGGTGTAAGAGATACTGGAAGAAGTGTCTTCTATATCCACAAGGTTTGATGTGCGTAGCAGCGTAAATTCAAGAGAGAGGTGCATAACGGAATAAATGTGAGAGAGAGGGGTGTAAGAGATACTGGAAGAAGGGCCTTCTAAATCCACAAGGTTTTAGGTTGTGTTCAAGAGGGAGGTGCATAGCGGAGTAAATGTAAGAGAGCGGTGCATAACGGAGTAAATGTAAGAGAGAGTGGTGTAAGAGATACTGGAAGAAGGGTCTTCTATATCCACAAGGTTTGATGTGCGTAGCGGCGTAAATTCAAGAGAGAGGTGCATAACGGAATAAATGTGAGAGAGAGGGGTGTAAGAGATACTGGAAGAAGGGCCTTCTATATCCACAAGGTTTTAGGTTGTGTTCAAGAGGGAGGTGCATAGCGGAGTAAATGTAAGAGAGCGGTGCATAACGGAGTAAATGTAAGAGAGAGGGGTGTAAGAGATACTGGAAGAAGGGTCTTCTATATCCACAAGGTTTGAGGTTGTGTTCAAGAGGGATGTGTATAGCGGAGTAAATGTAAGAGAGAGGGGTGTAAGAGATACTGGGAGAAGGGTCTTCTATATCCACAAGGTTTGAGGTTGTGTTCAAGAGGGAGGTGCATAGCGGAGTAAATGTAAGAGAGAGGGGTGTAAGAGATACTGGGAGAAGGGTCTTCTATATCCACAAGGTTTGAGGTTGTGTTCAAGAGGGAGATGCATAGCGGAGTAAATTTAAGAGAGGTGCATAACGAAGTAAATGTAGGAGAGAGGTGCCATAACAAAGTAAATGTAAGAGAGAGGTGCATAACAAAGTAAATGTAAGAGAGAGATGCATAGAAGAGAAAATGTAAGAGAGAGGTGCATAATGGAGTAAATGTAAGAGAGGGGTGTAAGAGATACTGGGAGAAGGGTCTTCTATATCCACAAGGTTTGATGTGCGTAGCGGCGTAAATTCGAGAGAGGTGCATAACGGAATAAATGTGAGAGAGAGGGGTGTAAGAGATGCTGGAAGAAGGGCCTTCTAAATCCACAAGGTTTTAGGTTGTGTTCAAGAGGGAGGTGCATAGCGGAGTAAATGTAAGAGAGCGGTGCATAACGGAGTAAATGTAAGAGAGAGGGGTGTAAGAGATACTGGAAGAAGTGTCTTCTATATCCACAAGGTTTGATGTGCGTAGCAGCGTAAATTCAAGAGAGAGGTGCATAACGGAATAAATGTGAGAGAGAGGGGTGTAAGAGATACTGGAAGAAGGGCCTTCTAAATCCACAAGGTTTTAGGTTGTGTTCAAGAGGGAGGTGCATAGCGGAGTAAATGTAAGAGAGCGGTGCATAACGGAGTAAATGTAAGAGAGAGTGGTGTAAGAGATACTGGAAGAAGGGTCTTCTATATCCACAAGGTTTGATGTGCGTAGCGGCGTAAATTCAAGAGAGAGGTGCATAACGGAATAAATGTGAGAGAGAGGGGTGTAAGAGATACTGGAAGAAGGGCCTTCTATATCCACAAGGTTTTAGGTTGTGTTCAAGAGGGAGGTGCATAGCGGAGTAAATGTAAGAGAGCGGTGCATAACGGAGTAAATGTAAGAGAGAGGGGTGTAAGAGATACTGGAAGAAGGGTCTTCTATATCCACAAGGTTTGAGGTTGTGTTCAAGAGGGATGTGTATAGCGGAGTAAATGTAAGAGAGAGGGGTGTAAGAGATACTGGGAGAAGGGTCTTCTATATCCACAAGGTTTGAGGTTGTGTTCAAGAGGGAGGTGCATAGCGGAGTAAATGTAAGAGAGAGGGGTGTAAGAGATACTGGGAGAAGGGTCTTCTATATCCACAAGGTTTGAGGTTGTGTTCAAGAGGGAGATGCATAGCGGAGTAAATTTAAGAGAGGTGCATAACGAAGTAAATGTAGGAGAGAGGTGCCATAACAAAGTAAATGTAAGAGAGAGGTGCATAACAAAGTAAATGTAAGAGAGAGATGCATAGAAGAGAAAATGTAAGAGAGAGTTGCATAGCTGAGTAAATGTATGGTGTTCAGTATAATTCAACAGTTAAATAAAAATGGGGCAGTGACCTTTGTTTTCTTTCTGAAGTTACCTCCAGTGAAGGGAGCATCCCAGAAACTACTTCTACAGTTTACATCAAAGGCTCGTATCATAACGATTTACTTAATTTCATGTGATTCTTGTTTACCCATTAATCCTCTGCCTTTTTAAGCCATATTGAATCCCTCTGTCTCAGTTATATCGCATCATTCCACTTGGCTTTTCATTGACATCCAACTTTATTGTTCAATGTGGGTGTGTAACTTTTAAGTTGTCCAACGCTCATCCCCTTGTAGTGCATCTCTTCTTTTCTTTTAAATTTGTCTGACCTGTCTTTCAGTTGTAAGTATAAATTGGAGTTTAAATTCAAAGTGTTCACCATGCAAGGATAATCATTAAAATTGCTGGTGATCAGTCTGAGGGTGAATTTGTCACCCCCTGTGGGGGTGTTGTTTTTAAGATCACTATACAATGTATCGGAGCAGTTATTACGCCTTTCAAAAAGACATTTATGGTAATACAGACCTACCGACACCTGCATATGATTCCAACACTTTTACATTCCTTTCATTTAGCATTATCACTCTGGTTCCTATGGTTGGACCATAGATACCTTCTATGTTTCTTCTCTATTATTTACTCTCATCATCATCATCTCCGACACCTATTGACGCAAAGGGCCTCACTGAGATTTCGCCAGTCGTCTCTTATTTATTACTCTACAAAACATATATATATATATATATATATATATATATATATATATATATATATATATATTTATTATGTAATAAAGGAATGGCTATAGAGAAAACTGATGCAGCAGACTATTACATTCGTCCTTCAACTACTGGAACTTGGACAAAGCCCCTGTACAGTTAACAGCAGTCACAGCAGATTATAAGTTAGTATAGATTAAAATTTGCAAGGGGATGCATTGTGAGCGCTGCTGACGTGAGAGACAACGGGATTGGCTTTGACGTCATCAGGGGTGGGACTTATTTCGCCTGGAAGCTCTGCAGCGACTATAGAGAGAAACCTCATCAGCAGTGAGTTAAACTCCCTTCACGCCAGCACCATTTACTCTAGTCCTATATGCATACTTTGGCTTCCTGAATATGCAAAACGTCTTCTGCTCTGATTGTGTTTATACATGACATTTGTAAGCATCATCTGCTCTTTGGCTTAGTTTTATATTTTCTCTGTTTTTTGGTTTGGTATGTAATGATGTTATGATGGTATTTTGCAATGAATCAGCATGAGGCTACCTACATATATTGTATTTCTGTTGGAGGAATTGAAAATACAGTTTTAGATTTTTCTACCACATGTATTTTTTGGCATGTTTTGTTTTGAATGGATCCCAAACAGTTGATAAGAATTTGGTACTCATAATATGTCAAATAAAACTCTTTTGGTTCCCTTACCTCTTTATACATTGTAAGTTTTAATGTCAAAAGAATAAAAACTTAGATAATAAGTACAATTTGTGCCAGTACTACTTAATTACTTTATAAATATTAGTTCACTACATGCAAGGATAATAATTAAAATTGCTGGTGATCAGTCTGAGAGTGAATTTGTCACCCCCTGTGGGCTGTTGTTTTTAAGATCACTATACAGTGTATCGGAGCAGTTATTACGAGTTAACTCGTACACATTTTTCCTTATTAGATCTTTGATGATACATAGTATATTGTTGATTAGATATACAATGTATTAATATTTTAATGAGAAAAAAAAACTGAGCGACTAACTCCCAATAGCTGTTCTAATACACGGTATAGTGAGCTGGGGAACAATAGTTCACAAGTTGTGACTAACTTCACTATCTGACTTATCCTTGCATGTAGTGTACCAGTCTTTAGAAATTCGTTTACATTGGCGATTTATCTGTTTGTATGAAAAGAGTGTTTGATATCTCTGCCTGATTTGTGCATGAAGTACTAATTTGAATGCTAAACGAGAGAGATTCGGCCACGCCAAAAGGGCTACACCAAAACGTCCCATGTTGTCACTTTGGATTTTTAATATCTGATTCACTGAACTGCAAAAATTAAAAGAGAAGACAGTTGAAATAACTGGTGTATGCATTATGGAATGGATGTTGTTTGCAGAATACATATACCTAGTTGGAGTCTAATGGAGAAAAACTGTAGAAACTAGTGAAAGAATTTGGATTAGATACATAACAAATGCTGGTAGTATGAAAGAAGAGGTCAGGCTCAGAATAGTAGAGAACCAAAAAGGTTTTGTGGGTGTTATGTGCTAAAAAATGGGGAATAAAATTTGAAGTCATTATGGTTGCTAGTCTACGCGATGACAGGCAGGGCAGCCGGTCGGGACTACGGTCCACCCCAAAAGTCAAAGCAAAGTCCTTCAAAAGAAGGCAACCGTGTTAACCCACACGAATGGGAAAAAAAGCACGCTAATAGACGAAGTATGGATGTCAGTGTTGTAATGTATAAAAAATTGTTCAGTTCGGAAGAAATGAAAGTAGACCTGTTAGCGCAACTGTCTGTGTAGTGTATATAACTTAAGCATTGTTTGGCAATAGAAAAGGTACTATAGAGTAAGTGAAAGATTGGAGGATGGTGTGTTATCTAAATGATTGAATCATTCAGAAGTGTTAGCAGGGAGGAGGAGAATTAGAAGTAGAAAGGCTTCCCCTTCATTCAAACCTCGTCTCTTAAGGAGAGACCTTTGTATCTCTTTTGACCTTGGCAGTGAATTAAGTACCTGTTGGTTAGTCGACAGTGGAGGGTTGTGGCCAGAGTTGAGAATGGTAAAACCCTAGCAATTCAATTTCAATTAAAAGATGAAGACAGAAACGGTTACGCATTGGACAAATTATACCCAACTAGAGCTGTTACTAAGGAATTTTATGCTTCAACTGAAAATTGATACAATTTAACTATAAAAGAAACCCTTCCAGGAACACAAGTGGTGGGTTACACTTAAATCTCCACTCTTAAAATGGTTTAGAAGTAACAGTTCCTCGTTTACTTCAACCAGATGGCTCTGTCACTTACTGTCAAAAGGAAAAGACAACCCTTTTGGGTGGTGTATTTGACAGAAAGCAAACTAATGAGGAGCTCGATCTTCCTCAGTCTTGTTTATTGAGGCTAAACTAACTAGTTTAGGTTTTTGTTCCTTTGAAATTAAACCTCTTCTTGAAAGTTAGCAAGAAATGTTCTATCTAATGATTTTTAACGCCTTTAGCAAGACATCTGAATAGCTATGCTGAAAATAATAATCTGTTCCATAATTTGGAGTTTAGGTTTCGCAAAGACTTTGGAGCATGTGATGTCTTTGATTGTGGTCAGGATTAGCCTTCAGTTTAGTGCTGCCTTTGACCGTTTTAATCATGAGGCCCTTGTTTTCAAATGCAAACATCATTATTTTTTTTTTCTAAGAAATAGATTGCAAAGGAATGTAATATTTGTTTTTCCTCAGGGTATTGTTCTTAGCCCATTACTTTTAACCCTGGATAGGTACGCTCCTCGGACACCCCTTTAAGGGTATACTCGGACGCGAACGACCCCGACGCCAAAAAAAATTCTTGAAAAATCAGTTTTTGCAGTAACCTCTTTTTTTCTTTTGCCAAAAAAAAACTTCAATGAATGCTTAAAACAACTGTAAAGATAAATACTACTCATCTGCAGAAAAACTATTTATTATAAATATTTTAAAAAATTAAGTAGAAAAAAAAAGACCTGACATAAAAATTCATAAAAAAAAAGTTTATACATATATACACAAATCCTTTTAGGAATTGATTCTTGAATGTTTAGGACACATCTTGATGTATTTTAGATGAATTCAGACCCATGGAGGTGAAGATCTGAAATGAGAAAAAAGTGTAACTTTTTTTGGCCAAAAAAATTTGTCCAAATTTCATGAATTTTTTGGGGTACCCAAATGAAATAGGAAGTGGCTAATTTTTTTAGGGAATAAACATATGTTATCCTAAAATAGAAATATGTAAAAAAATCTTCATTATTTTGTAAATTACATTTATATCAGGGGCCATATCTAAAGGTAATTTTTTGAGTACTTAGAAATTTCGTAAAAAAATACATATATTTAATATATAATATGATATTTATGCAGGTAAAAATATACCAAAATATCACAAATTCTATAGGGAACAAGAATATATATAGATAAGGCAACTTACGCTTCGGATATGTCCACAAAATGGCCGCCAACCACACTGACTCAGACTCCCTAATCTGCCACTTGAAATATAGGAAGGGTATGTCAATTTCAAGGTGTTATTTACTAATCTAATTATTATTGGATATGCATAAAAATAGTATGGTGGGTTGCTGGATAATTGTCGATTATTTTACGACTATAAAATTAAAATTCTGACCCAAAAAAAATTTTTTGAAGGGAAATAAAATCGAAAAAAAAAAAAATGTGAAACAATATAATATTTTAGCTAAAAAAATTTGATGATATTCAATCAAAAAAGAAGTAAACAAAATTTTCCGACAAATAAACATCTAGAGGAATCATTACTCTGTGATAGTTCCTTAGTACGTAGTAATTTTGAAAGAAATGGGAAAAAACGAAAAAATGGCAATCACCGGAAAATCGAACACATACCTATATATACGCCATATCTGGCTAAAAAAAAGATAGGCATGGGTAGCCAGATCATCTAGAAACACTTTCCAACACTATAAAAATATAAGTTTTGCGACACTACTTGCCAATTCCTTACGGTAACATGACTAAGCAAAAAAATGCAAAACAAATAAAAAGGGGCACTCGCGGAAAAATGGCTAACATTCTAATATACGGCATTTCAGAAAAAAAAAATTCAGCCACGTGCTAGGCAAACCATCAAGGCACATTTTCCGACAAACATCTAAATGAATCATTACTCTGTGATAGTTCCTTAGTACGTAGTAATTTTGAAAGAAATGGGAAAAAACGAAAAAATGGCAATCACAGGAAAATCGAACACATACCTATATATACGCCATATCTGGCTAAAAAAAAGATAGGCATGGGTAGCCAGATCATCTAGAAACACTTTCCAACACTATAAAATTATAAGTTTTGCGACACTACTTGCCAATTCCTTACGGTAACATGACTAAGCAAAAAAATGCAAAACAAATAAAAAGGGGCACTCGCGGAAAAATGGCCATTCTAATATACGGCATTTCAGAAAAAAAAAAAAATTTCAGCCACGTGCTAGGCAAACCATCAAGGCACATTTTCCGACAAATAAACATATAAATGAATCATTACTCTGTGATAGTTCCTTAGTACGTAGTAATTTTGAAAGAAATGGGAAAAAACGAAAAAATGGCAATCACAGGAAAATCGAACACATACTTATATATACGCCATATCTGGCTAAAAAAAAAATAGGCATGGGTAGCCAGATCATCTAGAAACACTTTCCAACACTATAAAATTATAAGTTTTGCGACACTACTTGCCAATTCCTTACGGTAACATGACTAAGCAGAAAAATGCAAAACAAATAAAAAGGGGCACTCGCGGAAAAATGCCCAACATTCTAATATACGGCATCTCAGATAAAAAAAAAGACATGCACGTGTTAGCCCAACCATCAAGGCACACTTTCTAACACATAAACATGAAAAAAAAATCAATAATATACGGCAATTCCTTACTGCGTAGTAAATTTTTACAAATATTGAAAAAAAACAGAAATTGGCAACCGCAGTTAAATACCCAATATACCAATAACTACGTCGTATCTGACAAAAACAAAGTCACGCATGGGTAGCCAGATCATCTAGACACACATTCCAACACTAAAAAAGCAAAAGTTTTACGACACTATTTGGCAATATCTTACGGAAAAATGACTTGCCAAAAAAATTAAAAAAAATTAAAAAGGGGCACTCGCGGTAAAATGCCCAACATTCTAATATACGGCATCTCAGATAAAAAAAAAGACATGCACGTGTTAGCCCAACCATCAAGGCACACTTTCTAACACATAAACATGAAAAAAAAATCAATAATATACGGCAATTACTTACTACGTAAAATTTTTTACAAATATTGAAAAAAAACAGAAATTGGCAACCGCAGTTAAATACCCAATAGACCAATAACTACGTCGTATCTGACAAAAACAAAGTCACGCATGGGTAGCCAGATCATCTAGACACACTTTCCAACACTAAACAAGCAAAAGTTTTACAGCACTATTTGGCAATATCTTACGGAAAAATGACTTGGCAAAAAAATGAAAAAAAATGAAAAAGGGGCACTCGCGGTAAAATGGTCCTCGTGGTGATGAACGACATTTTAACTAAAAAAAAAATCATGCACATGGTAGCCAAACAATCCACCAAGACTTTCCACAACTGATAACCTATACAAGTTGCACCATTCTACGACAATTTCATAATACGTAATAACTTTGATAATTATGCAAATTACCTTAGAAGGGTAAACTCGGTCGCGCTCGACCCCGACGCGTCTCAGAAATCGGGGAAGGAGTACAGCTACAGCAATGCACATCTGGACACTACTAGAGCGTGTAGGGGAGACACCTCCTGCAGGTCGATCACCCACAAATTCAGTCACGGTGGTGAGTCACGCGAGAAAAACCTCTTTTTTTTTGACGCTCGGGGTCGCGTACGACCCACCGTACCTATCCAGGGTTAATACTCGATACACATGATATGTTGTTTGGCCTGGAAAACAAGCTTTTTACATGTGCGGATGATGCTACTCTCTTTGCACCAGTTCCATCGCCTGATTGTACAGTAGATCTGGGGGTTACTTAGAATCCCTTGATACAGATGTAGCTAAAATTAGTGTATGGTGTAAATTTTTGGGGGGCATAAAGTTGAACCGCAAACAAAAGTCAAAGTATGGTTATAATTAGGTGAAGGGTAGTGACTCCTCAACATCCAGATACTTACATTGATAATGCTTTTTCTTTTAACTATTTACAACTCCTTTGAAGATTTAGGTGTGCTTCTAGATTGCAAATTTACTTTGGAGAAGCACATTCGGTCTGTTTTTCTCCAATTGTACAAAAAAAAAAATGGGCTCTTTTTTTTTTGGTCAATCTATCTTAATGAAATGTTTTAATTCTTTCATTGTACCTTGTTTCAAATATTGTTCTCCTGTCTGGTCTTCAGCAATTGATTCTCATCTGAATTTGTTGGACAGGAACTTACGGTCTATTAAATTTCTTATTCCTGATTTAGATATTAATCTCTGGCACCGTCGTTCAAGTAGTTCATTATGCATGTTGCATAAGATTTTTTCATAATTCTGACCATCCTTTACATTCAGATGTTCCAAGACAGTACCAGCCTGTTCGTAATACTAGGTATACAGTTAATTTTAAGTCTTGCCTACTCCATCATAAGGCTCAATACTACACAGTATTCTAGAACAGTGTTTCTCAACCTTTTTCTGGTGGTGGCCCCCTTCAATCCAGTGCAAGTTCTTGTGGCCCCTCCATGCCAACTTTGAGTTCTAATGCACCCCCCCAGCACCCGCCATCCGTCCATCCCCTTAATACGCCTAGGGAAGTAGGTCTATTAATGGTTCTAGCTTGAATAGTACCATGTACTCAAAACACTAATTTCAGGTATAAATCAAATAACAATATTAATTAGAAAAATATTTTATTTGAATACTTATTTATTTACAAAAGGAATACAAAACAAGGAATACATGTAGGTACAATTGGCTTTATCTTGAAAGGTTTCAGTGGGATCCCTGTGACTGATGCAAGGCTGCCAACTTGTCAGTGTTTGGCTTGAAAGCTGTTAGAGCGAGACGTAAATTGCCTCTTTTTTTTTTTTCTATGTCAAGGCGAATTCGTGTCTTTGACAGCAGGCACATCACCCGATTGAAACCAGTCTCAACCAAGTAAGATGTGGGAAAGGCAAGTAAGAGCAACTTCACATCTTTCCAGAGTATTGGGTACTACTTATACATATCTTGATTCATCCACAGCTTCTGGTGTCCTCCATGCTTGAACCTTGCTTGAGCTGTTGTGTTATTCTGAAGTTCAATGAGACATTCTTGTAGGGTGACATCAACAATGAAGGGATCCACAAACCAGTGTGGCACAGTCATTTGCAGTAGGTCAGAGAAGTGAGTTTCTATATCATTATGCAACTGCTTCAGATGGTCAACATTCACTGCTAGGTCATCATCAAGCAGTTTGGTGGATATAACTGCTAAGGAAGGAAACTGTGCAAACTCTCGTCTTCCAAGGTTCAATCAGAACAGCTTGAGTTTCCCTTTAAATGCAGTAATTGCCTCCTAGCAGGAAAACAGGGTGGAGTTATTTCCTTGAAGCTCTTTGTTCAGAACATTTAGCTTTTCAAATATGTCTGACAGGTATAAGATGTCACTCTTTGCATCAACAAGTTTCTGACCAAGTTCTGTCCCACTAAAGAAAGAGATAACACTCCCTAAGTGCAATAAAAAATAGTGCACAGAAAGATCGCCTCTTTCAGCAATTATGTGAAAAGATGACAGCACTTCTTTTAAAATGCGTAAAGCAGTTTCCTTTTCCTTGTAATTTCAGGTTAAGGTTATTTAAATGTGAAATTATTTAATATTTCAAGTGTTTTGAACTAAAACCTGACTTCAGTGTGCAACGCATTTTCAAATTCTTCATTGTTCTTTTCACATAATTGCTGAAAGAGGCGATCTTTCTGTGCACTATTTTTTATCAAGTTGATAGCCTTGATAACATGCCCAAGTGCTTCATGCAGACGTCCTGCTAGGTTTTTGGCAACCAGGTGCTGCCAGTGAACAACACAGTGCACACAAACGACATTAGAAACAGCTTTTTGTAAGTAAGCACTGAATCCCTGATACCTTCCAATCATAACAGCAGCGCCATCTGTTGCACAAGCCACAATGTTCTTGAGTGTAATGTTATTCCCCTCAAAATAGACCTCAAGTTTTTTGAAGATGGATTCACCTTTAGTGTCATTCGTTAATTTCAATGCGAAAAGCATTTCTTGACATATTTCATGAACATCAAGAAACCAGACAAATACCACCAGAAGAGCAAAATTATCAGGTAAAGTTGATTCGTCGAGATGAAGCGAGAATTCATTCACCTGCAGTTTTGAGACTAATTGGCTTTCAACATCAGTTGCCATCTCATCAATGCAGCGTGATACTGAGGAGTTGCTCAGAGGAATAACACTAGTTACCTCTTGTGGACTCTGATGACTGTTGAAAGCACTACAGCCACAGACGGCATGATCAGAGATTCATCGATAGTATGAGGCTTACCTGCTTTTGCAATCAAATTTGCTCTCTTGTAAGAAGCCAACATCCCTCTATCTACTTTTGCCCCTTTTTGGGTAAACATATGATTCACTGTCATCTTTCCTTGGAACTCATCAAGTAATTTTTTGAAGAAATCTAGCGGCTTGTCTTTCTTGTCTTTATGTGCAGTCTCCAGATGCTTTTTCAGTTTGCTGGGACGCATACTTTCATTTGAGAGTGAGGTCATACATAGCAGGCACATATTTCACTGTCTGCAAAAATTACCTGGTACTGTATATTGAATTGAATGATGTTTAAACTAAAGTCAAGCATGATAAACAGAATATTCGAAGCATAATAATGATTTATTTCAAAATATTACACATTTATATATTTTGTGGGTCCTAAATTTTCTGTGCCCCCCCCCCCCCCCATGGCCCCCCATTTTTCCAATTTTGTCTCGTGGCCCCTGAAAAATTCTCATGGCCCCCAAGGGGGCCATATGGCCCACGTTGAGAAACGTTTTATCCCAACTCTGACTAAATTCTTAAATGATCTTCCTAATCTAACAGTTGAATCGGTGAAATTTTAGAAGTTCAACCTTGCAGCACATATTTCTTACATACACACACACACACATATATATATATATATATATATATATATATATATATATATATATATATATATGTATATATATATATATATATATATATATATATTAGTTGTTACTAATCTTAAAATATTTCATATTCGTTACTTTTCATAGACAGATTGGCTCTAAACTGTTAAATCAGTAAAATTCATTTCAAGTTAAAAACAGATATTCTAATTTGTGTTAATATTCGAGTTTTAGCCCTGATGATGAGTTGATAGTCACTGATAGTGTTTCGAAAGCTTGGCTGGTCGTGATAAATATATCCCAAAATATTGTGTGTGTGAGAGAGAGAGAGAGAGAGAGAGAGAGAGAGAGAGAGAGAGAGAGAGAGAGAGAGAGAGAGAGAGAGAGAGAGACTACTTTGTATATTAGTATACAATTTCTCTTGAGTAACCGGTTTAAACACTTGATGTCAAATCATGCATATGTGTGAGCATATAATATGTAGTTATCACCGCTATATCAGAAACATTGTTTACATACGTGCACATGAGAGAGAGAGAGAGAGAGAGAGAGAGAGAGAGAGAGAGAGAGAGAGAGAGAGATAAATGAATGACTCACGCAGCTGGCATTTCCTATCTTTGAATGTGCTTTGTCATTATCACTAGCACCCAAGGACAATATCGTTATCATTTGTCCGAGTCTAGAATATGATCTAGAATGTTCCGATATTAAATTTTGTCGTGAAATTTATGTTGTATTAATAAATATGTGTTTTGGCCATTCAAAATTACCGTATTCTTTATAGTTGGGTTGTGTTGTGGATAATAATATACTTAGCTATGAGCAAGTGATACGATTTCTTCAAAGAGAGCATTGGAGCCGTTGTAAAGGCATGCCTCCATTTTTTGTAGTGATGTGCTTGTGATTCTCGAACCTTCGTTGCCATTCATTAATTTGCAAGAAAATAAACATTTTCATAACAATCTTCTTTCTTTTCCGTCATTACAGAAGCTAATAGATTCGCGCGTAATTGTGGGCCGTACTGAACACGTACTTGTTGAAGCGTCCGAGAACCTTTACCAAAAACACTAATTATTGTTCGAGAAACATGACACTAGCAAAGTTGCAAACTACTTACCGATATTTTCCTACGGAGTCTTACGGACCACACGTTAGTCGTCTGTTTTGTACTGCATTTACACGAACAACCATTCTTCTAAAATCGATGTTTTTATCTCTGATAAATCCCTCCCATTACGAATGCACGTCTACCTCACAACAAAGGCTTCAGTGTTGAAGGTGGTCGGTCCGAGCCGCCGGTTGCTGCCTGCAAGGCCTGGTCTGTCTGTTGTGGCCGTCTGGCAGACTGTGTTACACTCGCCGCCTTAGCAACCCCAATCAACTGCTTGTGACTGACTGACGTCATCGTGGTCATAGACACCAAATGCTTCCAAACATACAATTCATTTAGATTATTTGTTTGAAGATATCGATTATCTGAACACCGGAAACACCTGCTTTCAAACATCAGAGAGAGAGAGAGAGAGAGAGAGAGAGAGAGAGAGAGAGAGAGAGAGAGAGAGAGAGAGAGAATGTCTGTGGTTCATATTATGGCCAAACGTTTATTGTTATCGTATCATTAATGTATACTTTGAGCACATATGGGTGTTTAACACACACACACACACACACACACACACACACACACATATATATATATATATATATATATATATATATATATATATATATATATATATGCATATGTATCATTAAATCTGACACGTTAAGCTAAAAATTTATATCAATAGATTCAAGCCACGAAATAAATAAAGTTTTCAACGAAATCCGTACATGATATATAATTTATATATATGTATATATATATATATATATATATATATATATATATATATGTATATATATATATATATATATATATACATATATATATATATATATATATATATATATATATATATATATATATATATATATATATATATATATATCGTATACTGTTTATGGAGATACAGAGAGCGCGTCTGGCTTTTTCAACTATGGTTGTAGCTTACCGAGTAATAATAGAATAGTAATCTCCCTTATATGATAAAATTTAAGTGTCTGACTATGTATATATATGTATATATATATATATATATATATATATATATATATATATATATATATATATATATATATATCCGGTCACGCTCACCCTGGTGAGAGGGGATACCCCGAGAGGAAAAGGGGGAGGATGTGGGATGGCTCATTTTTGACAGGTCGCGTACACTTAAAATATATAAAATTATTGGTCATTGATATTTTAACCTCTCAAAAATTGTACTCTGAAAGTTTAACGATTGATTTTTGTGAATATCTAAAAGAAAAAAAATTACCTTTGATCAACCGAGAGAGCAGGGAGGCTAAACTGACCACAACCAGCTCATGGGAATCATCAACAGAGTATGACAAACCACCATGTATGGCATTTATAGAGTTTGGTAGGTAGTAGGTTGGCCGAGACACCAGCCACCCGTTGAGATACTACCGGTAGAGAGTTATGAGATCCTTTGACTAGCCAGATAGTCCTACATTGGATCCTTCTCTCTGGGTACGGTTCATTTTTCCTTTGCCTACACATACACGGAATAGTCTGGCCTATTTTTTACAGATTATCCTCTGTCCTCATTCACCTGACAACACAGAGATCACCAAACAATTCTTCTCTCAAGGGGGTTAACTGCTGCACTGTAATTTTTCAGTGGCTACTTTCCTCTTGGCAAGGGTAGAAGAGACTCCAGCTATGGCAAGCAGCTCTTCTAGGAGGACACTTTAAAATCAAACTATTGTTCTCTAGTCTTAGGTAGTGCCATAGCCGCTGTACCATGGTCTTCCAGTGTCTTGGGTTAGAGTTGACTTGCTTGAGGGTACCCTTATCAAGAGGAAAGTGGCCACTGAACAGTTATAGTGCATTAACCCCCTGGGTGAAGAAGAATTGTTTGGTAATCTTAGTGTTGTCAGATGTATGAGGATAAAGGAGAATTGTAAAGAATAGGCCAGACTCTTCGGTTTGTGTTTGTTTGTGTGTGTATATATATATATATATATATATATATATATATATATATATATATATATATATATATATATATATTAAATATATATATATATATATATATATATATATATATATATATATATATATATATATATAGGCAAAGGTAAAATGAACCGTAACAAGAGAAAGTTATACAATTTAGTACTACCTGGCCAGTCAAATTACACCATAACTCTCTAGCAGTAGTATCTCAACGGGTGGCTAGTACCATGGCCAACCTACTATTTAGCAAAAAAAAAGTATTTATTCAGATGGCCCTACTAGTATTAACTTATGCATCAGAAATTTGGAGCCTTACTAAAGCCTTAGAACCCCTCTTAACGAGAGAATGCCTTGATGAAGTCATGGGGCTTCAGCACGGCATATCATTCCCGTGCTGAAGGCTTGTGACGGGCAAGAGGGCTCTCGAACTGGGGAATTTCTTTTCCTCAGTTTGACTCTAAATTTCTCTCATTCTTTTTCTATTACCTCTTATTGCTTATTCCTCCTTCATAATTATCAGCTGTCTCCAACCTTGCTGTCAAAACTCTTTTACCCATTTCACTGTCCAGGTTTTTTAGAGGGGACATTGTATCCATGATCGGTTTTTATTTCAAAATCAATTGTGGGAGCTGTGGTGGTCTTGCCAACTGCCCGAAAATGTTTGGACACCTAGGAGTGTCAGTATTCCCATACTGGCACGCGGAACTATCTCTTAGGAAATTTGGCCTTCGGATTCCAGGGGTTGGCGATTTTATAGAGATAGGACTCTCGGCATTCTGTCCGGTTTGCCTGCCACTATGATTAGAGTGGGGATGATTGTATTCTTGAAATGCTCTCAGTCCCATCAAGCGGGTTTGGCATACACTTGAGCCACTCTAATCATAGTGGTACCATCCCTTTGTGGTAGGGTAGGGAGTGGACATTTGGTAAGCAGCTTTCACAGGTGTCATTGGTGGAGAAATTAATTCCAGGAAAGGCTAACGGTGTCTTCTTTGGAATTTCAGACAGTCTTAATTTTTTCTCTCCCTTAAACTATTTTTTTTTTTCCATTGTTTTTTTTTCATTGTTATTATGACCCCTTCCCTCCCCCTGAAAAAATAATTAATGAGTAAACTTAATATTCCCCGTACCCCTGGATCAAATGGCGAACCCCAGACACCGTTGACGACTTATGCTTGTTTAAATAGGGAAAGCTCTGTTGACAACCTCGGCAATAAAAAGGATTCCTCCAACAATACTTCTTTGACCAGTGTTGTTAAAGACAATTTATCGGCACTGGTGGAAAATGATGCTTGTAATAACCGTAATACTTTACTCTCTGGTTCTGGCTCATTACCAGATCCAACAAAAAATCTGAAAATTCTCCACTTAAAAAACATACCAATTGGTTGTAGCTATGACATAATTCATGAAGCCTTCTGTAGATTTGGAGCAATCAAAGAAATTTTAATGGAGCTTAATGGTAGTAAAGGCTTTTGGGAAGCTTGGGTATCATTTTCAAGTTTTGAGATTGCTTTAGAAGCAAATAAAAATTTAGAGAGCATAAAAATTGACAATTGTTTGATTTCTGGGGCTTTATGTGATAAAGCACCAAGACACCTAGAGGTATATAAACCAGAAGAATGGATGGAAAAAGAAATAGAGCATAGACTTCCAGAAGTAAGAACCCCCAAGCCCCCAACATGGATAATTGCATCTGGAAAGATAGAAAATTATAACTATTATAAGATTAGTAAATTTATACAAAAAAAAGTTGGATTAATTAAAAGTAAGGATATTAGTAGATACGGTAAGCAATCTGTTTTGATTAATGCAAAATCAGATACTCAAGCTCACATGCTTTGTGGCATGAAGATTGCAGAAATTGATCCTATTAAGGATATTAAACCACATATGAGCTTCAGCTATGGTAAAGGAGTAGTTTTTGATAAAGATCTATATGAATTCTCAGAACCAGAAATTCTGGACATGTGCCCTGCTAATGTTTGGAAAGTAAGTAAGATCCCTCAAACAAGCATGGTAGTTTTAACATTTGAAACCCCTGTTATACCAGATCATATAATTATTGAGAATGAAAGAGTACGTGTTCGAGAATATAAACCTAGGCCTTTACAGTGCTTCAATTGTTTCAAGTACGGTCACCCTTCCCGGTACTGCAATAATACGAAGATCTGTATTAACTGTTCTTTGTTAGAACATGGCCAATGCAACAGAGATACAACCTGTGCAAACTGTAAAGATAATCATAAACCAAATGATAAAAGATGTAGAGAATACAAGAATGAAGAAGCTGCAATCTTGAAAGCAAATGCTGAACATATAAGTGTAGGTTATGCAAAGCATTTACTCAATCGGCAACTTAATTTTGCTCGCGCAGTTAAGATGCCAACAAAAGATTATAATCCACTACCCCTTACTACCACAGGGGGACCAGTGGCAGCACCTGGCCCGTCAGGTGCATCTCCCTTAGTGGTAGTAGCCCAGCCATCTGGGTCAAGTGCTCAGGCTATAAAAGCCAGAGCACAAACCTCCAAAGAGGTCAATATGGTGTCCAACACACCAAAAGTATTGTCACCGATAGGAGCATCTCCCCTAGAGGTAGTAGCCCAGCCTTCTGGGTTAAGTGCTCGAACTGTTGAAGTTCTAGCACAATCCTCCAAGGAAGCCAATGTGGCTTCCACCACCTTAAATGTATTGTCTCAGGCAGAATCTCTACCTGATTTGATGGAGATTGGAAAACAAGATCTTCCAAAGAGGAAAAGGTCCCCATCATCCTCACCTTCATCTAAGTCAGGTAAGTGCCCTACTGCTCATGATCCTAAGGTTGACTCTTATAAAGATTCTAGAAAGAAAGAAAAGAAGAGTGGTGGCCTAGTAAAGCCTTCCATCTCCAGGCCTTACATGGCTTCATCTGAAAAGTCCCAAAAGACAAATGAGACAAAGAAAAATAATAACAAAAGATAATGTCTATCATCCAGTGGAATTGCAGAGGTCTAAGTACTAGCATTGAGCAAATAAAAACTTTAACCAGGGACTCAGACACGAAGGTAATTTGCCTACAGGAAACCAAGATCGGTGACAAACCATTTAATCCTGGACTCAATTATCATCTTTGTAGATCCCCTCCTTTGCAAGCTGCAAGAGCTCAAGGTGGTACAGGTTTTATTATTCACAAATCTGTAAAATTTGAAACAATCCCACTCAATACACCACTACAGGCATGTGCAGTTAGAACTCATATCGGGAAAAAAATTACTTTATGCTCGCTATATATTGAACCATCCTTAGAACTTTTCCTCTT
This sequence comes from Palaemon carinicauda, assembly GCF_036898095.1. Lineage (NCBI taxonomy): Eukaryota > Metazoa > Arthropoda > Malacostraca > Decapoda > Palaemonidae > Palaemon > Palaemon carinicauda. Next base: position 22,286,063 of record NC_090730.1, read on the forward strand.
AGATCATGCTGGTAATCCAAGAAGGCTTAGACTTTCTGACCTCCAAGACTTGATCAATCAGCTTCCTGCCCCTTTTATTTTAATGGGTGATTTTAATGCAAAGCATACTTTATGGGGTGGAAATGTGTGCGATAGATGGGGTAATCTTGTTGAAGAATTAATCGACAACAATGATGTAATACTAATGAATGATGGTTCTCCAACTAGGTATGATGTATTCCACAACTCTACATCAGCCATTGATTTGTCAATCTGTTCCTCATCCATTCGATTGGACTACCTTTGGTCAGTAAATGAACACCTACATGGCAGTGACCATTGGCCAATAATGTTAAATTATGTCCATAATCTTCCTTCTCAGTGTCCACCAAAATGGAAGATAGATGAGGCAGACTGGGCAGCTTATGAAAACTGTTCACACACTGATAAAGAATATGATGAATTTACATCTCCAGTGCATGCCTATCAACATCTTGAAAATATTATTGATGATAATGCTAGCAAGTTTATACCTAAAACATGCGGTTTACCTCATCGCTCTGTAGTTCCTTGGTGGAGTAAAGAATGTGCCAACGCAAGAAAAGTGACCCGAACTTGCTTCAGAAGACACTTGAGGACAAACTATTTAGCAGATAGAATAGCATATCTCAGAGCCTGTGCCAAACAAAAAAGAATTTTTAAAAAAGCAAAGAGAGCATCTTGGAAGAAATATATATCTAATATTAATACCAAAACTCCTTCAAAGGAAATATGGGACAAGATTAGAAAACTTCAAGGTAAATTCGTCCCTAAGCCTCTACCAATATTAAGGGAAAATAATAGATATATATCTGACCCCAAAGATGTAGCAGAGGTTCTTGCTAAGCACTTTGCTCATGTATCAAGTGCTGACAACTATTCCCCAGCATTTCAACAAATTAGAGCATCAACATCTGTTGTTCCTCCTGCTTCTTCAAATACTGAAGCTTTTAACCTGCCTTTTAGTATGGAGGAGATGCAAAATGCTATCTCCAGCTCTTCTTTAACTGCCCCAGGTGAGGATGGCATCCGGTATGAAATGATATCACATCTTCCAGTGGATAGCAAGGAATTTTTATTAGAAACCTTTAATGGTCTATGGGCTTCCCATACATCTCCTGATTCCTGGCATACTTCAATTGTAATTCCAGGCCACAAGTCTGGTAAAGACCCAGAACTGCCATCTAGTTATAGGCCCATATCCTTGACCAGTTGCATATGCAAACTATTTGAGAGAATGATCAACAACAGACTTGTGTGGTATCTAGAATCAAAAAATCTTTTATCTAACAGACAGTTTGGTTTTAGGAAGAACCGAAGTACTCTAGACCCTTTGCTGATGTTATCAAGGGAAATTTCAAATGCTTTTTCTAACCAAAACCAGGTGGTGGGTGTCTTTTTTGACCTTGAAAAGGCATATGACACCACCTGGAGGGGTGGTATTTTAAAGCAATTGGCCTCATGGGGTATAGGAGGACATATGTTCTCTTTTATTGAAGAATTTTTATCAAACCGCTCCATTAAAGTGAGAGTAGGGTCAGAACTATCTTCATCCTACATGCAAGAAGAAGGTGTCCCCCAAGGCAGCGTATTGAGTGTGACCTTGTTTGCTGTTGCTATTAATAGTCTCATTAGTCACATACCTCCTGGCATACAAGGATCACTATTTGTCGATGACTTTGCAATTTATTGTAGTGGATCATCTGCACTACAAGCATGCCAAAATCTTCAAATTGCAATAAATGCTGCTTCCGCATGGGCAAATTCTCGCGGATTCATGTTTTCTCCTCAGAAGACCAAAGCCATTCGCTTTACTCGTACTCGTAAAAGGGAAGAGATCCCCACCCTTTTCTTAAATGATTGTATTTTGCCATATGAGGATAGTGTCAAGTTTCTTGGAGTCATTTTCGACAAGAAAATGACATTTGGTCCCCATATAAATGACCTAGCTATCAGGGTTAAGAAGTCACTGAACATTCTGAAAGTGATATCGCATTTTGATTGGGGTGCTGATAGAACAACTTTGCTTAGAATTTATACATCTTTGTGTCTGAGCAAGTTAGACTATGCATGCCAAATATATGGGTCAGCTACAAAGACTTTACTTGGAAAACTTGATATTGTTCACAATGCTGGGCTTCGCATCTGCACAGGTGCTTACAGAACATCTCCCATTGACAGTCTCTATGTTGATTCTGGCATACCTCCCCTTTCCATTCGCAGAGAGGAGTTGAGTTTGAGGTTTTTAGCTAGGTCCCTTGCTGTGAGAAACAATCCTAACTGTAAATATGTTAGGGCGCCTTTAGATCGGGCTCCTAACAGATCTAGAGTGCCTAAGCCTTTGGAAGTACAGCTGAAAAATGATGCTAGAGAAGTAGGTTTGTTAACAGCACAGATAGCAGAGGTAGGATATCCCAAGTCTCCTCCTTGGTGTAATCCACCTGTTAAAGTATGTTTTACGGCAGGAGGGAAAAATACCTTACCTAGTAGGGTAATGAAAAGTGAGTTTTTAAATCATGCTGCTCAACATCATGGGAAACATGTTTTTACAGATGGCTCCAAATCGGCTGCAGGAGTTGGAAGTGCAGCTGTGGTGGGGGATATTGTTATTAGAAGGAAACTCCCATCCTCTTGTTCAATTTTTACTGCTGAGTTGTACGCAATAATTCTCGCAGTCCAACATATTTTTAAAAATGGCAACCAAAATAGTTTTTATACAATTTTTACGGATTCCAATAGTGTTTTACTCTCATTAAAACAAATTATGCCAGGCCATCATCTAGTACAAGAGGTGCAGGACTGGTTAGTACTTCTGCAATCTAGGAAGAGTATCAGTGTTCACTTCTGTTGGGTCCCTGCCCATGTTGGGGTGGATGGGAATGAACAAGTTGATAAGGCAGCAAAGGAAGCTTCAGGGCTAAGTAATCCATCCCCCTTGAGTATTCCTTACAAAGATCTTAAAAGTGAGATTCATCTTTACTGTAAAAATAAGTGGCAAGCTCGATGGTCTGAACTGACCACCAATACAAAATTGAAACAAATCCACCCATTGGTGGATAAATGGTCATCTTGTAATTCTACAAGTAGAAGGGATACAATTATTTTAACTAGGCTGCGTATTGGCCATACACATGCAACGCACAATTATTTAATGAAGAGTGGGGAAGGGAGACAGGCCCCTCTTTGTAATACCTGTCAAGTGACAATGGATGTTAAACATATTTTAGTCGATTGTCCTGTTTTTAATCTCCAGAGGAGGACACATTTACTCCAGGACAAACCGTTAAGAGATATACTGGGGGAAAACTGTAATACCCCGAACTTGAGAAAATTTATACAAAGTATTGGGTTATATTACGAGCTATAATTGATTTTATTAATTTATTTATTTATTTTACCCTTTTAATCGCTATTTATTTCACATCTAGATTTTATTGTATGAAAGTGTTACGATTTGTATTAAAGGTTAAAATGATACTAAATGGTGTGAGTGTACAGATATGATTGAATGTTTTTTGTTATATAGCGCTGAATGGCCTTTGATGCCCCAGTGCTTGGCTTAATGCCTAAATCCCATATTCAATTCAATAAAGCCTTAGAACATATGTTAGTTACAACTAAACGAGCTATGGAAACAATAATGATTGGAATAACACTAGGAGACAGAAAAGGAGCATCAAGGATACGAGAACAAATGAAAATAGAGGACATTCTAACAAGAGATAAGTAAAATAAGTGGACGTGGGCAGGACATATAATGAAAATGACAGATGATAGATGGACATTAAAAATGACAGAATGGGTCCCTAGAGATTGCAAACGAAACAGGGGAAAGAAGAGAAGATTAACGAGTTAAGAAAATTTGCAGGTCTGGAATATAAAGGCCTTAAACAGACGCGAGTAGAAGGACATGTGTGAAATACTTTTCCTGCACTGGAATAGCAACGGCTTATGATGAAGATAATGATGGCATATTAAGAAAAGAAAGAAAAATGTTTAATTTTACTTCAACGCACCCTCCCTCGCATATGATTACCACGTGCGTTTTGTAAGCATTTAATATATTTTATCAACCCAGAATTTCAATTACCTCTCCTAACACATCTAGGTCACCCAGAAGACTAAAATCACTGCCAGATCTTTGCTCAGACAGGGTCTATAACGTTTACAACGCTCCCAGGAGGCTAAGATCGCTGCCAGATCCTTGCTCAGACAGGGTCTATAACGTTTTTTTAACGCTTCCAGGATAAAGTTACTTCCAGATCTTTGCTCAGACAACATCTATATCGTTTTTTAACGCTTCCAGGTCTCTGCCTGGCGTTTGCCAGACGGGAGTTACAGTCCCGCCTAGACTCGTTAGTGCCTTTAGTGTCTGCAACCTTACCATCCTTGTGAGCTAAGGTTGGGGGGTTTGGGGGAGACTAGAGGTCTATGTGCCGAGTCATCAGATGCCATTGCTTAGCCCTCCTTAGTCCTAGCTTGGGTGGAGTGGGAGCTTGGGGGCTGATCATATGTATATGTGGTCAGTCTCTAGGATATTGTCCTGCTTACTAGGGCAATGTCTCTGTCCCTTGCCTCTGCCATTCATGAGCGACTTTTAAACCTTTAAAACTCTCCTTAGGGTTCCCTTATTTGGTCTTCCACTACCTCCTTAACTAATCGTTTATCATCTAATGTAATGGTATTATGAAACAGCGTCACATTGTTTTACTCTATTCTATTCACAACTGGCCTTGTTCCAGTTTCTGTTGTCAACCCCCAACTTGTTCAAGCATTCCTTTCAAAATCTTGTACTGTATTCCCTGAATGGTGATTACCAGACGGGGGTTCAAGTCTCGCTCAAACTCGTTAGTTTCTTTGGCCGCTGCAACCTCACTATCCTTATGACCTAAAGAGAGGGGGTTAGGGGGAGCCTATAGGTCTATCTGCTGTGTCATCAGATGCCATTGCTTAGCCATCCTTGGTCCCAACTTGGGCGCTGATCAAATGTATATGTGGTCAGTCTCTAGGACCTTGTCCTACTCGATAAGGCAATGTCATTGTCCCCTGTCCCTCCCATTCATGAGCAGCCTTTAAGCCTTTAAAACCATTCTCTTAATTATTTATATTTATATTCCTTAACTGTTTCTATCCTTATATCTCTATTAAGAATTTATATTCCTAAACTGTTTGTTTTTATATTTCGTTTAAGTCTTTATATTCCTTAACTGTTTTTATCTTTATATCTCTATTAAGAATTTATATTACTTTACTGTTTCTATCTTTATATCTCTATTAAGAATTTAGATTCCTTAACTGTTTCTATTTTTATATTTTTTTAAGAATCTATATTCCTTAACTGTTTCTATTTTTATATTTCTTTTAAGAATTTGTAATCCTTAACTGTTTCTATCTTTATATCTCTTTTAAGAATTTAGATTCCTTAACTGTTTCTATCTTTATATCTCTTTTAAGTATTTATAATCCTTAACTGTTTCTCACTTTTTTTATCTCTTAAGAATCTATATTCTTTAACTGTTTCTATCTTTATATCTCTATTAAGAATTTAGATTCCTTAACTTTTTCTATCTTTATATCTCTTTTAAGTATTTATAATCCTTAACTGTTTCTCACTTTTTTTATCTCTTAAGAATTTATATTCCTTAACTGTTTCTACCTTTATATCTCTATTAAGAATTTATATTCCTTAACTGTTTCTATCTTTATATCTCTATTAAGAATTTATATTCCTTAACTGTTTCTATCTTTATATCTCTATTAAGAATTTATATTCCTTAACTATTTCTCACTTTTTTTATCTCTTAAGAATTCATATTCTTTAACTGTTTCTATCTTTATATCTCTAATAAGAATTTATATTCCTTAACTATATCTCATATTTTTATCTCTTAAGAATTTATATTCCTTAACTGTTTCTATCTTTATATCTCTTTTAAGAATTTTATATTCCTGAACTGTTTCTATCTTTATATCTCTATTAAGAATTTATATTCCTTAACTGTTTCTATCTTTATATCTCTTTTAAGAATTTATATCCCTTAACTGTTTCTATCTTTATATCTCTTTTAAGAATTTATATTCCTTAGGTGTTTCTATCTTTATATCTCTTTTAATAATTTATATTCCTTAAATGTTTCTATCTTCATATCTAAAGAATTTTTATTTCTTAACTGTTTCTATCTTTATATCTCTATAAAGAATTTATATTCCTTAATTGTTTCTATATTCATATCCTTATAAATAATTTATATTTCTTAACTGTTTCTATCTTTATATCTCTATAAAGAATTTATATTCCTTAACTTTTTATATCTTTATATCTCTATAAAGAATTTATATTCTTTAACTGTTTCTACCTTTATATGTCTGTAAAGAATTTATATTCCTTAACAATTTCTCACTTTTTTTATCTCTTAAGAATTTATATTCTTTAACTGTTTCTATCTTTATATCTCTTTTAAGAATTTATATTCCTTATCTGTTTCTATCTTTATATCTCTTTTAAGAATTTATATTCCTTAACTGTTTCTATCTTTATATCTATTTTAAGAATGTATCTTCCTTAACTGTTTCTATCTTTATATCCCTATAAAGTATTTATATTTCTTAACTGTTTCTATCTTTATATCTCTATAAAGAATTTATATTTCTTAACTGTTTCTATCTTTATATCTCTTTTAAGAATTTATATTCCTTAACTGTTTCTATCTTTATATCTATTTTAAGAATGTACTGTTTCTATCTTTATATCTCTTTTAAGAATTTATATTCCTTAACTGTTTCTATCTTTATATCTATTTTAAGAATGTATCTTCCTTAACTGTTTCTATCTTTATATCTTTATAAAGTATTTATATTTCTTAACTGTTTCTATCTTTATATCTCTATAAAGAATTTATATTTCTTAACTGTTTCTATCTTTATATCTCTTTTAAGAATTTATATTCCTTAACTGTTTCTATCTTTATATCTATTTTAAGAATGTACTGTTTCTATCTTTATACAGTATCTCTTTTAAGAATTTATATTCCTTAACTGTTTCTATCTTTATATCTATTTTAAGAATGTATCTTCCTTAACTGTTTCTATCTTTATATCTTTATAAAGTATTTATATTTCTTAACTGTTTCTATCTTTATATCTCTATAAAGAATTTATATTCCTTAACTGTTTCTATCTTTATATCTCTATAAATAATTTATATTTCTTAACTGCTTCTGTCTTCATATCTCTATAAAGAATTTATATTCCTTAACTGTTTCTATCTTTATATCTCTATAAAGAATTTATATTTCTTAGCTGTTTCTATCTTCATATCTCTATAAAGAATTTATATTCCTTAACTATTTCTATCTTCATATCTCTATAAAGAATTTATATTCCTTAACTGTTTCTATCTTTATATCTCTTTTAAGAATTTATATTCCTTAACTGTTTCTATCTTTATATCTCTATAAATAATTTATATTTCTTAACTTTTTTTTATTTTTATATCTCTATAAAGAATTTATATTCCTTAACTGTTTCTATCTTCATATCTCTATTAAGAATTTATATTCCTTAGCTATTTCTGTCTTTATATCTCTATAAAGAATTTATATTCCTTAACTATTTCTATCTTTATATCTCTTTTAAGAATGTATATTCCTTAACTGTTTCTATCTTTATATCTCTATAAATAATTTATATTTCTTAACTTTTTTTTATTTTTATATCTCTATAAAGAATTTATATTCCTTAACTGTTTCTATCTTCATATCTCTATTAAGAATTTATATTCCTTAGCTATTTCTGTCTTTATATCTCTATAAAGAATTTATATTCCTTAACTATTTCTATCTTTATATCTCTTTTAAGAATGTATATTCCTTAACTGTTTCTACCTTTATATGTCTGTAGAGAATTTATATTCCTTAACTATTTCTATCTTTATATCTCTTTTAAGAATGTATATTCCTTAACTGTTTCTATCTTTATATCTCTATAAATAATTTATATTTCTTAACTTTTTTTTATTTTTATATCTCTATAAAGAATTTATATTCCTTAACTGTTTCTATCTTCATATCTCTATTAAGAATTTATATTCCTTAGCTATTTCTGTCTTTATATCTCTATAAAGAATTTATATTCCTTAACTATTTCTATCTTTATATCTCTTTTAAGAATGTATATTCCTTAACTGTTTCTATCTTTATATCTCTATAAATAATTTATATTTCTTAACTTTTTTTTATCTTTATATCTCTATAAAGAATTTATATTCCTTAACTGTTTCTATCTTCATATCTCTATTAAGAATTTATATTCCTTAGCTATTTCTGTCTTTATATCTCTATAAAGAATTTATATTCCTTAACTATTTCTATCTTTATATCTCTATAAAGAATTTATATTCCTTAACTATTTCTCACTTTTTTTTATTGCTTAAGAATTTATATTCTTTAACTGTTTCTACCTTTATATGTCTGTAGAGAATTTATATTCCTTAACTATTTCTATCTTTATATCTCTTTTAAGAATGTATATTCCTTAACTGTTTCTATCTTTATATCTCTATAAATAATTTATATTTCTTAACTTTTTTTTATCTTTATATCTCTATAAAGAATTTATATTCCTTAACTGTTTCTATCTTCATATCTCTATTAAGAATTTATATTCCTTAGCTATTTCTGTCTTTATATCTCTATAAAGAATTTATATTCCTTAACTATTTCTATCTTTATATCTCTTTTAAGAATGTATATTCCTTAACTGTTTCTATCTTTATATCTCTATAAATAATTTATATTTCTTAACTGTTTTTATCTTTATATCTCTATAAAGAATTTATATTTCTTAACTGTTTTTATCTTTATATCTCTATAAAGAATTTACATTCCTTAGCTATTTCTGTCTTTATATCTCTATAAAGAATTTATATTCCTTAACTATTTCTATCTTTATATCTCTTTTAAGAATGTATATTCCTTAACGGTTTCTATCTTTATATCTCTATAAATAATTTATATTTCTTAACTGTTTTTATATCTCTATAAAGAATTTATATTCCTTAACTGTTTCTATCTTCATATCTCTATTAAGAATTTATATTCCTTAGATGTTTCTATCTTTATATCTCTATAAAGAATTTATATTCCTTAACTGTTTCTGTCTTCATATCTCTATAAAGAATTTATATTCCTTAGATGTTTCTATCTTTACATCTCTTTCAAGAGATATAGTAAGGGTATTTTAACTCGATTGTTCATATTATTCGTAGGTCAACTTACCGAAGTCTTTGATGTTTTAGGATTATTTACGGTAGGTCTACATTTCATATAATCCATTTAAGGCTTATATCGATTATCCCTTCTTAATTTGATGAATTTACTTATTTTAATTTGTTGGCCCCTTGTTTCAGGAACCATAAACTAAAGGAACCCTTCTCTACTACATTGGATCCTTCTCTCTGGTTACAGTTCACTTTCCCTTTACCCACACATACACCGAATAGTCTGGCCTATTCTTTACAGATTCCCCTCTGTCCTCATACACATGACAACACTGAGATTACCAAACAATTCTTCTTCACCCAAGGGGTTAACTACTGTACTGTAATTGTTCAGTGGCCACTTTCCTCTTGGTAAGGGTAGAAGAGACTCTTTATCCATGATAAGCAGCTCTTCTAGGAGAAGGACACTCCAAAATCAAACCATTGTTCTCTAGTCTTGGGTAGTGCCATAGCCTCTGTACCATGGTCTTCCACTATCTTAGGTTAGAGTTCTCTTGCTTGAGGGTACACTCGGGCACACTATTCTATCTAATATCTCTTCCTCGTGTTTTGTTAAAGTTTTTATAGTTTACATAAGAGATATTTATTTTATTATTCTTAAAATATTTATTTTTTCCTTGTTTCCTTTCCTCACTCGGCTATTTTCCTTGTTGGAGCCCCTAGGCTTATAGCATTCTGCTTTTCCCACTAGGGTTGTAGCTTAGCAATTATTAATAATAATAATAATAATAATAATAATAATAATAATAATAATAATAATAATACCTGGGGCTAGACGGTAATTGGCACTTTGTCTTTACTGTAGCCAACCCACTCATTTAGATATGACATATCTATTTTGACATTGTTAATAGTTTATATATGACATATCTGTTTTGACGTTGTTACTGTGCCCTGGTCAACTTACTACCTGTGCTTTACAATTACTGAACTAACATTGACCATTCACTAGGGAAATGTCTTCTGTGATTCTACCGTTAATCACTGATACTTATTATCAGATAAAGAGGATGGCAATAATTGAAATAAAATATACTAACTGGCAACTCCACGAGTTTTTAACGAACTGCGTACGATGAATTTTGCAATTTGTTGCATCAGTTTTGACGCGAACTATATATAGTTTGTTAGTGTACAGGTGTACTGGTTATCTTATTATGATGAAAAAAACATCCTGTGATAGCAGATTACTCGGTCTTTTGTATGATTACGTTCACTGACTGTATCCAAGCTGAACAACTCGGTATTATACAGTATTTTAATGTTACTGTTCTTGAAATATTTTAATTGTTCATTACTTCTCTTGTGGTTTATTTATTTCCTTTCCTCTCTGGGCTATTTTTCCCTGTTCGAGCATTGGGCTATGGCATCCTGTTTTTCCAACTACGGTTGTAGCTTAGCTAATAATAATAATAATAATAATAATAATAATAATAATAATAATAATAATAATAATAATATAATAGGCAAAGCATCCATTGAAACTTTTTTGAACATTGGTAACATTTCTCACTGAAATTGGCAACACTTCTTGCTATTTTTAATGCGTCATTTTCTGTTAAGAATTAATAGTGATATATATATATATATATATATATATATATATATATATATATATATATATATATATATATATGTATGTATATACATATATATACATACATACATACATACATACATACATACAATTTGCCCATTATAATGTATGAATTTATTATTATTGTTATCTCATTTGCAAAAAAAAATAAAAAAAAAGTAATTTCGAATAAATACTATTTTCTTTAGTTATGGGTAATGTTGAAGAATTGGAGTACAGTATGGTGGTGGTTTGAAAGTTCCACCCACGAAAATTCCTCCCAGAAAATTCCACCATAACAAATTTCACCCATAGTTAAGTTCCACTCACAAAAAAAATCCTCCAAAAAAATCAACATAAAAAGTTTCACTCATGGTAAAATTTCATCAAAAATTTCTACCAGAAAATTCCATCTTCAAAAATGCCATCAATGATAAATTCCACCCTCGAAAATTTCTCCCAGAAAATTCCACCATCAAAAAATCCTCCCAGAAAGTTTCACCTACAATTAAGTTTCACCCACGAAAATTCCTCCCAGAAAATTCCATCATAAAAATTTCACCTATAGTTAAGTTCCACCCACGAAAATTCCTCCCAGAAAATTCCACCATCAGAATTTGCACCCACAGTAAAGTTCCACCCACAAAAATTCTTTCCTGAAAATTTCATCATCAAAAATTTCACCCATGGTAAAGTTCCAAACACGAAAATTCTTTACAGAAAATTCCACCATCAAAATTGTTCCCCGTGGAATATTCCACCCTTTGAAAATTTTATCTATTATTCTTTTTTCTCTCCTAAATTAAATAACCATAATCATTAAACATCCACATCTTGTTGCTTAATCACTTTAAACGACCATCTTCATTAAACGACCATCTTCATTAAACGCCCATTATTTAAAATGTTTAATTAATTCAAACAATTGTTTCTCTCCAATATTTACAGTTACTTAATAACCAAAGAGATCACCTACAATTTTTATTTTTCGTTAAATCCTCTTTGATTTACGTGTAAACAATTAACCAATGCAATGTATCATGGATTTTTAGATTATCTTTGCACAACGCTTTCACTTCAGTGTTTGTTATTGCTGATGCGTCAGGATGTTTATATAATTTAAGTCAGCGCTGCTGGCGTAAGATTTATGAGATAGAGAAGAAGGTTCGTTATGATACTGACTTTGTTTGCTTGGAAAGTGAAATCATTTTATCGTGGATTGGTTTCTGATGATGAATATAAGACTACAGGTTTTATTTCCTATTTTGAACGGTGCTGTTTTTGTATGCGATCTCAAAGTCGTGCATTAGCTTTGGTGTGCAATCTCGCTTCACTTCATGGCGAAGCAAGAACCATTAGATTTTCTAAAATAAATAAAAAAAAAGAATATATATATATATATATATATATATATATATATATATATATATATATATATATATACCAGGAATAATTATCTATGAAATAATAATAATCAATCATTGATGTTAGCCTGTGCAGCTTAACATTACTGGCTGCCAGTACAGACAGAGCTTGACGTTTTTAGGGGGTTAGACACGTACGGGTGTGGACGTGTGTTTCAGTGCTCTGTATCGAATCTGGCTTTAAACGGAATCATTGTGTATTTCGTTGTTTGTACTATGAAAAATCTCTTTGTGGGTGTTTGCTAGTGTTGACATTAGTGAAATATAGTGCTAAAAATCAGTGGTTTCCTTGTATGTGAGGTCTGTAGTGAAAGGCCTGACCCAGCATTTTTGCGTTGGGGTGGGGCTACTTGAAAAGTTCATTGAAATAATGATTCAATATGTCTTTCCTTAGAAAACGAAAAGGAAGACGTAATCCCGTGAATGATCTCGGTCTATTTATGAATGAAATTGACGAGGTACTCACAGGAAGGGAGGAAAGTATAATGGCAGCAGCTTATGAAGAATGTGATGACGGAGGCAATCATGGCATGTGTGGGCACTGTGAGTCCTATGTCAATGATGGGATGCAATGCGACCAATGCCGAAGATGGTACCATGATGAAAAAGCTTGCTCTAATTTAAAGGATGGTTCAAGTACTCTTTTAAAAAGCAGGAACATCATTTATAAATGTCCAAAATGTGTTGAGTCTGCATGTGTTGATGACATAACGAGACTAAGCATCATCATAGAGGAGATGAAGGTAAATGTACAACAACAGATGTCTGGTTTTATGGATATGATAACTGCTCAATACATGGATATGCGTCAAGAAATTGTCGAGCTGAAAGAGAAACTTATGGAATATGAAAAAGAGAATGTGACCAAGACTACATATGCAAGTAAGTTAAAATCAAGAAACACTTTGGTTATAAAATCTACGGAGGAAAATAAGAAGGCTTCAGATATCAAGAAAACTATCATGAAGAAGATAACCACGAATGTCGAACAGGTCAAAACCTCTAAACAAGGCCACTTGGTAGTTAATTTTGCGGATAAAACTGGGTTAGAAAAGGCTAAAAATGACTTAGAAGAGGTCAAGAATGACATTAAGGTAGAAGTAGATAAAAAGGATCTACTTAAACCGAAGATCAAGGTCTGCAATATTGATGAAAATGAAGATGATATAATTGCCAGTATAATGGAGAAGAATGAATGGTTGAATGATATATGTGAAAATGAAGAAGACTTTAAATTGATCAGGAAGTTTAAATCAAGACAAAGCGGTAAATTACATGTCATTATAAAGTGTAGTCCAACTATCAGGAAAGTCTTCCGTAAAAGAGATGATAGAGTATATACCACGCTTGGAGGATGCTGTAAAATCTATGATTCCTACAATGTATTTCAGTGTTATAAATGCCAAGAATTTGGTCATTCTGCTGAAAATTGTAGCAAGACTCAGGTATGTGCCAAGTGTAGCCAGGATCATCGAACCACGGATTGTAATGTAAATACGTTAAAGTGTCATAACTGCACAATGAGGAATTACAATGATACGAATCATAGGACATATGATGATAACTGTAAGGTATACAAGGAGGAGCTTACCAGGATAAAAAATAGAACCGATCATGGAGTCTAGCCCATTGGTTAAGTGTGGTCTGATAAATATTCAATCGGTGGGGAATAAAACCTTAGAGATTAGAAATCTTATTAACGAGATGGAATTAGATTTATGCTTATTAACGGAAACTTGGTTGCAGGGAAATATTAGTGATAACTCAAAGATTCAGGAGATGACACCGTGTACTCATGATTTCTATCACGTACCAAGAAAGGACAAAACTGGAGGAGGAGTGGGTGTCTTTGTGTCGAAAACTTTCTCTAGGGTTTCTATCATGAATGAAATGGTATTTGAAACGTTTGAATATATCTGTTTAAAACTGACAAGAAACAATAAGGTATTGAATATAATATCATTATATAGACCACCAGCGAGTAATATGACTAAATTCATTGAAGAATTTAGTATTCTTGTGGGTGTGGTGGACGATATTAAAAATACATTAATTGGTGGAGACTTCAACTGTTGGGTAGATGATGAAAATGATAATAAGGCTAAAGAACTCAAGGAAGTATTTGAGATGTTTAATTTAATAAACAGTGTTTTGGTATCAACGTCAGTAGGTGGTCATACACTCGACTTGGTCATATGTGGAAAAGACTCAGACCTAATAAAAAACCTTGAAGTGGAACCAGACTTTGAGATCTCAAAAACACATAAACTCATCACCTTTAATGTTAATATAAATTGCACCAGAGTATTGAAAAAATGGATCACATATAGGGAACGGGAAAATTTTGATGCTGAGAATTTTATTGAAGCTAGTGTAGCGCAAATGTCTTGTGTGAACACACAATGTGAACATATGGTAGACATAGAATGTGTTGGGTGCTATACCAAGAAATACAACGACAATTTTGGAAAAATGTACGATACCATGTGTCCCATAAAGAACAAACAAATAGTGGTACGCGAAAATGTTAGATGGTATAATAGTGAACTATTAAAGGCAAAAAGACACAGACGTAAGATGGAAGGTAGATGGAAAAGAGCCAAATCCTTACAAGCCAGAAATCTATATAATAAGGCCAGAAATGACTATAACATCCTGTTAGAAAAAACAAAAAGAAAATTCTACAACGGCGAATGTAAAAAAACTAATAACATGAAGGACTTTCATAAAAACCTTGATGATTTGATGGGATTAAAGAAAAAATATGTCTTGCCTGATAATGTTTGTGCAGAGAGTTTTGCTATATTCTTTAGTGAAAAAATTGATAAAATCTATAGAGGCTTCCCCCAAAATCACTTGGAGGGACAGTCAGCTATGCCAGTGAAAGAGGGAAAGAAGTTAATAAAATTTAGGGAGATAAATATGTGCGACTTGTTAAAGGTTATGAGAGAGATGAAGAATACATATTGTGGAAACGACCCTTTCCCAAACAGTTCAATAATTGAAGCTCCAAACAAACAAGTCGTATATAATATTTACCTGAACATAATTAACCTAAGTATATCGCAATCCTGTTTTCCTAGCTGTGAAAAAACTGCGTTGATCAAACCAATTTACAAAGGGAAAGGTGATGTAAACGAGCTAAATTCATATAGGCCCATTTCAAATTTATCCTACATGTCAAAGCTTATTGAAAAAGTCATAAGTGAGCAATTGTGGGCGCATATTGACGAGTTACAGGTATTCCCGGAAAATCAATCGGCCTACAGAGCTAATCATTCTACAGAAACTACTTTGTGCTCAATAATGAATGATATGATAGGTCTTCTTGATGGGGGAAAGTGTGGAATTTTAATTATGTTAGATCTTAGTGCTGCTTTTGACACTGTTGTGCACGAGTACTTACTTGACGACTTGAAGTCTATTGGAGTGACTCAGGAAGCACTGAAATTTTTGCGAAGTTACTTAGTGAACAGGAAGACTATTGTAGAAGTTTCTGGAAACCGATCCAATGAGAGAATTCTTATGAAGGGTGTACCACAGGGTAGTGTCCTGGGCCCTATCTTGTTTAACATATATACTATCGAGCTATCACACATCTTGAAAAAACACAAAGTGGGTTTTAAACTATATGCAGATGATACTCAGTTTTACCTCTCAATTTCAACAACACAAGATACAAAGAAGAAAATTGATGAGATAATGACTGAAATAAAAACATGGATGCAGAGGAAAAAGCTCAAATTAAATGATGATAAAACAGAATGTATGTTCTTTGGCACAAGGGTGGCTTTGAAGAATTACCAGTTAATTCAAAGTATAAAAATTGGTGATGCTGATGTTGGGATTGTGCCTGTTGTGAAAAATTTGGGTGTACTGATAGACTGTAATTTGTCAATGAAGGACCAAATTGTGAACACAGTGAAAGTGTGTAACTATCACCTGAGAAACATAGCATTTATTAGAAAATATTTAACAGAGGGCAGTACAAAAATTTTAGTGGTGAGTCATGTAATATCAAGGCTTGATTATTGCAATTCTCTGTACTACAAATTGCCCAATACACTACTAAGGAAGCTTCAAAATGTGCAAAACCGGGCGGCTAGACTGATAAAAGGCATTAAATTTCGGGAGAGAATAACTCCTGCACTGATCGATCTACATTGGTTACCTGTTAAGGCTAGGATTGAATTTAAAATTTGCTTGTTGACTCACAAAGCACTTACAGGTGATAAGCCAAAATATCTTCGTGATTG
This sequence comes from Palaemon carinicauda, assembly GCF_036898095.1. Taxonomy (NCBI): domain Eukaryota; kingdom Metazoa; phylum Arthropoda; class Malacostraca; order Decapoda; family Palaemonidae; genus Palaemon; species Palaemon carinicauda. The sequence continues at coordinate 22,302,614 of NC_090730.1, forward strand.
CTTGATCCCCTACCCTGAAGCTACCAGCGCCACTGTAAGAGTTAGACATGCAGATGACCCCCATAGACTATTCGAAATTAGTGTGAATCATGCAATAGGAGGAAGAACGTTCAGTTATGCTGCACCGAGACTCTTTAACGACCTTCCACTCGATGTCAAGACTAGCACAAATGTGGCTGCCTTCAAGAAAAACCTGAAGACTTATCTTTTTAGAAAGTGTTATAATAGTGACCTGAAAACTATTAAGCCTGAATACAAATGCTAGCGAAATAACTGATAACGATACAGAGCAAAATATTAACTGGAAAGGAATTATTTTTTCATACACCAAGGCCCGCCTGAACAGACCTTGTGTTTGATGGAGGGCGAGAAATAAACCTCTAAAAGTAAAAGTAAAAGTAAAGTAAGTTTATGTTTTCACGAGCAAAGCGAGCCGCACGGCGAAGAAAAACCATTAGATTTTCTGTTATTCCTATTTTTTACCTATTAAAAATATAAAAATTACATACCAAAGTAAAAGAATAATTTCTGAGATCACGCCATAAATGAGATCGCATACCAAAACAGAACCTTTAGAACAAACTTATATTGGTGTTTCAGCGTGAAAGAGGGGAACTTAGACAAAGAGGTGAACCTCTTTTCCCTATTAAAATGTTGTATGTACATGAATGTACTCTAAGTGTTGTACCGAGAACTAACAATCGTGTGGAAGTGTTTAATAATTATTCATTTAAGATAATAAATTTCATTTGATGTAATGAATAATTAACGGAAACAAAGTATCATTTATAAAATAAATATTTTGTGGGTAGAATTTTACATTGGTGGAATTTCCTGGGTAGAATTTTCTGGGGGCATTTTTGTGGGTGTTATTTTCGTGGGTTAATTTTCTTGAAGGAATCTTCGTGGGTTGATTTTTCTGGGAGGAATTTTTGGGGGTGGAATTTTCATGGGTGCAATTTCCATGGGAGGAATTTTCATGGGTGCAATTTTCTGGGAGGAATTTTTGTGGGTGCCATTTTCTGGAAGGAAGTTTCGTTGGTGGAATTTTGTGGGAGGAATTTTCTGGGTGGAATTTTTTGGGGAGGAATATTGGTAGGTGGAATGTTTTGGGAGGAATTTTTGGGGGTGGAATTTTCTGGGAGGAATTTGTGTGGATCCATTTTTCTGGGAGGAATTTTTATGGGTGCAATTTTCTGGGAGAAATTTTCATGGGTGCAATTTTCTGGGAGGAATTTGTGTGGATCCATTTTTCTGGGAGGAATTTTCATGGGTGTAATTTTCTGGGAGGAATTTTCATGGGTGCAATTTCCATGGGAGGAATTTTCATGGGTGCAATTTTCTGGGAGGAATTTTTGTGGGTGCCATTTTCTGGAAGGAAGTTTCGTTGGTGGAATTTTGTGGGAGGAATTTTCTGGGTGGAATTTTTTGGGGAGGAATATTGGTAGGTGGAATGTTTTGGGAGGAATTTTTGGGGGTGGAATTTTCTGGGAGGAATTTGTATGGATCCATTTTTCTGGGAGGAATTTTTATGGGTGCAATTTTCTGGGAGAATTTTCATGGGTGCAATTTTCTGGGAGGAATTTTCATGGGTGCAATTTTCTGGGAGGAATTTTTGTGGGTGCCATTTTCTGGAAGGAAGTTTCGTGGGTGGAATTTTGTGGGAGGAATTTTCTGGGTGGAATTTTTTGGGGAGGAATATTGGTAGGTGGAATGTTTAGGGAGGAATTTTTGTGGGTGGAATTATCTGGGAGGAATTTTTGGGGGTGCAATTTTCTGGGAGGAATTTGTGTGGATCCATTTTTCTGGGAGGAATTTTCATGGGTGCAATTTTCCGGGAGGAATTTTCATGGGTGCAATTTTCTGGGAGGAATTTTCATGGGTGCAATTTTCTGGGAGGAATTTTCATGGGTACAATTTTCTGGGAGGAATTTTCATGGGTACAATTTTCTGGGAGGAATTTTCATGGGTGCCATTTTCTGGAAGGAAGTTTCGTGGGAGGAATTTTCTGGGTGGAATTTTTTGGGGAGGAATTTTGGTAGGTGGAATGTTTAGGGAGGAATTTTTGTGGGTGGAATTATCTGGGAGGAATTGTTGGGGGTGGAATTTTCTGGGAGGAATTTGTGTGGGTGCAATTTTCTGGGAGGAATTTTCGTGTGTGGAATTTACATGGCATCCACTTCGGTAATAATTGTATTAGTTTTCCTCTTAAGTGGAATTGACTTTATTATTTTATATAAATTTGCAACCAATTAATTGATAGTAAAGTTTGAAACTCATCTTAAAATGCCATACCATGTTAGTTGATATAAATCTAGATCAATAAATGAAAGGAAAAAAATAATTCTTATTAAAATTCATTGATATATAGTATGGTCATTGTTATTTACAATTCATTTGCCACAGCAATATTACATAAGGCACATGTCTGCATAAAGATAAAAAGAAGAGAACATGGATTTATAAAAAACAAGTAATAGTTATTATTTTAACAAATCAGTGAAGTTACAAAAATATATATCGTTTCTCAAAAGTATCACTTAGAAAGCACCGCCTGAAACACGTACAGAAGTCATACTTGAACCATACAGGCATTTTCCAATTGTCTATTCAACCACAGTGAGAAATTATCTCTCATTATTCTCACCTCTTCTTGATGTCGAACATTGCATGTATCACAGCAAAAGTATAAAACAGTTGGCACAATATTCTCTAGTCTCCCAGGCCTTTGAGTGACTCTCACTGTTATCACCTTGATGCTACAGTAAGTAAATACCGGGCACTTGCATCTCTCATAATTGCAATAAGACACAGGACCCACCTGCAGAAGACAGTGTATATTTGGAGGAACGGATCTCAGAGATAAATTATCAAATTTCGTACCAAAGTGGGTTTTTCTGCTGGCATTAGCAGAAAATATCCTTCGCTTCTCCTTCCAGACTGAACGTAAACACAATTCGAAGAGAGGTGACACCGTGAAGCCCTTGTTCGGTGCACTTATCTTGTTTAGCTGAGGGGGAAGTGTCAGGCACTTAGGATCATCATTTCTTGTAGTTTTTGAAGTACAAACAAACACTGAGTTATTGACTATCACTGATTCTTGGAAACACCTGGAAAATATAAAATATTTATTCTAAAAATCCTCCATTCCTTATTAAAGGTTCTTCAAACATCTACTGCAAATGCATCATTCATATTCTTACAATGTAATACAGTACTGTATCCTGGAAAATTCTGTATTAAGAAACAAGTCTTACAGTTCTTAACATGTTCTGCATCCACTTAACAAGTATTTTTTTCCTCTACCATCCATGCTGGTATGAAGAATAATTTTTTTTTCCTTTTAGGTAACTTCACAATTTAAGCAAATCACAACAATTTTTATATATTTTTTCCTTCGTATCTCAATGCTTAATTTGAGCTTCTAATCCATGTATGTTAGCCATTACAATTTTGAAGGTCTAAATCTTTCAAACTTGTCTTTTGAGACATCATCTAATTCAAACTGATATGTATATATTTTCATAAAGAAAATAGAATAGTTCATATTTCACTGATGTATCAGTACTGTATTACTGTGATTGCCGACCATCTGGAAAAACTGAGATTTAAACACTATACTGCATCTAAATTAGCTAAGTAGCTCTATAGGCTGTGGACTATGCATTATAAATTTTATTAAACAAAAGCCTCTCTCATCCAAGTCACTTTATTGCCTCTCAAAATAGAAAAGTATACTGTATAGAATTAAAGAAGGTATCATGTAATAACGGATTTTGAGCGAAGCGAAAAATCTATTTTTGGGTAAGATGGCCATGTAGTCCTGATGGAAGTTCCTTAAAGGTAGCTTCCTAGGGTATATTACAACTACGGCGATATTCCCAGAGAATTTACCTTAAGGTACCCAGAATTCTAACTCCTGGAGCGAGTATCCCTAAAAAAGACCTTAGGGATATCGTAAATATCAGCGGACGTATTCTTGACACGCCACATAGCAATCTATACCCCGAATAGAGTTAACACTTCGTAGGGGTCAATTGGCAAGAAAACGAAAACGATAAGAAAAAGGGGGGAGCCGTTCGTAAGGCATCTCTCCTCCCCGTTTCGTAAGCGTGCCCTGCGCCGCTCGCGGCGCCATCTGTATTCCTTGTAGCGATACACGAGGTGCTACAGATACTGTATGTAGGGAGGGGTCCTACAGCCCTTTTCTTTTTTTTTTTTTTCTTTTTTTGAAAAGGGACAGGGCGGGTCCATCAGGACGACATGGCCATCTTACCCAAAAATAGATTTTTCGCTTCGCTCAAAAACCGGTATTTTGGGCTCAAGCCATGTCGTCCTGATGGAAGTATACCAGAACATTACTGTATCTGTGGGTTCTCAATACGTGCCGTACTCCTCAGAAATGTTTCTTAGTCAACTCGACTGAAAGACCTAAGATGTTACCGTTATACATCTTTTCACTAATCATAAACCATGAAAGCGCTTCCTGCCCCCTACAGGGAGGAGTCCTACTAGACTCTAGAAACGAACGAAGAGTACACATACCTATGTATAACTCACTCGCAAGCCGATACAATATAGTGGTCTCACTCTATATGAAGTAAAGCATAGTCCTTACGGAACTACAGCATCCAAGGGAAAAACCGACCAGCCCCCTGGTCGAAGTAGAATTGGACAAAAGGTTATATCTGCGTAGGATTAAACTTGCTGCCGCTACCGTCCTCTGAGAAGGATGGAGCCCTTTAAGCTAAGGAAAGTATAAACCAGTGCAACAAGGCTTGCATTAAGGAACAGGCTATTATAGATATCCCCGATTAATATACATAGGCTGAATGCTCAATAATTGAAACGAAATCAATATAGGTGAAGGAGACGCAAGGTTCCCGAGAACAAGTTTATTGATTAACAATAAATAGACATGGTTACCACAATTATATACATATGATAGGTGGATGACCAAAAATTTGCACAAGTACTGTAGTACATGGATATATGGTTATCTGAAAGAAAAACAATCAGGTTACTTTTCACATACCAAGGTATCAAAGTTAAAAGTCCATGTTACTAGCCACTGACATTAGCGTCAGAAACGCTCGGCACACCTGTCTGTACTTGTGCTACAATCACCATAACGCCGGAACAGTTATTGTGGGCTCCCAGAGCCTTCACTTCTAGTTATAGCAACGCATATAACTATACACTCACCCAAGAATCAAAGTCCCAATTAAATCCACTGTTCCTCGCAGAGTTAAACAACAGGGTTAACGACGCAACCAACTGCTACCACAGACCTCTTTAGCTGCTCCACTTGCTTAGCATAGTGGCGAAAGAATACCCTGGAAGACTTCCAGCCAGTGTATGAACGAAGGTGTTCAAAATCCATAAAGTTAAAGAAGTTTAAGGATGAAGCAACTTTCCTCGGATCATGACCTGCGGGTGAACTGTCAGGATCCGCTCTGCGAATAAAGTATGTAATTTTCGCCCTGAGTTGATTTAAAGATAAATTCGAGCCCGATGTTTCTCCTCTGAATAGTTGACCCCCATGGAAGTCTGAAGTTCTACGAAGATAGACCTTTAGGCATTCTACGGAACATAGAGATGCATCTTCTTTCAGAGGGCAGATTCTCCAGGGACCCCACCTGTTGGTGGGCAACTCGTTCTTAGCGAGAAACGTAGGGTCCGGAAACAGGTTCAGTTCTCCCCCATCCAGGAACTGAACCCGGCCCTCCTCTCTCGAGAGGGCTACAATCTCACTAACTCTGGCCCCAGAAGCTAGGGCAAAAAGGAAGATCACTTTTTGAGTCAGATCCTTCAGTGCACACTCCTCATTATCAAGTAATGAGGCAAAATGAAGGACTTTGTCTAAAGACCATGAAATAGGCTTTGGAGGAGCTGAAGGTCTAAGCCTGGCACAGGCCTTCGGGATCTTGTTAAAAATCTCGTTAGCGAGGTCTACCTGGAAGGCATACAGAATGGGCCTTGTCAGAGCCGACTTACATGTAGAAATCGTGTTAGCCGCCAGCCCCTGTCCGTGGAGGTGGATGAAGAAGGATAGGCAGAAATCCGAAGAGATCTCATGCGGATTCTTGTCTTTGACAAAGGCTACCCATTTTTTCCATGCTGATTCGTACTGCCTTCTAGTAGACTTGCACTTATATTCTTCCAGGAAGTCGATGCTATCTTTCGAAATTCCGAACCGCTTCTTCACCGCTAGGGAGAGAAAATCATGAGCTGCAGGGTCCGGGTTTTCTGTAATGAAGCGTAGACAGTCGACTTCTGGACTTGCTGGGACAGAACTGGGTCCGGGAGTGGTAGAAACTCTAGTCGTAGTTCCAGAGCTAGAGGGAACCATACACTGTTCGGCCACTTGTGGGCCACTATCGCTGCTACTCCCTTGAAGGATCTCAGTTTGTTGAGGACCCTCAACATCAGATTGTGAGGGGGAAACAGGTAGATCCTGGACCATCTGTTCCAATCGAGGGACATCGCATCTACTGCTTTCGCCAAGGGGTCCTCGTACGGGGACACATATCTCGGCAACTTCTTGTTGTCCTTCGTCGCGAAGAGGTCTATCTGCAGTTCTGGGACTTGACTCGAGATGAAGGAGAATGATCCTGCGTCTAGGGACCATTCCGACTCTATCGGTGTAACCCTGGATAGAGCGTCCGCGGTCACATTCCGGACTCCTTGAAGGTGAACTGCTGACAGGTGCCACTTCTTCTTCTCCGCCAGTCGGAATATGGCTAACATTACCTGGTTGAGAGGTGGAGATCTCGATCCCCGCCGATTCAGACATTTCACTACCACCTCGCTGTCCAGTACCAACCTTACATGGATCGAGTGACGTGGGGATACTTTCTTCAGGGTAAGAAGCACTGCCATAGCTTCTAGAAAGTTTATGTGAAAGGTCCCGAATAGCTTGGACCAGGTCCCTTGTACTTTTTTTCCGATGGGAGTGACCTCCCCACCCTACCTTTGAGGCGTCTGTGTGAATTGTCACTGACGGGGGAGGTGGCTGAAGAGGTACTGCCCTCCTTAGACGACTGGCTTGAGACCACGGTCTGAGAAGAGAACGTAGCCGAAGTGGGACCGGTCTCTTCAAGTCCCTTCGCGCTTTTGATGCAAAGGTTCTCCAAACTCCCGCTGCATCCTTTAGCTGTGCTCTTAGCACTGGGTCTGTTACTGACGCGAACTGAAGAGAGCCCAGAACCCTCTCTTATTCGCGTCTTGATATCCTCTCGGAAACTAGAAGTCTCTTGACAGACCCCGCTATCTCCTTCCTTTTCGACATTGGAATGGAAAAACGGTGTGACACTAGGTCCCAGTGAATTCCAAACCACTGGAACCTCTGAGCTGGAGAAAGACGAGACTTCTTTCTGTTGATCATGAAACCTAGATATTCCAGGAACTGAATCACCTGTAGGGAAGCTTGTAAGCATTCCGCTCTGGATGCTGCCCACACCAACCAATCGTCCAGGTAGGCTACTACCTGGAACCCTTTTAGGCGTAACTGTTTGAGCGCTGCGCTCGCAAGCTTCGTAAAGATCATTGGGGCTATGTTTAGCCCGAAAGGCATCGCTCTGAAAGCGTAAAGTTTTTGTTGTAGCTTGAATCCTAGGTAGGGGGAGAGACGGCGACTTATTGGAACGTGCCAATAGGCGTCTGACAAGTCGATGGAGACGGTATATGCCCTCTTGGGCAGTAAGGCCCTTATGTGTTGTAATGTTAACATCTTGAACTTGTGGTTCACTATGAACTTGTTGAGTGGTGACAAGTCCAGAATGACTCTGAGTTTCCCCGAGTCTTTCTTGGGAACACAAAACAGCCTCCCTTGGAACCTGATGGACTTTACCCTCCGGATCACCTTTTTCTCCAACAGTTCTTGAATGTACTCCTGCAAAACGGGGGTGGAGTGTTGGAAAAATTGAGGGCACAGGGGCGGAGTACTGTACCAACTCCAACCCAGTCCATTTTTGAGCAGGCTGTGGGCCCAGGGATCGAAGGTCCAACGATCCCGAAAATACTGTAGTCTCCCTCCTACCGGCGACACTTCACTTTGACTGCTGCCCTGCAGTCTTGCCTCCCTGGCCGCGACCACCTCTGAATCCTCTTCCCCTAGAGGGGCGTCTCGCCGAGCCTCTGGCTGCACCTCTGGGCTTTGCTCGAAACGTGGTCGATTGCCCTTCGAACACTGGATTGAATGCCGGGGATGCTGATGACACGGCCTGGGATACCCATTGGAAGGTGGTCGGGGTCTGGGCTACCAACTGTGGCACCGGAGGCAAAGCTGGCTGCTGCTGCTGCTGACGTTGCGGTCTGAAAGGTTTGGCTGGGCGGGAAGAAAACCTCGATTTCTTCGCCTTTCCCTTCGGCTGGGGGCCTTCATCAGGGGAAGACTTCCTCTTAAGGGACAGGCCCCACTTAAGGAGAAGATTTCGATTCTCAGTGGCTGCCTTGTCCACCACCTCCTTAACCACCTCATTGGGAAAGAGATCTTTACCCCAGATGCTGGATGAGATGAGTTTCTTGGGTTCATGCCTCACTGTGGCCGAGGCGAACACAAACTCCCTGCAGGCCCTCCTCGCTTTGACAAAGCTATAGAGGTCCTTTGTCACCGTGGCCAGATGGATCTTGGCCATTACCATGAACATTTCAGGCATCTTAGGGTCGCTAGCCATTGTCTCCATGTTTGTCTGGAGAGACATCGAGGCTGCCAGACGCTCCTTTGTCTCAAGTTCCCTCCGTAGGAGGAATTCAGACAACTTGGGAAGGTTTTCGCCGAACTGTTGACCTGCAATATCGGCGTCCAACTTCCCAACTGAGAAGGTGAGATGTACCTCCTTCCAGTCCTTGTTGTCCAACGGTAAGGCCAAAGACAAGGGCTTGCATTCCTCCAGAGATGGGCATGATTTGCCAGCTTCTACCGCCTTCAAAACGGCCGCGAACCCTTTCTGCAGAAAGGGGAAGGCCCTAGCCGGAGAAGATACGAAGGAAGGGTGCTTCTTACTCAAAGCAGCAACTTTTGAGTTTGAGAAGCCCCTCTCCTTCAACGCAGACGTTAGTGCAACTTGAGCCTTGGCGTGATCCAAGATGATCACCTCCTTCGGTTCCGTCTCCTCCTTCGAGGCCGGCTCCTTCTTCAGACGGACATAACAGTCCGGGTAGGCCCCTCTGCTGGGCCAGAATTCCACCTCCTCAAGGGGAACTGAACCCAGCTTCTCCGACATGACGATCTTCCCGACCGTCATCGGCATGAGCTCGGCATATCTCCACGGGTTGGCATCCGAGCACACAGGAAGGTCCTTCACGTTGAGCTTCTTTGGAGGCCCCCGTGACGCTGTAATCTTCTGCATCTGGAGCTCCATTGCAGCGGCCTTCTGACTATTCTCCTTCTGCATCTGTTGTATCATAACAACGATGGAAGAGAGAGCCTGTCCCAGCTCTGTTGGAAGAGCGGACGAAGTAGAGGGAATAGGTTCAGGGGCCTGAACCGGAACGTCTGATGGTACGGAATCCTCTTCCTCCACGGCAATTGGATCTTGATCCTCCTCCTCGCCCCCTGCGAGGAGGTCCTGTTCCGCATGGTCGGACAGGTCCGACATCTTGTCATCCAGCTGGATGTCCTCCATGGTATCCGCAACATCCTCCTCCACTGGGATCTGGACGAGAGGGATCTCCGGCCAAGGCTGGGGAACAACAGCGTCAGTAGAAGCCTTGGGAAAAAGGTACGCCCTCATCTTCTCATTAGGAAGATAAGGTCCAGTGGTGTTCTTCTGGAAACCCCTTACCCATATACGGAGCTTCTCCCTCGCTGCGTCCCTTGACTCCGCCGACCTAGGGGATTCAAAAGCCTCAGATATCAGGTTAGTACATACTGAACATACCTGCGGATCCCAGTAGCGGAGATCATCCTTGGAGGCTGCGCAAGCTGCGTGCCTCCTACACGAGACATGTCCGCAAAAGTTCTTGCTGCGGACATTGCAGAAGACGCTATCACACTTCGGATGCTCCTCCTGTAAAAGAAGAAAATTTCCATGAATATCAAGTGAATTTCAATTCACATGTATATATGAGCATGTACAAAGAATAAGGGAAAGACACATACTTGTGAATCCCACACAATCACCTGTGGAAGCCCACCAGCCATTAAAATCAAATGGTTAGTCTTTGCTAGAATAACCAGAGATCATATTTCCCGAGGGAAATTAGGTGTAGCTCACACCTAAGGTAAGATTTTAACATTCTGGCTAAAGATGAAAAGAATTCTCTTTTCATCCCTGTAAGGCAACCCCAAGTGACTGCACAAGGCAACACAAGTAAGTTAGAAAAGACAGTGTTGTAACCTACTATATCATGGTCTCCCCTGGCAAAATACACTATACAGGGAAGAACTGACACAGTACATGAGGGTGGTGTGCCGGCCGGCTCTTGCCGGTCAGTACCCCCCCCCCTTTTTTTTCCAAAGGAAGGTCTCAAGTATGCAACTTAAGATCACCCAGATGGGGGAGAACTCCAGCTCCTATGCCTGAACCGGCCGGCAGTGGTTGCCGGTCCCTAGCTACCCGGGTGGCACCCAGCTGCTGGCCATCACTCTTAGTGGCCAGCAGACCGAGCGATGTAGCAGGCCGGCCGGCAGCGGTGAGCAAACCCTGCCGGCTGGCATCCACACCAGGTAGCGCCCGGCTGCCGGCCGCCACTCACAGCGGCCGGCAGGTGAGCAAGGAGACCGGCCGGCAAAGGCATATAACCACCGCCGACCGACAGCAGGAGAACTAGAGAACACCCCCTACCCGACTGCCGGCCACTAGGCCGGCAGACGGCAGGGACAACACATAAGACGACAACAGAATGGGTGCCGGGCTAAGAGGCTAAGTACCTCCGCGCCCGACCCCCGAAAGAGTGCCGAGAGGAAGGGGAGACACTAAGTCAGGCTTCCTAACCACTGCTTACTGAATCTACAGACGGCAGCAGTTGAGGGACCAAGGAAGGACCGGGCAGCACTCAAGGGATAGGGCCTCTGCCGGTCGGCACACTCTGCCGGCCGACAGGGGACCATGTCAGCTCCCCATCCTAACCTAGGATATGTACGGATGTGAGACGGCTGACACAAAGGAAACGGAAAAACAGAAGGGAAGGACAGAGGGTCCTGTCCAACCTTGCCTTGGTTAAGGATCATCCCCAACTAGGAAAGCCCATCTCGGCCAGGGAAAATCCAGGGAGGGAGGCCGGCACTACTGGCTGCCTCCCTAAAACCAAGGCAAGGAAGGAATTGCTAATCCGGAAAGGGAACATATCCCAAACCCGGAACAGCAAAGAGGACAAGTCTGAGGGGTCACCGAGTGAAGGGATCATAACTACAGAAACCCTCCAAGGCGAGCCAAGGAGGATAAACCTCCTATGCCCGTGTCAGGCAGCAAGAGAGACTCTGCCCCACGCTAGACCAACACGGACTCAGACTAATACACTGCTGTACTGTCCCTCTCTGAACCAAACCAGTTGGAGCAGGAAGGTACAGTACCACTCCAGCATAGTTATATTTGAAAATTAATTCAAACAAACCACTAGAGTTAAGCCTAAGGCTTAAGCAGAGGGAAAGGGTTTGCCCCTTCCCCGAAGAGAAGGGAGCAAACGGGGAAACAGACAATATTTTAATAGCCTAAGACAACCTAGCCTAGGCACTAAGAGAATCGATTACCTAAATCACCGAAACTCACTCCAATACTATCTTGGAAAATACTCGAAAAAAGCTTATATGTATAACGTTGCCTAACGCTTTAAACAGTATAACATCACACTTGGAAGACTAATTATCATGCAGGAAGTACAAGGGCCAACAACTAGGCTACGAAGACTAGTGTCGGTCAGCCTAGGCAAATCCTTCGCCAGGCGCTATACTATAGCATCATAACAGAATTCCTAAATAAGCTAAGCAGCTAATTATTAAAGCGAAAGGGGCTGGGAACGTCGCTCTTGCTAACCAAATAAATCCTATTCTAGCGAGCGACAGCGTCCAGGACGCCTCCAGCAGGCAACAGCTCTTGTATCAAAGATAACTCTTTTAATTACTTTAATTTTAACCAAGAGCCTACATTTATACATAAAGGAAATGGTACTCAACTTATCCGAAGCAGAAGAAGTTGGAGAAAGCATAATTAACGAGTAAATCCAAGATTTTGGTAGAAAACACAGGGAAAACACCGAGTTGTATAGCTACGCAAAAAGGAATACAGATGGCGCCGCGAGCGGCGCAGGGCACGCTTACGAAACGGGGAGGAGAGATGCCTTACGAAGGGCTCCCCCCTTTCTTATCGTTTTCGTTTTCTTGCCATTTGACCCCTACGAAGTGTTAACTCTATTCGGGGTATAGATTGCTATGTGGCGTGTCAAGAATACATCCGCTGATATTTACGATATCCCTAAGGTCTTTTTTAGGGATACTCACTCCAGGAGTTAGAATTCTGGGTACCTTAAGGTAAATTCTCTGGGAATATCGCCGTAGTTGTAATATACCCTAGGAAGCTACCTTTAAGGAACTTCCATCAGGACGACATGGCTTGAGCCCAAAAATTTTAATCTATGAGACACAAAATTAATTTCTTAATCTTTGATTTTAAACTTGCTGCTCATCCCAGTCTTTTCACAATATATCATCTCGCACACATTTCCCCTGAGAAAGAAATAAAGGCATGTACTTTCCGTAGATGCAAAACGAAGCAAAACATGTAGTTATTAACAGGTCATACTCGACTATCTGATACACATCATTGAGCCTATTATGTAATCACTGATCGAAATAAGGAAGAAAATCACTGTATCAGTAGATTACATATATAAAACAGAACTGGAAGATGCTACAGTACTCTATAACAGCGTATGTTTGGCTTGTTAATCTTTGCCAAAAGGTAACCAAAATTACATATGGGTCCAAATTGATACAACAAATTTTGATTTGAAAGACCCAGTTAGCTGACCCATGTCAAGTCATACATGACAGCCTCTCAGATGTGAATGGGAGTACAGAAGGAACTTAAGCATATGTATTAAACTTATAAAGATAAAGCACTATTGAATCAAAAACAAACAACATGAACAACAGTTTATATGACAATATAGAAAGAAACTACAGCAGTGTTGTTCAGAATTCTATCCCTTGTATGGCTAGCTCAAAAGATTCACTGTTACGCTAAAGACAGAAAAAATTTAAGTTGTTTAGTTTTGTGAGAAAGACTAGAACAGATGAACATTTAAGGAGAAAGTAGCGTAGCTCAGAAAGTGGTGCAGTACGGGAAAAGGGGTACAGTATTGCATTACAAAGGAAACAGCAATACAGTACTGTATACTGAATCCCTTCAAATATCCTCTATTTAACACTATGCCACAGGCTGCATGAGCAGACTTATATCTGCCCTGGTCTCTCTTTTAAGATTAAATGACCAACCCTGGATGTAGCGAATATCCCCAAAACTTGCTGGGACATAAACATCCCACCCATCACGAATTCCATAATGGTATACTGCTTAATAAGATACACTGGAGACAGTGCTTCCCTTAAGGAAGAGAATCCTGGTTACAATAATGAAAAAATCTAACGAAATCTTATGACAATAATAGAAAATTCACCCTGAGGTTATAGCATCCTGCTTTTCCAACTAGGGTTGTAGCTTAGCAAGTAATAATAATAATAATAATAATAATAATAATAATAATAATAATAATAATAATAATAATAATTTGAAACATTTGCCAAGAACAAAGTTTTGTAAATGGGCAAATTAGACCAACTTGAAGACATACTGTAAGGGAATGTACAGGTATCCTAGAAACCGAAGACATTAGTCAATATTTGAGGAGAGATACTGTACTCCATGTCTTGGTCTCCTCAGGAGCCATATGAATACCATACAGATAGCCATTTTTAGATCTACAGCAACTTTGCTAAGGAAACTTCCTTTAGACGTTGGAACATAAAATATTTTCCGTGATGAAACAGCATTATTTAAAAGTCAAAACACATCCAAATAATTTCTCACTTACCCACATGTTTGCAAAACAACTGGATCCCACGATTCACCAGTTCGAAGTTCTTGCATTAGAGAAAATGGGAGGTAGTTCATTAGCGGGTTGTCATCAAAGAAGACCCTTGGGAAAAAAAATAAGGATAATTAATGGTAATGTATATGAATTACTCTCAGGTGTTTATTCACATTTAATGAGCACCTTCAATGGAGGAGAGTGTATTAGCAGATGTGACAGAATTGAACAAGTTGGTGAAAAATTACAAAAATTACTATGATTCTGGGAAAGTAGAGGATGCATGGATTCTCTATACATGAATCACTGACAGTCTCAAAACTGAGAATTTAGTACTTTTATGTCAACCTTAGATAATCTCAACATGCAAGAATAAGAACATTAAAAACAATCCATGTCAGGGCATCAGGACATAATTTTATTGTCAATAAGTAATATGAAGTAGTATCTCTTCAAAATAACTCTCATTATTTTCAATTGAAAGAGTACAGTACAGTAGTATATAAAATGAATAATTTAGTCACATAAAAGATTAAAATTCAAATTGATCCTTACTAGAAAAATTTAATCTTCTAAACGCAAAGTCATTTTTGAGGCCACCGTTTAATTAACAATTTGGGAATTTCCTTTGTCGGCATGATTCGTACTTACGTTGGTTTGCTGGTAAAATTCAATGCTGGTAGGTGAGTTAAGGAATTGCAGCAGCAAGAGATTCTGGTGAGTAGTGGAAGAGAAACTATGGAACGAGGTAATTCTCTTATGTGATTGTGGTCGACATACAAGCCCTGTAAGGCAGTCAGTCCACCAATAGCCTCGGGAAGATGAAACAAGCTGTTGCTACTGAGCATTAGCACTGACAGTGTCTTTAAATTACAAAGTTCTGTAAAAGAAGGAATATAATGTCATTATTATTATTATTACTATTATTATTATTATTATTATTATTATTATTATTATTATTATTATTATTATTATTATTACTATTACTTACTTACTAGGTTACAACCCTAGTTGGAAAAGCAGGATGCTATAAGCCCTGGGACTTCAACAGGGAAAATAACACAGTGAGGAAAGGAAACAAGAAAAATGAAATATCTCAATTACAGTAA
Organism: Palaemon carinicauda; assembly: GCF_036898095.1. NCBI lineage: Eukaryota > Metazoa > Arthropoda > Malacostraca > Decapoda > Palaemonidae > Palaemon > Palaemon carinicauda. Next base: position 22,317,754 of record NC_090730.1, read on the forward strand.
CAACATTAAAATAAATATTTCCTAAATAAACTATAAAAAAATTAACAAAACAAGAGGAGGAGAAATAAGATATAATAGTGTGCCCAAGTGAACCTTCAAGCAAGAGAACTCTAACCCAAGACAGTAGAAGACCATGGTACAGAGTTTATGGCACTACCCAAGACTAGAGAACAATGATTTGATTTTGGAGAGTCCTTCTACTAGAAGAGCTGCTTACCATAGCTAAAGAGTCTCTTCTACCCTTAACAAGAGGAAAGTGGCCACTGAACAATGACAGCGTAGTAACCCCTTAGGTGAAGAAGAATTGTACCACTGAACAATGACAGTGTAGTAACCCCTTAGGTGAAGAAGAATTGTTTGGTAATTTCAGTGTTGTCAGGTGTATGAAGACAGAGGAGACTCTGTAAAGAATAGGTCAGACTATTCGGAGTATGTGTAGGCAAATGGAAAATTAACCGTAACCAGAAAGAAGGATCCAGTGTAGTACTGTCTGGCCAGTCAAAGGACCCCATAACTCTCTAGCGGTAGTATATCAACGGGTGGCTGGTGCCCTAGCCATTCTACTGTTATCTTCATCACGTAAAAGAATCCTTTGACTTGATCACTCTCTACTAGAAATGTTTATATATTTTAATACAGTCTGGCTTTACATTGAACTGTTTTAACTTTATAAAACTTATGTTAGTCTACAAAATTATTCAAATTAGCTTTTATAACAGTATTGGAGTGAGAGAGGTTGGCACTTTAATCCTCTCTTCTGATAAATCAGGATATATAGTCAAGACTAAAGAGGGCATAAAACACATTAGGAAGGCCACAAGAGGCATCTGTATACAATTGATAGAGATTAGCTCTTTAATCCTCTCTTCTGATAAAACAGAATAGATATTCAAGACTACTAAAGAAGGCACAAAACACATTGAGAAGGCTACTAAAGGCATCTGTATACCATGCCCTTTTATGCTAATCAACATCTTAAGATATACAGTACAGTACTGTAAAAAAAGTATTTGGTAGGAAAAATATTGTATACTGTATATTAAAAAACCATCATATAGAAATTTAGTGTTACTAACAAACAACATCATAATTTTACAGTTATTAAAATTACTTCCTTTTGTTTAAGCTCTTTTAGGGTACTGGTCGTCTTATCTAATTCAGCCAAGAAATTAAATAAATTTGGAGTGACAAGGAAACAGAAGTTAGCAAGGAAGGGTATTTTAAGGCAAAGTACAGTGTTCTTGCAAAACATGTACAAGCGTAAATCCACTTCAAAAGCATGATTTAAGAGCTTTGATTGGAAAAGATGTGTTGAGGGCCTAATCTCTCTATGCTCCAAGAGGTAGACTAAGAAGGTAACCAAGAAATCTGGGAAATCCAGCAAAGGGTCCTGTCCCTTAGGAAGGCTGTCAATGCCTTCCACATCTGGTATTGCCTTTAAGATTATTACAGTACAATTCATCAAGTAAACACATTAATGTTGTTAACTAAGAAGTCTATCCTGTAGATACGGGTGAGAAAACCACCTAGACATGAAGTTTCTGGGTCAAAAATTAGCATGTAAAGGTACTATGACTCCCCCCTTTCTGGTACAGCTCTTACCAACTGAAGAGGATGAAACTTTGTCCTGGACACTCAAAGAGCTGAAACCAACAGTGGACTGTTCAGTCACAGTGGGGCAACAAGCACATCTGTCCCTGTGAAATATAAACTTTCGAAACCTTCAAAATCATATTCACCATAGGAAACACAGATCAAAGACCATCAGTTCTAGTCTAGATTCAAGGAATCTCCTTATTTGTAACTGCATAGAATGAAAGGTGTGGTTCTATGCCATCCCAAACAGGTCCACTATGAGATATGAAACAGTTTTAAAGATCTTGTTGGAGAAGCTATAGTTTAAGATCCACTATATCCAAGACTATCTGCCTGGAAAAGGCATCCTTTTATCAAATTCACTAAGCCCTACTACAGAAATGGGTTAACGAACAAATTCTGCTCTTGGAGGAACTTCATGATAGGAAGGATCTTGGTGTTTAGTGTTCTTGAACAAGATCCCTTCTTCGGAGACGACAGACAGCGGCCTGGCTGTCTATTAAGGATTTTAATGTGCAAGTTCCTGCTTAGAATGATTTTTAGTTTCAGAAAAAGTGCCATCAATTCCAACACATGTAAAATTCTTTGAACCTAGGAAACCGTTCCTAGATTTTAGGTCTCCTCCAAGGGACCTCCCTGACCCGATTTCATTTGTATGAAGGATAACAGAAATTATGGGAGAGATCAAAGGGACCAAAATGGAGAGCCAATGGTGGTCCAAGGTCTACGAGAATCTTTTGGTAGCAAAGGAGAAAAACGGAGCGTCTGTCCCAAAGCCCTTTTTGAGGTCTTTCAACCTAGTCTTCAGAACTGGGACAACAGTGAAGCATGCTGAAGGAGGGCCAGGACTTGTTTCAGTTGTTGTCTCTAAGAAGAAGGACTCAAAAAACACCTTTTAGTATTTTTATTCTTACAAGCTAGGCTATAACCCTATTTGGAAAAGCAAGATGCTATAAGCCCAAGGGCTCCAACAGTGAAAAATAGACCAGAGAGGAAAGTAAGCAAGGAGATAAATAATCTGCAAGAGAAGAGTAAGCAATCGAAAATAAGATATTTCAAAAACAGTAACAACATGAAATTAGATCCTTCACATTTAAACTATAAAAACTTTTAAAAAGAGAGAACAGCATGCCTGAGTATACTCCCAAGCAAGAGAACTTTAATCCAAAACCATGGAATGCCATGGTACAGAGAGTATGGCACTACCCAAGGCCAGAGAACAATAGTTTGATTTTGGAGTGTCCTTCTCCTAGAAGAGCTGCTTACCATAGCTATAAAGTCTCTTCTACCCTTACCAAGAGGAAAGTAGCCACTGAACAATTACATTGCAGTAGTTAACCCCTTGAGCAAAGGAATTGTTTAGTAATCTCAGCATTGTTAGGTGTATGAGGACAAAGGAGAATGTAGTAAGAATAGGCCAGACTATTCGGTGTATGTGAAAGCAAGGGAATAATGAGCCGTAACCAGAGAGAGGGATCCAATGTACAGTAGTACTATCTGGCCAGTAAAAGGACAATAACTCTAGCAGTAGTATCTCAATAGATGGCTGGTGCCCATTAATAAGATTCTTCTCTGAGAGGGCTTGGGAAGGACCAGGGTGGATTTTGACACATGGTATTCCAACAAAGAACAAGTCAAATGCAGACTTGGTAAAACTGGTCCTAATTTAGGAGAGGTGATTGGAGAGTGCATCTAAACACAATTCTCTTGTCTCCACCCAGATCAGTCAGTCATCTAGGTAAACAATAACCTGTACCCTCACAACAGCAAGAACTTGATTATGGTCTTTGCCAATTATGTGAACACCTCAGGAGCTATATTGAGGCCACCAGCATCACTCTGAACCTGCATGACCTCCCCCTTACCCTTAACCTTAGGTAAGTCAAGAATTGAAGAGTGATAGGGATGTGCCAGTTGACATCTTTGAGATCTTTAGCACAAGTCCAGGTGCTTTGCAGTAGTGATTGGCAGTCCTAAGTTATGGTCGACATTTTGAAATTGTCATAATTCCTGCCTTTGTTGAGACGAGAGAGGTCGAGGATTACCCTTATTGAGGGTCATTGAAAATCCGACTTTATAACTGTCGAAGGATACACTTTTCTACAGCTCAATTCTCCAGCATTTTCCAGCCAAAGAGCCAAGTTCCTGGGTTTTGAGCTAAAAAATATTTGCCATGGAGGCAGCCCCAAGCCTTTCCAGCCTTTGATGAGTCCCCACCAAGAGAAGTTTAATATTTTTTTTTTAAATAATGGAAGCAACCACCAACCAGATGGAATTCATTGTTGGGATCACTTACTCTGTTGTCACTGAAAAGGACCAGAACCATGACTTCCCTGCTCAAGGAACAAAAGCACATTCAGTGAATATAAAAAAAAAACTTCTGGAATATTTTGTCTAATGTGAAGCAAGTTGTATTAATGAACAGAAAAACCCTTGAAAGACTAGTTTGTAAGAATTTAATTATAGGTAGTAGGTTGGGCAGGGCACCAGCCACCCGTTGAGATACTACCGCAAGAGTTATGAGGTCTTTTGACAAGCCAGACAGTACTACATTGGATCATTCTCTCGGGTTACGGTTCATTTTCCCTTTGCTTACACACACACACACACACACACACACACACTGAATACTCTGGCCTATTCTTTACATATTCTCCTCTGTCCTCATATACATGACAACACTAAGATTAACTAATAATTCTTCTTCTCCCAAGGGGTTACTGCACTGTAATTATTTAGTGGTTTCTTTCCTCTTGGTAAGGGTAGAAGAGACTCTTTAGCTATAGCAAGTAGCTCTTCTAGGAGGACACTCCAAAATCAATAAAATTGTTCTCTAGTCTTGGGTAGTGTCATAGCTTCTGTACCATGGTCTTCCACTGTCTTGGGTTAGAGTTCTCTTGCTTGAGGGTACACTCGAGCACACTATTCTATTTAATTTATCTTTCTCTTGTTTTGTTAAAGTTTTTAAAGTTTATATAGGAGGTATTCATTTTAATAGTATTACTCTTGTTAAAATATTTCATTTTTCTTTGTTTCCTTTCCTAACTGGGCTATTTTTCCTGTTTTAGCCCCGGGGCTTACAGCATTCTGCTTTTCCAACTAGGGTTGTAACTTAGCAAGTAATAATAATAATAGATATGTTCCTGACTACATAGCAAAGTAATTTAGTAATCTATAACCCCAATGAGTAAAATCCTCATGATGTTCTTAATCCATGGATTCAGGTTTTTAAACAGGTGGCTCATCTTCAAAGGTGATGAATCAGTGCTAGAATGCTTAGAGAACTAATACTTTATAGTAATTCACCTTTTGGAAAGCAGGTTATCTGATTGTAAACCGCAACAAGAGAGCGTAAAGATGGGAGCTTCCCAATAGACGTTGGAAGGTTTTTAATCTTGTTGTTACCAATGTCAAGTACTTGAAGTGAGACCAGCTCTCCTATTAAATAAAAAAACATCATAGAATAATCTGGTTATAAAGCAAGCAGTTATTGTATAAACAAAATAATCATTATATCTGGGTATATTATATTCAACTCGCAAAGAGCCCGGTTGCAAGTGTGCACAACATGAATTAACATAGAGCTGGTTCACCTCCAGCCGTTATAACATCTTTTAAGACATTCAAGGTAATAAACTGGGATTGAATTGGTAGCCTCAACATACAGCGTACGTGCACTGTATATACTCAAGATCATTTAATTTGTATGGCCCCTCAAAATCGTAAAATCAAAATATATTTTCAATTTAAAATAAATTTTTGAATATACTTACCCGGTGAATATATATGTAGCTTACGTCTCCGACGGTCGACAGATTCCAAAAACTCGCGAGCAATCGCCATGATGGTTGCGGGGTGTGAACAACAGCGCCGACTATCGGCCAGATACCGCATATATTTCCCCAAGAATTCAGTTCTTCTCAGTCCGTAGGGTCTCTATCGGGGAGGAAGGGGGCCCTTTAATTATATATATTCACCGGGTAAGTATATTCAAAAATTTACAGTTTTAAATTGAAAATATCATTTTTAAATATTTAACTTAGCCGGTGAATATATATGTAGCTGATTCACACACAAGGTGGAGGGTAGAGACCAGTATTAAAACATTAAAGGAATATACACTCAAGAGTTTTTGACAATTATTCAAAAAACAAACTTAAAGTATAGGTACCTAATAAGGAAGCTGACTCTGATAACTACTCTGCCTCATTAGTCCGCTATCTTCACGAAGCCCAGCGATCCACTCAGGATGCTGAAAGACTTCCAGGAGCTGTTATAATCAGGGTAAACACCCCTACAACAGGACCTCATCAATACCCTTAATCTGGGCGCTCTCAAGAAACAATATTTTGACCACCCGCCAAATCAAAAGATTGCGGAAGACTTCTTAGTCTCCACATACAACCCAAAATAAGATTAAAAATTTCAAGAGAAGATAAAAGGATATTGGGATTAAGGGAATGTAGTGGTAGAACCTTCACCCACTACTGCACTCGCTGCTACGAATGGTCCCAACGTGTAGCAGTCCTCATAAAGAGTCTGAACATCTTTCAAATAATATGAAGCGAACACAGATTTGCTCCTCCAAAAGGTTGCGTCCATAATGCTTCTAAGGGATCTATTTTGTTTGAACGCTACTGAAGTTGCTACCGCTCTAACTTCATGAGTCTTAACTTTAAGCAAATTTAGATCATTCTCACTTAAATGAGAGTGAGCCTCTCTAATCAAAAGTCTAATAAAATAAGATAACGCATTCTTCGACATAGGTAAAGGGGGCTTTTTAACCGAACACCATAAAGCCTCTGAATTACCTCGCAGCGGTTTGGTTCTATTTAAATAAAATTTTACAGCTCTAACTGGGCACAGAACTCTTTCAACTTCATTCCCAACAATTTCAGATAGACTGGGAAGATCAAACGATTTAGGCCATGGACGAGATGGTAGTTCATTTTTGGCTAAAATACCAAGCTGAAGCGAGCATACTGCTTTATTAGCGGAGAAGCCGATATTCTTGCTGAAAGCATGTATCTCACTAACTCTTTTTGCAGAAGCCAAGCTCACTAAAAAAAGAGTTTTAAGCGTAAGATCCTTAAGTGAGGCTGAATTCAACGGTTCAAACCTGTCTGACATAAGGAACTGAAGGACCACGTCCAAGTTCCAAGCAGGAGTAGAAATATGACGCTCCTTGGAAGTCTCAAAAGACTTAAGAAGGTCTTGAAGATCTTTTTTATTAGACAGATCCAAATTTCTATGCCTAAAAACAGAAGCTAACATGCTTCTGTAGCCTTTAATGGTAGATGCAGAAAGGGAGCGACCATTTCTCAGATAAAGCAGAAAATCTGCAATCTGCGCTACAGTGGTACTGGAAGACGAAATAGAGGAGGACTTGCACCAGTCTCTAAATACCTCCCATTTAGATTGATAGATCCTGATGGTAGAGGATCTTCTAGCCCTCACGACCGCTCTATCTGCCTCCTTCGAAAACCCTCGAGCTCTAGAGAGTCTTTCGATAGTCTGAAGGCAGTTAGACGAAGCGCGGGAAGGCTTTGATGAAACCTTTTTACATGAGGCTGACGCAGGAGATCCATCCGTAACGGTAAACTTCTTGGGATGTCTACCAGCCATAGAAGTACCTCTGTGAACCATTCTCTCGAAGGCCAGAGGGGAGCAACCAACGTCAACCTGGTCCCTTCGTGAGAGGCGAACTTCTGAATCACCCTGTTTACGATCTTGAACGGTGGGAAGACATAGATGTCTAGGTGAGACCAGTCCAGCAGGAAAGCGTCTATGTGGGCCGCCTCTGGATCTGGAACTGGAGAGCAGTAAGTCGGGAGCCTCTTTGTCAGAGAAGTCGCAAAGAGATCTATGGTGGGACGACCCCATGTCACCCATAGTTTCTCGCACACATCCTTGTGCAACGTCCACTCCGTGGAGATAACTTGTCCTCTTCTGCTGAGGCAGTCCGCTAAGACATTCATCTCTCCTTGCACGAATCTTGTCAGAAGAGAGATGTTTCGAGCTTTTGACCAAGTGAGAAGGTCCCTTGCGGTGACGAAAAGGGAGTGGGAGTGAGTGCCTCCTTGTTTCGAGATGTATGCAAAGGCCGTGGTATTGTCTGCATTCACCTCCACCACTTTGTTCCGAACCAGACTCTCGAAACTCCTTAAAGCAAGATGGACTGCCAAAAGTTCTTTGCAATTTATGTGAAGACTCTTTTGGTCTGTGGACCAAAGACCCGAGCATTCCAGATTGTCCAGTGTCGCTCCCCAACCCAAATCCGATGCGTCTGAAAACAACACATGGTTTGGGTTCTTGACCGCAAGAGAAAGACCTTCTCGAAGTCTGATGTTGCTGTCCCACCAAGCTAGACATGTCCTGACTGAGTCGGAGATCGGAATAGAGATCGTCTCTAAACCCTTCTCCTTGTTCCAATGGTGGTCTAAGTGAAACTGGAGAGGGCAAAGGTTGAGTCTCCCCAGAGAGATAAACTGCTCCAGTGATGAAAGAGTTCCCACGAGGCTCATCCAAACTCTCACAGAGCAAATGCTTTTCTCTTGCAAGTGACAGACTTTGAGCAGAGCTTGCTCCATTCTTGTGGGAGACGGAAAAGCCCGAAAAACTCGACTCTGTATCTCCATCCCCAAATAAAGAATTGTCTGGGATGGAGTCAGTTGCGACTTTTCTACGTTCACTAGGAGACCTAACTCTTTGGTTAGGTCCAACGTCCATTTGAGGTCCTCCAGACAGCGATGAAGGGACGACGCCCTGAGTAACCAGTCGTCAAAATAAAGGGAGGCTCTGATCCCTGACAAATGTAGAAAACTTGCTACATTTCGCATGAGCCTTGTAAAAATAAGAGGAGCAGGGCTGAGGCCGAAGCACAGTGCTCGGAACTGATACACTACCTTCCTGTACACAAACCTCAGGTAATGTTGAGAGTTTGGGTGAATCGGAATGTGGAAGTATGCATCCTGCAGGTCGAGAGAGACCATCCAGTCGCCTTCTCTCACAGCTGCTAAAACAGATTTGGTAGTCTCCATTGTGAAATTTTGTATTTACAACAAACACATTGAGAGCACTTACATCTAGCACTGGCCTCCAACCTCCTGTGTTCTTCGGAACCAGGAAGAGATGGTTGTAAAAGCCTGGGGATTGAAGGTCCGAGACTTTCACCACCGCCCCCTTTTCCAACAACAGAGATACTTGATGTCGCAAAGCATGTCTCTTTGTCTCCTCTCGATACCTGGGAGAGAGGTCCATCGTAAAATTTACAAGCGGAGGTCTCTGTACAAAAGGTGTTTTGTAACCCTCCTTCAGTAACATAACTGACTCCCGGTCTGCACCCCTCTTCTCCCAGGCCTGCCAGAAGTTCGTCAATCTGGCCCCTACCGCTGTCTGAGGTCGTGGGCAGTCAGACTCTGCCACGTGAGGATCTGGGTCCTCTTTTCTTACCTCGTTTGTTATCCGGACGAGAGTTTCCCCTGCTGGGGGCTCTGCCAGGAAATGGAGGAATAAATCTTGCAGCTGGCGTGTCAAACTTGGGTTTGGCGGCATAAGAAGCAGGTAAAACCTTGCGTGCAGTCTTGGCCACCAAATCGTGCGTGTCCTTTATAGCAAGAGATGACGCGATATCTTTAATAAGATGTTGAGGGAACAGAGTAGTAGATAAGGGAGCAAAAAGAAGTTCTGACTTCTGACAAGGGGTAACCCCTACAGAAAGAAAAGAACACAAGGAATCTCTTTTCTTAAGAACTCCTGCTGTGAACGTAGCCGCCAGTTCATTGGAGCCATCCCTTATGGCCTTGTCCATGCATGACATTATTTGAATAGTAACATCATTGTCCGATGGAGAGACCCTCTTACTTAAGGCTCCCAGGGACCAATCCAAAAAATTAAAAACCTCGAACGCACGAAAAACTCCTTTAAGGAGATGATCCAGTTCTGAGGATGACCAGAAAATCTTCGAGCGTCTCATGGCTAGATGACGAGAAGAGTCTACTAGGCTTGAGAAGTCTCCCTGGGCAGAGGCAGGAACTCCCAAGCCGAGAACTTCTCCTGTGTCATACCAGACGCTCGCGCGAGAGGCCAATTTAAAAGGGGGAAAGGCAAAGGAAGACTTTCCTAAACTACTTCTGGTTTCCAACCAGTCTCCCAGCAATCGCATGGCTCTCTTAGAAGAGCGAGAGAGAACCAACTTCGTAAACGAAGGAGTCGAAGAAGCCATGCCTAGAGTAAATTCAGACGGCGGCGAACGTGGAGCAGCAGTTACAAAATGATCAGGAAAAACATCCCTAAAGATATTCATAATCTTTTTAAAGTCAAGGGATTGTTGGACAACCCTAGGCTCCTCCTCTTCTGACTGAATCCCCAAAGGAATATTAGCTGAAAGGGGATCATCAACTTCTTCAGAATGCACATCGTCTGACAAAGGTAAAGTCTTGTGAGACGGAGAAAAGTCAGAATGACGAGACGGTAAAGCCTGACAGGCTACATCAACTTGAAAATGAGCCGCAGTCAAAGTCGAGGGGACGACGTCACGTCGAGACTGCGAAGACTGATGTTCTATCACACGACGAGCTTGACGTGACTGACGTTCATCGTCACGTAGGGACAGAGTCGACTGTTGTTCTATGTCAAAACGAGACTGCGGAGATTGACGTTCGATATCACGTTGGGTCAACGGAGTCGGCCGTTGAACGTCACGTCGGGGCTGCGGCGACTGCAGCTCAACGTCACGTCGTGACTGCGGAAACTGAAGTTCAAAGTCTCGGGACTGACGTGACTGACGGGAAATACGTTCTGAATCACGTTTGACCGCAAAGCTGACATTAGGGATAACGTCAGAGCGACGAGACAAATCTCGCTTAGGAGGTTGAAGACCTGAATCACGTTTGCCAGTACCGTGACGAACCGCAAGTAAAGGATCCTTACGCACGGGAACATGATCGTAAACTTCCATTAAGGAGGAAAGTTTTAACTGCATATCTTGCAAGACGCTTAACTTAGGGTCAACAGCGCTCGAAACAGATTGTGAAGTCGGTAACGTCTGTGCATGCACGTCATCGCAATGAACGGGACTCTCAAACTCAACGTCACGTTTGCGCTTAATAGGAGAGTTATCCTCCGATGAAGGAATACGGTCGGGGCTGTCCCAATGACTACAGCCAGGACGTTGGACCTGTCCTAAAGGGACTAACTTACGCTTCAACGGTCTCGAAGCCTTACGCCAAGAATTCTTAAGAAACGAGTCATCGGATGACGAGGAGAACTTCGTCTCTCCTGTCTTATGGTAAGGACGTGCTTGAAGAGCAACGTCTGAAACCTTTGAGGGAACGTCTGTTTGTTGGTTAAAGCCTCTCGCTTCCTTAGGTCCTACGACATTCCTTCTCCCAGGGGTAGGGGAGCCTGAAAGAGGTCTCGGACTAGGCAAGCGACAAGCACGAACAGACGAATCCTCCGGCAAAACACTAAACACATTTGTTGCACTTATCACTTTATCACTTTGACCCTTCAAAATCTTTACGTCGGACATAAGTTGATTCCTGTCCAAGGCCAGCGATTCGACCTTCTCACCCAACGCTTGAATAGCCATTAACATATCTCTCATAGAAGGTTCATTAGTGCCAATAGGGGGTTCTGAAACTACCACTACAGGAGGAGGAATAGGTTCAGGGGCATGGGAAGAGGAAAATTCTTGAGATCTAGAAGAGCTTCCTCTAACCCTATCTCTTTCGAGTTTCCGAGTATATTTATCATACTCCAACCACTCGAATTCAGACAAAACAATACATTCCTCACATCGATCCCCTAATTGACAAGGTTTACCTCGGCAATTAATACAAATAGAATGAGGATCGATGGAAGCTTTAGGAAGACTTTTATTACAGTCTTTCGAACATTTACGATAGACAGGAGAAGGGTCAGCCATTGTGAAAATTTCAAAGAAAGTCCAAAGATAAAGCCAAGTTCAGCAACAATAATCAAAAAAGTAATTCAAGAGTTTTATCGAAGATAAACCAACACAGCGAAAGCAATAAAACCATGAACAAGTACTTCACCAATCAGTAGAAACTTTGAGGTTAAGCGCAAGCGGAACCAATGCTGTCATTACCACCGACAGAGAAGAACTGAATTCTTGGGGAAATATATGCAGTATCTGGCCGATAGTCGGCGCTGTTGTTCACACCCCGCAACCATCATGGCGATTGCTCGCGAGTTTTTGGAATCTGTCGACCGTCGGAGACGTAAGCTACATATATATTCACCGGCTAAGTTAAATATTTAAAAAACAAAATGTTCGGTAGTTATAATCTTACCTATGGAGTCTGGCAATGATTGCAAGTTGTTTCCATGAAGGTAACAATAAGTAAGCTGCGAGAGACATCCTATGCTATCGGGCTGTCAAAAAAAAAAAAAAAGGAAAAGGCAAACCAATGAAAGATGTAACTTAACAGGTACTGCCTGTTGCTAATGACTGCACTTAACATGTGTATTTTGTCTTCATATTTTTTATTTTGTATGAATATCAGAAACATGAGCCTTACTAAAGCCTTAGAACATAAGCTAGTTACTTCTCGAAAAGTTATAGAAAAATTAAGGACGGTGATAACTCTAACAGACGGAAAAAGAACAACATGAATACAAAAGCAAATTACAACTTGTTTAATGAAAATGGCAGATAATAGATGGACATTAAGAAGCATAAAATAATGGATCCCTAGAGATTGTATCAGAAGCAGGGAAAGGAAGAGAAGACAATGGATTGACGAACTAAGAATTTGCGAGTATAAACGGCATAGAAAAACCATAAACAGACGTGAGTAAAAAAACATGTCTGAGGCCTTTGTAGTAATAATTATTATTATTACTACTAGCTGAGCTACAAGCCTATTTATAAAGCAGGATGCTATAAGCCCAAGGATTCCAACAACACGGGAAAATATCCCAGTGAGGAAAGGAAATAAATAAAGTACTGTACATGAAAAGTAATGAACAATTAATATAAAATATTCTAAGATCAGTAACATCATTAAAATAGATCTGTCACCAATAAATTATGAAGAGACTTATGTTAGTCTGTTCAACAGGAAAACATTCGCTGTAAGTTCGAACTTCTAAAAGTCCACCTATCCAACTTCCAGATTATTATTGTAGCCAAGCTACAACCTTAGTTGGAAAAGAAGGATGCTGCAAGCCCAAGGGCTCCAACATGGAAAAATATTACAGTGAGGAAAGAAAATAAGGAAATAAACTATATGAAAAGAAAAAAAAAATAAATAGAAATTTTAAGAACAGTAACAACATTAAAAGAATAAAATGTTTTAAGAACTGTAACAACATTAAATCAAAATCTTTCAGATATAAACTATAAAGAGAGACGTATGTCAGTCTGTTCAACATAAAAACATTTGTTGTATGTTTGAACTTTTGAAGTTCTACCGATGCAACTACCCGATTAGGGAGATCATTCCACAACTTGGTCATAGCTGGAATAAAACTTCTAGAATACTGTGTAGTATTAAGCTTCATGATGATGAAGGCCTGATTATTAGAACTAACTGCTTGCCTAGTATTACGAACAAGGTGGTTCTGTCCGGGAAGATGTAAATGTAAAAGATGGGCAGAATTGTGAAAAATCATATGCAACATGCATAACGAACTATTTGAACAACGGTGCCAGAGATTTATACAGTATCAAGATCAGGAATAAGAAATTTAATAGACTATAAGTTCCTGTCCAACAAATTTAGATGAGAATCAGCAGCTTAAGACCAGATAGGAGAACAATACTCGAAACAAGGTAGAATGAAAGAATTAAAACACTTCTTAAGAATAGATAGATCATCGAAAATCTTGAAAGACATTCTCAATAAGCCTATTTTTTGGGCTCAAGCCATGTCGTCCTGATGGAAGTTCCTTAAAGGTAGCTTCCTAGGGTATATTACAACTACGGCGATATTCCCAGAGAATTTACCTTAAGGTACCCAGAATTCTAACTCCTGGAGCGAATATCCCTAAAAAAGACCTTAGGGATATCGTAAATATCAGCGGACGTATTCTTGACACGCCACATAGCAATCTATACCCCGAATAGAGTTAACACTTCGTAGGGGTCAAATGGCAAGAAAACGAAAACGATAAGAAAAAGGGGGGAGCCGTTCGTAAGGCATCTCTCCTCCCCGTTTCGTAAGCGTGCCCTGCGCCGCTCGCGGCGCCATCTGCATTCCTTTTTGCGTAGCTATACAACTCGGTGTTTTTCCCTGTGTTTCTACCAAAATCTTGGATTTACTCTTTAATTATGCTTTCTCCAACTTCTTCTGCTTCGGATAAGTTGAGTACAATTTCTTTTATGTATAAATGTAGGCTCTTGATTAAAATTAAAGTAATTAAAAGAGTTATCTTTGATACAAGAGCTGTTGCCTGCTGGAGGCGTCCTGGACGCTGTCGCTCGCTAGAATAGGATTTATTTGTTAGCAAGAGCGACGTTCCCAGCCCCCTGCGCTTTAATAATTAGCTGCTTAGCTTATTTAGGAATTCTGTTATGATGCTATAGTATAGCGCCTGGCGAAGGATTTGCCTAGGCTGACCGACGCTAGTCTTCGTAGCCTAGTTGTTGGCCCTTGTACTTCCTGCATGATAATTAGTCTTCCAAGTGTGATTTTATACTGTTTAAAGCGTTAGGCAACGTTATACATATAAGCCTTTTTCGAGTATTTTCCAAGATAGTTTTGGAGTGAGTTTCGGTGATTTAGGTAATCGATTCTCTTAGTGCCTAGGCTAGGTTGTCTTAGGTTATTAAAATATTGTCTGTTTCCCCGTTTGCTCCCTTCTCTTCGGGGAAGGGGCAAACCCTTTCCCTCTGTTTAAGCCTTAGGCTTAACTCTAGTAGTTTGTTTGAATTAATTTTCAAATATAACTATGCTGGAGTAGTACTGTACCTTCCTGCTCCAACTGGTTTGGTTCAGAGAGGGACAGTACAGCAGTGTATTAGTCTGAGTCCGTGTTGGTCTAGCGTGGGGCAGAGTCTCCCTTGCTGCCTGACACGGGCATAGGAGGTTTATCCTCCTTGGTTCACCTTGGAGGGTTTCTGTAGTTATGATCCCTTCGCTCGGTGACCCCTCAGACTTGTCCTCTTTGCTGTTCCAGGTTCGGGATATGTTCCCTTTCCGGATTAGCAATTCCTTCCTTGCCTTGGTTTTAGGGAGGCAGCCAGTAGTGCCGGCCTCCCTCCCTGGATTTTCCCTGGCTGAGATGGGCTTTCTTAGTTGGGGATGATCCTTAACCAAGGCAAGGTTGGACAGGACCCTCTGTCCTTCCCTTCTGTTTTTTCCGTTTTCCTTTGTGTCAGCCGTCTCACATCCGTACCTAGCCTAGGTTAGGATGGGGAGCTGACGTGGTCCCCTGTCGGCCGGCAGAGTGTGCCGACCGGCAGAGGCCCTATCCCTTGAGTGCTGCCCGGTCCTTCCTTGGTCCCTCAACCGCTGCCGTCTGTAGATTCAGTAAGCAGTGGTTAGGAAGCCTGACTTAGTGTCTCCCCTTCCTCTCGGCACTCTTTCGGGTGTCGGGCGCGGAGGTACATAGCCTCTTAGCCCGGCACTCATTCTGTTGTCTTCTTATGTGTTGTCCTTGCCGTCTGCCGGCCTAGGGGCCGGCCGTCGGTAGGGTGTGTTCTCTAGTTCTCTTGCTGTCGGTCGGCGGTGGTTATATGCCTTTGCCGGCCGGTCTCCTTGCTCACCTGCCGGCCGCTGTGAGTGGCGGCCGGCAGCCGGGCGCTACCTGGTGTGGATGCCAGCCGGCAGGGTTTGCTCACCGCTGCCGGCCGGCCTGCTACATCGCTCGGTTGGCCGGCCACTAAGAGTGATGGCCGGCAGCTGGGTGCCACCCGGGTAGCTACGGACCGGCAACCACTGCCGGCCGGTTCAGGCATAGGAACTGGAGTTCTCCCCCGTATGGGTGATCTTAAGTTGTATACTTGAGACCTACCTTTGGAAAAAAGGGGGGGGGGGTACTGACCGGCAAGAGCCGGCCGGCACATCACCCTCATGTACTGTATCAGTTCTTCCCTGTATGGTGTATTCTACCAGGGGAGACCATGATATAGTAGGTTACAACACTGTCTTTTCTAACTTACTTGTGTTGCCTTGTGCAGTCACTTGGTGTTGCCTTACAGGGATGAAAAAAGAATTCTTTTCATCTTTAGCCAGAATGGTAAAATCTTACCTTAGGTGTGAGCTACACCTAATTTCCCTCGGGAAATATGATCTCTGGTTATTCTAGCAAAGACTAACCATTTGATTTTAATGGCTGGTGGGCTTCCACAGGTGATTGTGTGGGATTCACAAGTATGTGTCTTTCCCTTATTCTTTGTGCATGCTCATATATACATGTGAATTGAAATTCACTTGATATTCATGGAAATTTTCTTCTTTTACAGGAGGAGCATCCGAAATGTGATAGCGTTTTCTGCAATGTCCGCAGCAAGAACTTTTGCGGACATGTCTCGTGTAGGAGACACGCGGCTTGCGCAGCCTCCAAGGATGATCACCACTACTGGGATCCGCAGGTATGTTCAGTGTGTACTAACCTGCTATCTGAGGCTTTTGAATCCCCTAGGTCGGCGGAGTCAAGGGACGCAGCGAGGGAGAAGCTCCGTTTATGGGTAAGGGGTTTCCAGAAGAACACCACTGGACCTTATCTTCCTAATGAGAAGATGAGGGCGTACCTTTTTCCCAAGGCTTCTACTGACGCTGTTGTTCCCCAGCCTCGGCCGGAGATCCCTCTCGTCCAGATCCCAGTGGAGGAGGATGTTGCGGATGCCATGCAGGACATCCAGCTGGATGACAAGATGTCGGACTTGTCCGACCGTGCGGAACAGGACCTCCTCGCAGAGGGTGAGGAGGAGGATCAAGATCCGATTGCCGTGGAGGAAGAGGTTTCCGTACCTTCAGACGTTCCGGTTCAGGCCCCTGAACCTATTCCCTCTACTTCGTCCGCTCTTCCAGCAGAGCTGGGACAGGCTCTCTCTTCCATCGTTGGTATGATACAACAGATGCAGAGGGAGAATAGTCAGAAGGCCGCTGCAATGGAGCTCCAGATGCAGAAGATTACAGCGTCACGTGGGCCTCCAAAGAAGCTCAACGTGAAGGACCTTCCTGTGTGCTCGGATGCCAACCCGTGGAGATATGTCGAGCACATGCCGATGACGGTCGGGAAGATCGTCATGTCGGAGAAGCTGGGTTCAGTTCCCCTTGAGGAGGTGGAATTCTGGCCCAGCAGAGGGGCCTACCCGGACTGTTATGTCCGTCTGAAGAAGGAGCCGGCCTCGAAGGAGAAGACGGAACCGAAGGAGGTGATCATCTTTGATCACGCCAGGGCTCAAGCTGCACTAACGTCTCCGTTGAAGGAGAGGGGCTTCTCAAACTCAAAAGTTGCTGCTTTGAGTAAGAAGCACCCTTCCTTCGTATCTTCTCCGGCTAGGGCCTTCCCCTTTCTGCAGAAAGGGTTCGCGGCCGTTTTGAAGGCGGTAGAAGCTGGCAAACCATGCCCATCCCTGGAGGAATGCAAGCCCTTGTCTTTGGCCTTGCCGTTGGACAACAAGGACTGGAAGGAGGTACATCTCACCTTCTCGGTTGGGAAGTTGGACGCCGATATTGCAGGTCAACAGTTCGGCGAAAACCTTCCCAAGTTGTCTGAATTCCTCCTACGGAGGGAACTTGAGACAAAGGAGCGTCTGGCAGCCTCGATGTCTCTCCAGACAAACATGGAGACAATGGCTAGCGACCCTAAGATGTCTGAAATGTTCATGGTAATGGCCAAGATCCATCTGGCCACGGTGACAAAGGACCTCTATAGCTTTGTCAAAGCGAGGAGGGCCTGCAGGGAGTTTGTGTTCGCCTCGGCCACAGTGAGGCATGAACCCAAGAAACTCATCTCATCCAGCATCTGGGGTAAAGATCTCTTTCCCAATGAGGTGGTTAAGGAGGTGGTGGACAGGGCAGCCACTGAGAATCGAAATCTTCTCCTTAAGTGGGGGCTGTCCCTTAAGAGGAAGTCTTCCCCTGATGAAGGCCCCCAGCCGAAAGGAAAGGCGAAGAAATCGAGGTTTTCTTCCCGCCCAGCCAAGCCTTTCAGACCGCAACGTCAGCAGCAGCCAGCTTTGCCTCCGGTGCCACAATTGGTAGCCCAGACCCCGACCACCTTCCAATGGGTACCCCAGGCCGTGTCATCAGCATCCCCGGCATTCAATCCAGTGTTCGAAGGGCAATCGACCACGTTTCGAGCAAAGCCCAGAGGTGCAGCCAGAGGCTCGGCGAGACGCCCCTCTAGGGGAAGAGGATTCAGAGGTGGTCGCGGCCAGGGAGGCAAGACTGCAGGGCAGCAGTCAAAGTGAAGTGTCGCCGGTAGGAGGGAGACTACAGTATTTTCGGGATCGTTGGACCTTCGATCCCTGGGCCCACAGCCTGCTCAAAAATGGACTGGGTTGGAGTTGGTACAGTACTCCGCCCCTGTGCCCTCAATTTTTCCAACACTCCACCCCCGTTTTGCAGGAGTACATTCAAGAACTGTTGGAGAAAAAGGTGATCCGGAGGGTAAAGTCCATCAGGTTCCAAGGGAGGCTGTTTTGTGTTCCCAAGAAAGACTCGGGGAAACTCAGAGTCATTCTGGACTTGTCACCACTCAACAAGTTCATAGTGAACCACAAGTTCAAGATGTTAACATTACAACACATAAGAGCCTTACTGCCCAAGAGGGCATATACCGTCTCCATCGACTTGTCAGACGCCTATTGGCACGTTCCAATAAGTCGCCGTCTCTCCCCCTACCTAGGATTCAAGCTACAACAAAAACTTTACGCTTTCAGAGCGATGCCTTTCGGGCTAAACATAGCCCCAATGATCTTTACGAAGCTTGCGAGCGCAGCGCTCAAACAGTTACGCCTAAAAGGGTTCCAGGTAGTAGCCTACCTGGACGATTGGTTGGTGTGGGCAGCATCCAGAGCGGAATGCTTACAAGCTTCCCTACAGGTGATTCAGTTCCTGGAATATCTAGGTTTCATGATCAACAGAAAGAAGTCTCGTCTTTCTCCAGCTCAGAGGTTCCAGTGGTTTGGAATTCACTGGGACCTAGTGTCACACTGTTTTTCCATTCCAATGTCGAAAAGGAAGGAGATAGCGGGGTCTGTCAAGAGACTTCTAGTTTCCGAGAGGATATCAAGACGCGAACAAGAGAGGGTTCTGGGCTCTCTTCAGTTCGCGTCAGTAACAGACCCAGTGCTAAGAGCACAGCTAAAGGATGCAGCGGGAGTTTGGAGAACCTTTGCATCAAAAGCGCGAAGGGACTTGAAGAGACCGGTCCCACTTCGGCTACGTTCTCTTCTCAGACCGTGGTCTCAAGCCAGTCGTCTAAAGAGGTCAGTACCTCTTCAGCCACCTCCCCCGTCAGTGACAATTCACACAGACGCCTCAAAGGTAGGGTGGGGAGGTCACTCCCATCGGAAAAAAAGTACAAGGGACCTGGTCCAAGCTATTCGGGACATTTCACATAAACTTTCTAGAAGCTATGGCAGTGCTTCTTACCCTGAAGAAAGTATCCCCACGTCACTCGATCCATGTAAGGTTGGTACTGGACAGCGAGGTGGTAGTGAAATGTCTGAATCGGCGGGGATCGAGATCTCCACCTCTCAACCAGGTAATGTTAGCCATATTCCGACTGGCGGAGAAGAAGAAGTGGCACCTGTCAGCAGTTCACCTTCAAGGAGTCCGGAATGTGACCGCGGACGCTCTATCCAGGGTTACACCGATAGAGTCGGAATGGTCCCTAGACGCAGGATCATTCTCCTTCATCTCGAGTCAAGTCCCAGAACTGCAGATAAACCTCTTCGCGACGAAGGACAACAAGAAGTTGCCGAGATATGTGTCCCCGTACGAGGACCCCTTGGCGGAAGCAGTAGATGCGATGTCCCTCGATTGGAACAGATGGTCCAGGATCTACCTGTTTCCCCCTCACAATCTGATGTTGAGGGTCCTCAACAAACTGAGATCCTTCAAGGGAGTAGCAGCGATAGTGGCCCACAAGTGGCCGAACAGTGTATGGTTCCCTCTAGCTCTGGAACTACGACTAGAGTTTCTACCACTCCCGGACCCAGTTCTGTCCCAGCAAGTCCAGAAGTCGACTGTCTACGCTTCATTACAGAAAACCCGGACCCTGCAGCTCATGATTTTCTCTCCCTAGCGGTGAAGAAGCGGTTCGGAATTTCGAAAGATAGCATCGACTTCCTGGAAGAATATAAGTGCAAGTCTACTAGAAGGCAGTACGAATCAGCATGAAAAAAATGGGTAGCCTTTGTCAAAGACAAGAATCCGCATGAGATCTCTACGGATTTCTGCCTATCCTTCTTCATCCACCTCCACGGACAGGGGCTGGCGGCTAACACGATTTCTACATGTAAGTCGGCTCTGACAAGACCCATTCTGTATGCCTTCCAGGTAGACCTCGCTAACGAGATTTTTAACAAGATCCCGAAGGCCTGTGCTAGGCTTAGACCTTCAGCTCCTCCAAAGCCTATTTCATGGTCTTTAGACAAAGTCCTTCATTTTGCCTCATTACTGGATAATGAGGAGTGTGCACTGAAGGATCTGACTCAAAAAGTGATCTTCCTTTTTGCTCTAGCTTCTGAGGCCAGAGTTAGTGAGATTGTAGCCCTCTCGAGAGAGGAGGGCCGGGTTCAGTTCCTGGATGGGGGAGAACTGAACCTGTTTCCGGACCCTACGTTTCTCGCTAAGAACGAGTTGCCCACCAACAGGTGGGGTCCCTGGAGAATCTGCCCTCTGAAAGAAGATGCATCTCTATGTCCCGTAGAATGCCTAAAGGTCTATCTTCGTAGAACTTCAGACTTCCATGGGGGTCAACTATTCAGAGGAGAAACATCGGGCTCGAATTTATCTTTAAATCAACTCAGGGCGAAAATTACATACTTTATTCGCAGAGCGGATCCTGACAGTTCACCCGCAGGTCATGATCCGAGGAAAGTTGCTTCATCCTTAAACTTCTTTAACTTTATGGATTTTGAACACCTTCGTTCATACACTGGCTGGAAGTCTTCCAGGGTATTCTTTCGCCACTATGCTAAGCAAGTGGAGCAGCTAAAGAGGTCTGTGGTAGCAGTTGGTTGCGTCGTTAACCCTGTTGTTTAACTCTGCGAGGAACAGTGGATTTAATTGGGACTTTGATTCTCGGGTGAGTGTATAGTTATATGCGTTGCTATAACTAGAAGTGAAGGCTCTGGGAGCCCACAATGACTGTTCCGGCATTATGGTGATTGTAGCACAAGTACAGACAGGTGTGCCGAGCGTTTCTGACGCTAATGTCAGTGGCTAGTAACATGGACTCTTAACTTTCATACCTTGGTATGTGAAAAGTAACCTGATTGTTTTTCTTTCAGATAACCATATATCCATGTACTACAGTACTTGTGTAAATTGTTGGTCATCCACCTATCATATGTATATAATTGTGGTAACCATGTCTATTTATTGTTAATCAATAAACTTGTTCTCGGGAACCTTGCGTCTCCTTCACCTATATTGATTTCGTTTCAATTATTGAGCATTCAGCCTATGTATATTAATCGGGGATATCTATAATAGCCTGTTCCTTAATGCAAGCCTTGTTGCACTGGTTTATACTTTCCTTAGCTTAAAGGGCTCCATCCTTCTCAGAGGACGGTAGCGGCAGCAAGTTTAATCCTACGCAGATATAACCTTTTGTCCAATTCTACTTCGACCAGGGGGCTGGTCGGTTTTTCCCTTGGATGCTGTAGTTCCGTAAGGACTATGCTTTACTTCATATAGAGTGAGACCACTATATTGTATCGGCTTGCGAGTGAGTCATACATAGGTATATGTACTCTTCGTTCGTTTCTAGAGTCTAGTAGGACTCCTCCCTGTAGGGGGCAGGAAGCGCTTTCATGGTTTATGATTAGTGAAAAGATGTATAACGGTAACATCTTAGGTCTTTCAGTCGAGTTGACTAAGAAACATTTCTGAGGAGTACGGCACGTATTGAGAATCCACAGATACAGTAATGCTCTGGTATACTTCCATCAGGACGACATGGCTTGAGCCCAAAAAACGGATTTTGAGCGAAGCGAAAAATCTATTTTTGGGTAAGATGGCCATGTCGTCCTGATGGACCCGCCCTGTCCCTTTTCAAAAAAAAAAAAAAAAAAAAAGAAAAGGGCTGTAGGACCCCTCCCTACATACAGTATCTGTAGCACCTCGTGTATCGCTACAAGGAATACAGATGGCGCCGCGAGCGGCGCAGGGCACGCTTACGAAACGGGGAGGAGAGATGCCTTACGAACGGCTCCCCCCTTTTTCTTATCGTTTTCGTTTTCTTGCCAATTGACCCCTACGAAGTGTTAACTCTATTCGGGGTATAGATTGCTATGTGGCGTGTCAAGAATACGTCCGCTGATATTTACGATATCCCTAAGGTCTTTTTTAGGGATACTCGCTCCAGGAGTTAGAATTCTGGGTACCTTAAGGTAAATTCTCTGGGAATATCGCCGTAGTTGTAATATACCCTAGGAAGCTACCTTTAAGGAACTTCCATCAGGACGACATGGCCATCTTACCCAAAAATAGATTTTTCGCTTCGCTCAAAATCCGTTTTTTGTGCAATTGAAGAAAACACAGACCTAATGTGTTTTGCCAAAGTAAATTTGTTGTCGAGAATCGCAACTAAATTTTAAGAGTCAAACAGAATTAAAGAAACATCAATCCTGAGACCCGGATGTTGAGGAGCAACTGTCCTTGACCTACAGTACTTACAATCCTACTTTGAGTTTTTTTGGATTCAACTTCATGCCCCTTAATTTTCACAATGCAATAATTTCAGCTAGATCTCTATTAAGGGATTCAGCAACCCCAGATCTACATTCAGGAGATAGAATTGATGCAAAGAGAGTAGCATCATCTGCATAAGCAACGAGCTTGTTTTCTAGGCCAAATCATATCATGTGTTACTGTATAGTACGAAAAGTAATGGTCTAAGAACATACCCTGAGGAACACTAGATATCAGATTCCTATACTCACTATGGTGCCCATCAACAACAATGCTTTGTGACCTATCACTTAGAAATTCAGTGTTGATACCAAGAAACGACCCACCCACTCCCAACTGTTTGAGTTTGAAAACAAGGGCTTAATTAACTCAGTCAAAGACAACCGTAAAATCAAGGCCAGTCATACGAATTTCCTGACCACAATCAAGGGATTTCTGTACAGCATTGGAGATTGTAAGAAGGGCATCACATACTCCAAGGCCCTTGCAAGAGCCAAACTGCAAATTAGGGAACAGATTATTATCTTCCGCATACCTATTTAGACGTTTTGCCAAAAGACATTCAAAAACATTAGATAATATGGGAGCTATGAAAATTGGGCAGTAATCGGCAGGGCTAGACCTATCACAAACATATTCACCTATTGGAGTAAAATTACTAATTTAAATTAAATTAAATTACTAATAACAAGTGTTAAAAGAACCTCTTCTTGGTAATTTGTAGAAAATAATAGAGAACTCAAGAACTAAGAAATCAGTAATCTTTATAGAAAAGAAAAACAAAGGAAAATGAACATTTGGGTCTACACCAAGTAAATATGTACAGAAAGTATTCAAAGTAACAATATAATGAAGTTACTTTTTGTATAATCAAAATGTAGTAACTAGACAATGTTGCAAAATTGTTCCAAAATGTTATTTTCATTAGTAAAATAAATTTTTGAATATACTTACCCGATGATCATGTAGCTGTCAACTCCGTTGCCCGACAGAAATCTACGGTCGGGATACGCCAGCGATCGCTATACAGGTGGGGGTGTACACAACAGCGCCATCTGTGAGTAGGTACTCAAGTACTTCTTGTCAACAAGAACTCAATTTTCTCCTCGGTCCACTGGTTCTCTATGGGGAGGAAGGGCGGGTCCTTAAATTCATGATCATCGGGTAAGTATATTCAAAAATTTATTTTACTAATGAAAATAACATTTTTCAATATTAATCTTACCCGATGATCATGTAGCTGATTCACACCCAGGGTGGTGGGTGGAGACCAGCATACATGTTAACAAAGAAGCTAAGTATCCCGTATTTCATTTTAGCAGTTATTCAAAATAACAAACATAAAATAAATAAGTACCTGGTAAGGAAGTCGACTTGAACTATTACTCTGCCTTTTTTAAGTACGTCTTCCTTACTGAGCCTAGCGGTCCTCTTAGGATGCTGAACGACTCCTAGGTGCTGAAGTATAAAGGGCTGCAACCCATACTAAAGGACCTCATCACAACCTCTAACCTAGCCGCTTCTCAAGAAAGAATTTGACCACCCGCCAAATCAACCAGGATGCGGAAGGCTTCTTAGCCTTCCGTACAACCCAAAAAACAACAATAAAAAGTATTCAAGAGAAAGATTAAAAAGGTTATGGGATTATGGGAATGTAGTGGCTGAGCCCTCACCTACTACTGCACTCGCTGCTACGAATGGTCCCAGGGTGTAGCAGTTCTCGTAAAGAGACTGGACATCTTTGAGATAGAATGATGCGAACACTGACTTGCTTCTCCAATAGGTTGCATCCATAACACTCTGCAGAGAACGGTTCTGTTTGAAGGCCACTGAAGTAGCGACAGCTCTAACTTCATGTGTCCTTACCTTCAGCAAAGCAAGGTCTTCTTCCTTCAGATGAGAATGAGCCTCTCTAATCAGAAGCCTGATGTAGTAAGAAACTGCGTTCTTAGACATCGGTAGAGAAGGCTTCTTGATAGAACACCATAAAGCTTCTGATTGTCCTCGTAATGGCTTTGACCGTCTTAAATAGTACTTAAGAGCTCTTACTGGGCAAAGTACTCTCTCTAGTTCGTTCCCCACCAAGTTGGACAGGCTTGGGATCTCGAACGACTTAGGCCAAGGACGGGAAGGAAGCTCGTTTTTAGCCAAAAAACCGAGCTGCAAGGAACATGTAGCCGTTTTAGATGTAAAACCTATGTTCCTGCTGAAGGCGTGGATCTCACTGACTCTTTTAGCTGTTGCTAAGCAGACGAGGAAAAGAGTTTTTAATGTGAGGTCCTTAAAAGAGGCTGATTGGAGCGGTTCAAATCTTGATGACATTAGGAACCTTAAAACCACGTCTAGGTTCCAGCCTGGTGTGGACAACCGACGTTCCTTTGAGGTCTCAAAAGACCTAAGGAGGTCCTGTAGATCTTTGTTGGTGGAAAGATCCAAGCCTCTGTGGCGGAAGACCGCTGCCAACATACTCCTGTAACCCTTGATCGTAGGAGCTGAAAGGGATCTTACGTTCCTTAGATGTAACAGGAAGTCAGCAATCTGGGTTACAGTGGTACTGGTTGAGGAAACTGCATTCGCCTTGCACCAGCTTCGGAAGACTTCCCATTTAGACTGATAGACTCTGAGAGTGGATGTCCTCCTTGCTCTGGCAATCGCTCTGGCTGCCTCCTTCGAAAAACCTCTAGCTCTTGAGAGTCTTTCGATAGTCTGAAGGCAGTCAGACGAAGAGCGTGGAGGTTTGGGTGTACCTTCTTTACGTGAGGTTGACGCAGAAGGTCCACTCTTAGAGGAAGAGTCCTGGGAACGTCCACTAGCCATTGCAGTACCTCGGTGAACCATTCTCTCGCGGGCCAGAGGGGAGCAACCAACGTCAACCGTGTCCCTTCGTGCGAGGCGAACTTCTGAAGTACCCTGTTGACAATCTTGAACGGCGGGAACGCATACAGGTCGAGATGGGACCAATCCAGCAGAAAGGCATCCACGTGAACTGCTGCTGGGTCTGGAATCGGAGAACAATACATCGGGAGCCTCTTGGTCATCGAGGTAGCAAATAGATCTATGGTGGGCTGACCCCACAGGGCCCATAGTCTGCTGCAAACATTCTTGTGAAGGGTCCACTCTGTGGGGATGACCTGACCCTTCCGGCTGAGGCGATCTGCCATGACATTCATATCGCCCTGAATGAATCTCGTTACCAACGAAAGCTTTCGATCTTTTGACCAAATGAGGAGGTCCCTTGCGATCTCGAACAACTTCCTCGAATGAGTCCCTCCTTGCTTGGAGATGTAAGCCAAGGTTGTGGTGTTGTCGGAGTTCACCTCCACCACCTTGTTTAGCTGGAGGGACTTGAAGTTTATCAAGGCCAGATGAACTGCCAACAACTCCTTGCAATTGATGTGAAGTGTCCTTTGCTCCTGATTCCACGTGCCCGAGCATTCCTGTTCGTCCAGTGTCGCACCCCAGCCCGTGTCCGATGCGTCCGAGAAGAGACGGTGGTCGGGGGTCTGAACAGCTAATGGCAGACCTTCCTTGAGAAGAATGCTGTTCTTCCACCACGTTAGCATAGACCTCATCTCTTCGGAAACAGGAACTGAGACCGCCTCTAGCGTCATGTCCTTTCTCCAGTGAGCAGCTAGATGATACTGAAGGGGGCGGAGGTGGAGTCTCCCTAACTCGATGAACTGGGCCAGCGATGATAGTGTCCCTGTTAGACTCATCCACTGCCTGACCGAACATCGGTTCCTTCTCAGCATGCTCTGGATGCATTCTAGGGCTTGATTGATCCTTGGGGCCGACGGAAAAGCCCGAAAAGCTCGACTCTGAATCTCCATACCTAGATAGACAATGGTCTGGGATGGGACGAGCTGGGACTTCTCTATATTGACCAGGAGGCCCAATTCCTTGGTCAGATCCATAGTCCATCTGAGATTCTCCAGACAGCGACGACTTGTTGGAGCTCTTAAAAGCCAGTCGTCCAAATAGAGGGAGGCTCTGATGTCTGCCAAGTGAAGGAATTTGGCAATATTCCTCATCAGTCTGGTAAACACAAGAGGTGCCGTGCTTAGGCCAAAGCACAGGGCTTGGAACTGGTACACAACCTTTCCAAAGACGAACCTTAGGAAAGGTTGGGAGTCTGGATGGATGGGGACGTGAAAGTACGCGTCTTTCAGGTCTAACGAGACCATCCAGTCCTCCTTCCTGACCGCTGCTAGGACCGACTTCGTCGTCTCCATCGTGAACGTCTGCTTGGTGACAAAAGCATTGAGAGCACTGACGTCCAGCACCGGTCTCCAACCTCCTGTCTTCTTCGCTACCAGGAAGAGACGGTTGTAGAAGCCTGGGGATTGATGATCCCGGACTATGACCACCGCTTCCTTTTGTAGCAAGAGCGACACCTCTTGTTGCAACGCTAGCCTCTTGTCCTTCTCCTTGTAGTTGGGAGAGAGGTTGATGGGAGATGTAGCTAGAGGGGGACTGCGGCAGAACGGAATTCTGTACCCCTCTCTTAGCCACTTCACAGACTGAGCGTCTGCACCTCTGCTCTCCCAAGCTTGCCAGAAGGTCTTGAGTCTGGCTCCCACTGCTGTCTGGAGAGGAAGGCAGTCAGAACTTGCCTTTTGCGGACTTGGAACCCTTCTTGGATTTGCCACGGTGACTGTCGGCACGGGTACCTCCTCTGCTGGAGGTTCTGCCACGAAAGGGCGGGATGAACCTAGTGGCAGGTGTGTCTACTGCTGCAGGGCGGAAGGGTCTAGGCACGGAAGGTAAGGTTTTAGCCTTACGTGCGGAAGATGCCATATGATCATGGGTATCCTTCTGGATAAGGGAGGCAGCCATCCCCTTGATCAGCTCCTCCGGAAACAGACACTTGGAGAGAGGAGCAAACAACAACTCTGACTTCTGGCAAGGAGTGATACCAGCCGATAAGAAGGAGCAAAGATGTTCTCTCTTCTTAAGCACTCCCGACACGTACGAAGCCGCAAGCTCACCAGACCCATCCCGAATGGCTTTGTCCATGCTAGACATGATCAGCATGGCAGAGTCCTTATCCGAAGGGGAAGTCTTTCTGCTTAAGGCTCCCAAACACCAATCGAGAAAGTTGAAGATCTCGAAGGCACGAAAGACTCCCTTCAACAGATGATCCATGTCAGAAAAGGACCAGCAGATCTTCGATCGTCTCATAGCCAGCCTGCGGGGAGAGTCAACCAGACTTGAGAAGTCGCCCTGGGCAGAGGCAGGAACTCCCAAGCCGGGTTCCTCTCCCGTGGCATACCAGACGCTCGACTTGGAAGCAAGCTTGGTAGGAGGAAAGATGAAAGCAGTCTTTCCCAGTTGCTTCTTGGACTGCAACCACTCTCCCATAACCCTCAAAGCTCTCTTGGATGAGCGTGCGAGAACAAGCTTGGTGAAGGCAGGAGCAGCAGACTGCATGCCCAGAGCAAACTCGGAGGGAGGAGAGCGAGGGGTTGCAGACACAAACTGTTCTGGATACAAGTCCCTGAACAAGGCAAGGACTTTACGAAAGTCTAAGGAGGGAGGCGTAGACTTGGGCCCTTCAAAGTCGGAGTGCGGTTCATCCAAATGTGCAGCTTCGTCATCTGATACTCCATCATCCGAAAGCTGAGTAGGAAGTGGCAAAGGCAGAGCAGAAAGCTGAACGGCTGAATCCGGCAGTACGGGTGCATGCGTAGCTGCTGCGGATCCAACATCATGCCGCTGCTGGTCAGTCTGCGAGCTGGCAACAACAAAAGCAGAGTGTTGGTGCGTGGGAGGGGTTGCGGTGGGTTGCGGAGCATGCTGTATGGGATGCGGAGCATGCCGCATGGGTTGCGGAGCATGCCGCAAAGAGTCAGAACCCGGCAGCTCTACAGCACCTTCCCACTGCTGATGCGGTAGCTCACGCATGTCAACGGATGGTGCGGCAAGAACATGCGTCTGGCATGGTGGACTGCGCATCGGTGGTGGAGCTCTCACAGGTGGAGTGTGGGAGCAGGCAGCCGCAGTATCTGCTGAGCGCACAACCTCGGCGGGTTGTAGGTTAACAGGAGCAGTGTCAACCTTCTCAGCATGATACTCCTGCATGAATGCAGCAAGCTGAGACTGCATAGTCTGCAGCATGGACCACTTAGGGTCTACCGTGGTTGGAGCAGCAACAGACGGAGCAGTAGCCTGTTGTGGAACCACTCTACCTCTCTTGGGAGGTGTGCAGTCATCGGAAGACTGCGGCGAGTCCGAACTGACCCAGTGGCTACACCTGGGCCGTTGGACTCGCTCGGAAGGGACCTTACGCTTGAGCGGTCGTGAAACCTTGGTCCATCGTTTCCTCCTGGAAACTTCTTCCACAGACGAGGAATGGGAGGGCTCATTCGTCTGTTTGTGGATGGGACGATCTCTGACAGATACGTCCGCAACCACTGAGGATACATCCGTGCGCTGATCAAGGCCTGCCGAACCCTTTGGTCCTTCGACATTGCTTCTCCCCTGGGCTTGGGAGCTTGCAAGAGGTCCCGGACTGGGAGGACGACTGGCACGCACAGATGTACCCTCATGCGCAACACTGACACTGACACTTTTCACATCACTAGCACTGATAACACTTCCCACTGCACTTTTCGCTTTCAGCTCTTTGACTGGTCATTAGCCAATGACTCCACTCTGTCACCGAGAGCCTGAATGGCACGCATCATATCCGCCATGGATGGCTGAGCACTAGTAGCAGGTTCGGGAGTCACCACTACAGGGGAAGGAAAAGGTTGAGGGGCATGGGGAGAGGAAAAATCCACAGAGCGAGAAGAACTCCTCCTGATTCTCTCCTTCTCTAACCTACGTGCATTTTTAAGGAATTCGTTAAAATCGAATTCCGAAAGCCCAGCGCATTCCCCACATCGATCTTCCAATTGACAGGATTTACCCCTACAATTGGAACAAACGGTGTGGGGATCTATGGAGGCCTTCGGAAGACGCCTAGAACAAGCCCTAACGCTACACTGCCTGTACTTAGGGACTTGAGACTGGTCAGACATCTTGAATTGTAGAAGTAGTCAAGGGGGAATTCCAAAATCTAGCAAAGTTCATTAACAATTAATCCAAATTAATTCCAAAAGCTTGCTAAGCTAATGATAAAGCTTCCTGAATAGCGAAGGCTAAACTCTAGAGTGAATACATCACCAAATTGTGAACAGCAACTCCAGAATCAACAGCGTATCCAAGTAGGTCTTGCCGGCGGCACGACAGAGGAAAAATTGAGTTCTTGTTGACAAGAAGTACTTGAGTACCTACTCACAGATGGCGCTGTTGTGTACACCCCCACCTGTATAGCGATCGCTGGAGTATCCCGACCGTAGATTTCTGTCGGGCAACGGAGTTGACAGCTACATGATCATCGGGTAAGATTAATATTGAAAACTTCATAATTCAAAATTCTATACAGTAAGA
Source organism: Palaemon carinicauda (assembly GCF_036898095.1). NCBI lineage: Eukaryota > Metazoa > Arthropoda > Malacostraca > Decapoda > Palaemonidae > Palaemon > Palaemon carinicauda. The sequence continues at coordinate 22,347,630 of NC_090730.1, forward strand.
ATGGTTATTGTATATGACAATACCTTTCAAGGCTTATTAGATTGGTAATAGGAGGGTCAAAAGTATTACTATTTGATTCACCGGGAAAGGGTTTGACAGTCGTCTTTACAATGTGCAAACAAAAGAATTAAGTAAAAATAATTGAAAACAAAACCATGCAACTTACTAAGGATGTTAACAGATTACGCTTAAGGTATATCTGGTGAATATGAGAACATTCCTCTAGGACTCTCTGTGGCAAGACTTTTAGCCGTCGATAATTCCAGTGAAGTATGGTTTGATGACGTACTTCTGCCAGTAGCTCTGTCACCTTAAAATGGAGAGAAAGTTCACATTCAATTTTTCTAATCTAGTTTTGAAATATCACAATTGCAATATAGATTTTAAATAAAGATGAATATTCATCTAGCTCAAGAAGTCATATAGTGTAAATTGTACAAAACACCTTTCTTCTAAAACAGAAATACTCTATGAAGATATTATTGTTATTATCATTTATTATTATTATTATTTGCTAAGCAACAACCCTAGTTGGAAAAGCAGCTAGCCATAAGCCCAAGGGCTCCAACAGGGAAAATAACCCTGTGAGGAAAGGAAATACGAAAAAACTACGAGAGATGTTTAAGAACAATAATAACATAAAAATAAATCTTTCATATATAAATTATAAAACCTTGAAAATAAGTTGAAACTTCCAAATAACTAGAGAAAGAGAAACAAGATAGAATAGTGTGCCCGACACTGTTTATCAAATGCGTATCGTAGTACAAAACGCAGGATGTACCATAGCTGGAAAAGCGCAGCTATTTTTACCTGTTGTTCAGTAATGTCCTGAGATGTATCTTCAAGATGAACAATCTTCATAACCTGGAAGACGTTAGACATAATTAAACAAATTCATAAAACATATAAATTGTACACTTATAAAGGTACTGAAAGTACAGTACAGTACTTTAATAATTTACAGCCGCTAAAAAAAAGGGTTGAACACACTCACATTAAAAGATTATTATGATTAGTGAATAATTGTTTATTTTATTATTATTATTATTATTATTATTATTATCATCATTATTATTATTATCATTATTATTGTTATTATTATTATTATTATTATTATTATTATTATTATTATTATTATTATTATTATTATTATTATTGTGAGCAAACTCAAATATCCTAAAGTGAAGTACAACTAAGAAGAGAAAATAACAATGATAATTGATAAACAAATATTCACATACAAAAAGAGAAATATGGATCAGAAAACTGAAGCAATAATGTCTAGCCTTATAACCTTAAGGACGATGCCCCAAACACCATTTCACAATTTTATTTCTGGTCTTATGCAAAGAGAGTACAATACAGTAACATACATTATTTGTTATCAATCAAACACTAAAGGGAGGTACTGATATGGAAGTTCCATGGCCAAACAATATATAGTACAGTAACGTATCTTCTAGCAGGGGACTAAATTATGATGGCTGATGTTGGGAAAGGTAAACATTTCAAGATAGCAAGATACATCTGACATTCAGATTGGAGGTCATTAAATGTATTTAAACATAACAAAAAAAAAAAAAAAAAAAAAAAAAAAAAAAGTCCTATGACATTAACATTAACCCTGGATAGGTACGGTCCTCGGACACCCCTTTAAGGGTATACTCGGACGCGAACGACCCCGACGCCAAAAAAAATTCTTGAAAAATCAGTTTTTGCAGTAACCTCCTTTTTTCTTTTGCCAAAAAAAACTTCAATGAATGCTTAAAACAACTGTAAAGATAAATACTACTCATCTGCAGAAAAACTATTTATTATAAATATTTTAATAAATTAAGTAGAAAAAAAAAAAGACCTGACATAAAAATTCATAAAAAAAAAGTTTATACATATATACACAAATCCTTTTAGGAATTGATTCTTGAATGTTTAGGACACATCTTGATGTATTTTGGATGAAGTCAGACCCATGGAGGTGAAGATCTGAAATGAGAAAAAAAGGGTAACTTTTTTTGGCCAAAATAAATTGTCCAAATTTCATGAATTTTTTTGGGTACCCAAATGAAATAGGAAGTGGCTAATTTTTTTAGGGAATAAACATATGTTATCCTAAAATAGAAATATGTAAAAAAATCTTCATTATTTTGTAAATTACATTTATATCAGGGGCCATATCTAAAGGTAATTTTTTGAGTACTTGGAAATTTCGTAAAAAAATACATATATTTAATATATAATATGATATTTATGCAGGTAAAAATATACCAAAATATCACAAATTCTATAGGGAACAAGAATATATATAGATAGGGCAGCTTACGCTTCGGATATGTCCACAAAATGGCCGCCAACCACACTGACTCAGACTCCCTAATCTGCCACTTGAAATGTAGGAAGGGTATGTCAATTTCAAGGTGTTATTTACTAATCTAATTATTATTGGATATGCATAAAAATTGTATGGTGGGTTGCTGGATAATTGTCGATTATTTTACGTTTATAAAATTAAAATTCTGACCCAAAAAAATTTTTTTGAAGGGAAATAAAATCGAAAAAAAAAATGTAAAACAATATTTTAGCTAAAAAAATTTGATGATATTCAATCAAAAAAAAAGTAAACAAAATTTTCCGACAAATAAACATCTAGAGGAATCATTACTCTGTGATAGTTCCTTAGTACGTAGTAATTTTGAAAGAATTGAGAAAAAACGAAAAAAGGGCAATCACCGGAAAATCGAACACATACCTATATATACGCCATATCTGGCTAAAAAAAAGATAGGCATGGGTAGCCAGATCATCTAAAAACACTTTCCAACACTATAAAAATATAAGTTTTGCGACACTACTTGCCAATTCCTTACGGTAACATGACTAAGCAAAAAAATGCAAAACAAATAAAAAGGGGGACTCGTGGAAAAATGGCCATTCTAATATACGGCATTTCAGAAAAAAAAAATTTCAGCCACGTGCTAGGCAAACCATCAAGGCATATTTTCCGACAAATAAACATATAAATGAAATATTACTCTGTGATAGTTCCTTAGTACGTAGTAATTTTGAAAGAAATGGGAAAAAACGAAAAAATGGCAATCACAGGAAAATCGAACACATACTTATATATATGCCATATCTGGCTAAAAAAAAAATAGGCATGGGTAGCCAGATCATCTAGAAACACTTTCCAACACTATAAAAATATAAGTTTTGCGACACTACTTGCCAATTCCTTACGGTAACATGACTAAGCAAAAAAATGCAAAACAAATAATAAGGGGCACTCGCGGAAAAATGCCCAACATTCTAATATACGGGATCTCAGATAAAAAAAAAGACATGCACGTGTTAGCCCAACCATCAAGGCACACTTTCTAACACATAAACATGAAAAAAAAATCAATAATATACGGCAATTCCTTACTACGTAGTAAATTTTTACAAATATTGAAAAAAAAACAGAAATTGGCAACCGCAGTTAAATACCCAATATACCAATAACTACGTCGTATCTGACAAAAACAAAATCACGCATGGGTAGCCAGATCATCTAGACACACTTTCCAACACTAAAAAAGCAAAAGTTTTACGACACTATTTCGCAATATCTTACGGAAAAATGACTTGGCAAAAAAATGAAAAAAATGAAAAAGGGACACTCGCGGTAAAATGCCCGACATTCTAATATACGACATCTCAGATAAAAAAAAAGACATGCACGTGTTAGCCCAACAATCAAGGCACACTTTCTAACACATAAACATGAAAAAAAAATGAATAATATACGGCAATTCCTTACTACGTAGTAATTTTTACAAATATTGAAAAAAAAACAGAAATTGGTAACCGCAGTTAAATACCCAATATACCAATAACTACGTCGTATCTGACAAAAACAAAGTCATGCATGGGTAGCCAGATCATCTAGACACACTTTCCAACACTAAACAAGCAAAAGTTTTACGACACTATTTGGCAATATCTTACGGAAAAGTGACTTGGCAAAAAAATGAAAAAAAATGAAAAAGGGGCACTCGCGGTAAAATGGTCCTCGTGGTGATGAACGACATTTTAACTAAAAAAAAAAACATGCACATGGTAGCCAAACAATCCACCAAGACTTTCCACAACTGATAACCTATACAAGTTGCACCATTCTACGACAATTTCATAATACGTAATAACTTTGATAATTATGCAAACTACCTCAGAAGGGTAAACTCGGACGCGAACGACCCCGATGCGTCTCAGAAATCGGGGAAGGAGTACAGCTACAGCAATGCACATCTGGACACTACTAGAGCGTGTAGGGGAGACACCTCCTGCAGGTCGATCACCCACAAATTCAGTCACAGGGGTGAGTCACGTGAGAAAAACCTGTTTTTTTTTGACGCTCGGGGTCGCAAACGACCCACCGTACCTATCCAGGGTTAATACAGTACCACCAGCTCTGAAGACACGGGAAGCATTACAAATGACGATTCAAATACAATCCTTAAAAATGGCGACTAGTATTCTCGGCCATTGGAGGATGTCATTTTTATGCACCCTGAAAAATAAAGCCTGGAGTTAAAATATATTACCATGAGAATGATTAAACAAGGGTCACAACGTAACCTGAACATCATCAAACGAGATACATCTAATCTCATTAAAAGCACTTGCAATACATCAGCTTCCTATTTCTGTCTGCTTAAATGACTAAGAATGAGATAAAACACAATGTACAGTATGTGGTCTTCAATATGGGAGTTACTAATTCTATGCCTGTATAAGAAACGTTAATCAAGCCTAACATAGCGCTAAAGGGTATTAAATCATTTGAAGCATCATGGTCTCAACTTCAATGGCCTTTTTTAAAACGGCTAATTTTATTGTTCACAATTTTATCTGTTAACATAATTATATACTGTACTGTATTACTTTTATCTGTATTGGTCATAAATCTTTTCCGTTAAAGGTGTCTGGTTTCGTCAGCCAGGCAAGCCCAACTCCCCACTGTGGTGCCCTACCACAGCAGTAGCCTCCCCAGTAAACAGCTTAAACTCACAGTCGCGGGCGGGAAGCGATCTGCTGCCATGCGAATGCTAGGAAAACATGTTACCCCTCTTTTCATATATATACTGTATATGGAAGTTTGTTCACCAAGTTAATGACTTTTTTGTCCTTTAGCTAGACTAGTGCTAAAGTTACCCCAGTTATATTATTTTACATCCTTTACTTTCCATTCATTTCCTTTAAATTCTCATTGCCTTCATGTCTTACTTCTTCAACCAACTTTATCATGCTCTGTTTTTTATCATTCATTTAACATCCACTCATTTGAGCATCTAAGGCAACTCAATGAATATCTAGATGCACTTTGTGATCTGCTTAATGTACTCAAAAGTAATCTGCAATTTTGCTTTTGTAGCCTACATAAGGTCTAGAATATTTCTTATCTCTCAAGAAAGCTATTACCATTACAATAGACACCCAGCCATGAACATTCTACTAGCGTACAATCATTGTACAAGGAACATTAAATTCTTCTCCCTTTGTCCTTATTTTTAGAGCCTAACATTTAAATCCATACCAATGAGTTTACTCAAATATGGTCTAATAAGATTATACTTATGTAATAGGACAATTCCCTTTTAAAGTATGCATTCTAGACAGCAGAGAGTATTGAAAGTACAAATCATAAATGTACAGTCACTTTTCCTATGCATAATAAGGTGGAATGCATTCCTCAGTTTAGGTTCGAGAATCAGAAAGTATGAATTTTAACAAGGTTGGTTAATGGTTTCACGGGTCAAAATCCCTGGAGGGGTAGGTTGGTTCCCTAGTATTTTGAACATATTGTAATGTACAGTACAGTATTGTAATTCACCATTTCTCTTGTTTTTACCAAATCCTGTGGTCCCTTACATAATTAATGGTAATATGTGATGGGTGCATATTAGTAAACTATGTACTAAAAAAATAATATTAACCTAAATACTCATTTATGAATAATTTCCCATTCTAGTTATTTTGGACATAACTTTACAATTTTCTGTACTATTATAACAACTTTCAAGAGGCCAATCTGAGATGTTTTCACTCACATGATTTATTTTAGCCAATCACCAGCCTTCACTTCTAAAGAGATACTAGCTTCGACATTTCAAAAATGATATTTTAATTATAAAATAAATTTTTGAATATACTTACCCGGTGAATATATAATAGCTGCAACTCTGCGGCTCGACAGACAACATACTTAAAAAAACTCGCGAGCGATCGCTATGTAGGTTGCGGGTGTGCCCACCAGCGCCAACTGTCGGCCAGATACCACTCTTGGATGTAAACACAACCTTCAATTCTTCTCGTCCCACTGCGTCTCTATTGGGGAGGAAGGGAGGGTCGTTTAATTTATATATTCACCGGGTAAGTATATTCAAAAATTTATTTTATGATTAAAATATCATTTTTAAATATTTAACTTAGCCGGTGAATATATAATAGCTGATTCACACCCAAGGAGGTGGGTAGAGACCAGAGTTAAATATGTTTACATCGTATAAGCTAAGAGTTTTTTCATTTTGACAGTTATCAATATAACAAAACCAAAATAAATAGGTACCTGGTAAGGAAGTCGACTTAGACGATTACTCTGCCTTGTAAGTCTGTCTTCCTCACGGAGCCCAGCGATCCTCTTAGGATGCTGACAGACACCCAGGAGCTGAAGTATCAAGGGCTGCAACCCATACAACAGGACCTCATCAAACCCCTAATCTGGGCGCTCTCAAGAAATGACTTTGACCACCCGCCAAATCAACCAGGATGCGAAAGGCTTCTTAGCCTTCCGAACAACCCATAAAAACAACATTAAAAACATTTCAAGAGACAGATTAAAAGGATATGGAATTAGGGAATTGTAGTGGTTGAGCCCTCACCCACTACTGCACTCGCTGCTACGAATGGTCCCAGTGTGTAGCAGTTCTCGTAAAGAGTCTGGACATCTTTCAAGTAAAATGACGCGAACACTGACTTGCTTCTCCAAAAGGTCGCGTCCATGATACTTTGCAGAGATCTATTTTGCTTAAAGGCCACGGAAGTTGCTACAGCTCTAACCTCGTGCGTCTTAACCTTAAGCAAAGATCGGTCTTCCTCACTCAAGTGTGAATGAGCTTCTCGTATTAACAATCTGATAAAATATGACAAAGCATTCTTTGACATAGGTAAGGATGGTTTCTTGACCGAACACCATAACGCTTCAGAATTGCCTCGTAAAGGTTTAGTACGAGCTAAGTAGAACTTAAGAGCTCTAACAGGGCATAATACTCTCTCTAGTTCATTGCCTACGATCTCCGATAAGCTTTGAATATCGAAAGATTTAGGCCAAGGACGAGAAGGCAGCTCATTCTTGGCTAGGAAACCAAGCTGCAGAGAACAAGTGGCTTTTTCTGACGAAAACCCGATGTTCTTGCTGAAGGCATGAAGCTCACTGACTCTTTTAGCCGAGGCCAAGCATACCAGGAAAAGAGTCTTAAGAGTGAGATCTTTCAGGGAGGCTGAATGTAAAGGCTCAAACCTGTCTGACATGAGGAATCTTAGGACCACGTCTAAATTCCATCCAGGTGTAGCCAAACGACGTTCCTTAGAGGTCTCAAAAGACTTAAGGAGGTCTTGCAGATCTTTATTGTTGGAAAGATCTAAGCCTCTATGCCGGAAGACCGAGGCCAACATGCTTCTGTAGCCCTTGATCGTGGGAGCTGAAAGGGAGCGACTTTTTCTCAGGTATAAGAGAAAATCAGCGATTTGGGCTACAGAGGTACTGGACGAGGATACGGAAACTGACTTGCACCAGTCTCGGAAGACTTCCCACTTCGACTGGTAAACTCTAATGGTAGAAGCTCTCCTCGCTCTAGCAATCGCACTGGCTGCCTCCTTCGAAAAGCCTCTAGCTCTCGAGAGTCTTTCGATAGTCTGAAGGCAGTCAGACGAAGAGCGTGGAGGCTTTGGTGTACCTTCTTTACGTGTGGCTGTCGTAGAAGGTCTACTCTTAGAGGAAGACTTCTGGGGAAGTCTACCAGCCATCGAAGTACCTCGGTGAACCATTCTCTCGCGGGCCAGAGGGGAGCAACTAACGTCAACCTTGTCCCTTCGTGAGAGGCGAATTTCTGCAGTACCTTGTTGACAATCTTGAATGGTGGGAATGCGTAAAGATCTAGGTGTGACCAATCTAGTAGAAAGGCATCTATATGTATTGCTGCTGGGTCTGGAACTGGAGAGCAATAGATTGGAAGCCTCTTGGTCAGCGAGGTTGCAAAGAGATCTATGGTGGGTTGACCCCAAGTCGCCCAAAGTCTCTTGCACACATCCTTGTGGAGGGTCCATTCGGTTGGAATTACTTGACCTTTCCGACTGAGACAATCTGCTAGAACGTTCAAGTCGCCCTGGATGAACCTCGTTACTAGGGAGATGTCTCGATCTTTTGACCAGATGAGCAGGTCCCTTGCGATCTCGTACAGAGTCAGTGAGTGGGTACCTCCCTGTTTGGAAATGTACGCCAAGGCCGTGGTGTTGTCCGAGTTGATCTCCACCACCTTGCCTCGAAGGAGACTCTCGAAGCTTTTCAAGGCCAGGTGAACTGCCAAAAGCTCCTTGCAGTTGATATGCATGCTCCTCTGACTCGAGTTCCACAGACCTGAGCATTCCCGACCGTCCAGCGTCGCGCCCCAGCCCAAGTCCGATGCGTCTGAGAAGAGAACGTGGTTGGGTTTCTGAACTGCTAGGGGAAGACCCTCTCGTAGACTGATATTGTCTTTCCATGAAAAGCTAGATGGAATTGTAGAGGTCGGAGGTGTAGCCTTCCTAGCGAGACAAACTGCTCCAGGGATGATAGAGGTCCTACCAGACTCATCCAATTCCTGACTGAGCAACGTTCTTTCTTCAACATCTTCTGGATGACGAGCAGGGCTTGATCTATTCTGGGGGCCAACGGAAAAGCCCGAAAAACTGGACTGTGAATCTCCATCCCTAAATACAGAATAGTTTGGGATAGGATCAGCTGGGACTTTTCCAAGTTGACTAGGAGTCCCAATTCCTTGGTCAGATCTAGAGTCCAATTGAGATCCTTCAGACAGCGATGACTGGAAGAGGCTCTGAGAAGCCAATCGTCCAAATAAAGGGAGGCTCAGATGTCCGATAAATGGAGGAATTTTGCCACATTCCTCATAAGCCTCGTAAACACGAGAGGAGCTGTGCTTAGGCCAAAGCACAGGGCCCGAAACTGGTACACCACATCGTCGAAGACGAATCTCAGAAAAGGTTGGGAATCTGAGTGAATGGGGATGTGGAAGTAAGCGTCCCTTAGATCGAGAGAGACCATCCAGTCTCCCTTTCTGACCGCTGCTAAGACTGACTTTGTGGTCTCCATGGTGAATTTCGTCTTTGTGACAAAGACATTCAGAGCACTGACGTCTAGCACCGGTCTCCAACCTCCCGTCTTCTTTGGTACTAGGAAGAGACGGTTGTAAAACCCCGGTGATTGAAGGTCCGAGACTTTGACCACCGCTCCCTTCTCTAGTAAAAGAGACACTTCCAGTTTCAGGGCTTGTCTCTTTGCTTCCTCTCGGTACCTGGGAGAGAGATCGATGGGGGACGTCGCTAGTGGAGGTCTGCGTACAAAAGGGATTTTGTACCCCTCTCTGAACAACCTCACAGATTGTTGATCTGCGCCTCTCTTCTCCCAGGCTTGCCAGAAGTTCTCGAGTCTGGCACCTACTGCTGTCTGAAGTTGCGGGCAGTCAGACTCTGCCCCGCGAGGACTTGGATCCTTTCCTCTTTCCTCTCTTCCCTTCGGCACGAGCACCTCCCCTGCTGGGGGCTCTGCCACGAAAGGGCGGAATAAACCTGGACGCTGGAGTGTCCATCCTAGGCCTAGCAGACAAGGCAGGCAAAGGGGGAACTTTGCGAGCCGAGGACGCAACTAAATCGTGGGTGTCCTTCTGCACTAAAGACAAGGCTATTTCCTTAACTAAGACTTCAGGAAACAAGCACTTAGACAAAGGCGCAAAGAGTAGCTCAGATCTTTGACATGGCGTCACTCCTGCTGATAGAAAAGAGCACAGAGACTCTCGCTTCTTTAGGACTCCTGACGTGAATGAGGCGGCAAGCTCGTTGGATCCATCGCGGACGGCCTTGTCCATGCAGGACATAATGAGTAAGGAAACATCCCTATCGGCAGATGAGATTTTCCTACTCAGGGCTCCCAAACACCAGTCCAGGAAGTTAAAAACTTCAAACGCCCTAAAGATACCTTTAAGAAGGTGGTCCAGGTCAGAGGATGACCAACTAATCTTAGCGCGTCTCATGGCAAGGCGGCGGGGAGAGTCTACAAGACTTGAGAAGTCGCCCTGGGCAGAGGCAGGAACTCCCAAGCCGAGAACTTCTCCCGTGGCATACCAGATGCTAGATCTAGACGAGAGTTTAGATGGGGGGAAGGCAAAGGCCGTCTTCCCTAAACTCCTCTTGGTGTCTAACCAATCGCCTAACAGCCGTAAAGCTCTCTTGGATGAGCGAGAGAGGACGAGTTTCGTAAAGGCTGGCATGGCAGCAGGAACGCCTAAAACGAACTCAGACGGCGGCGAAAGAGGAGCCACAGAGATAAAGTGTTCAGGGAACAACTCTTTAAACACAAGCATGACTTTTTTAAAGTCCATAGATGGTGGAACTGCTCTAGGCTCATCTAAATCTGAATGCAGATCCTCAGGCTGGGGTTCAGCAACGTCCTCATCTGAGAGTTCCTCATCGGATAACTGATGAGAAAACGGCAAAGGGGTAGGCAACGTTTGACCCGCAGCGTCCGACCGCACTGGTGCATACGTGACGGAGCAGGACGCAGCGTCCTGAAACTGCTGCACAGTCTGGGAACTGTCAACAACAACCGGTGCGCGAGGACGCACAGCGTCCACCCGAGACTGCTTAGACCGTCTGGGATGTGCAGTCAACACCACACTGGGTTGCGGAGGTTGACGCACCGCGTCAAAACAAGTCAACTCTGATGGTTGGCGAACGTCTTGAACGTCACCAGTCGCATCAGTGAGTTGCCTAACGTCAACGTGTGGCTGGAAATCCACATGGGACCGCAACGGAGGAGGAACAACCCCAGCTGGTTGACGTGAGAATGCTACATCAACGTCAACAGGACGCACAACAGAACGCTTGGATGGCTGACGGCCAGTATCTCCATGAGAAAAACGGCTAGGTTCAACGGAACCTTTCTCTGCGTTGTAGTCTTCCATAAGGGACGCAAGCTTAGACTGCATGTCCTGCAGTAACACCCATTTAGGGTCTACAGAAACAGGTGCGGTAACAGACGGGGTTAGCGACTGAGACGGCACAAATTTGCCTTGCTTAGGCGGCGAGCAGTCATCCGATGACGGCAACGGGTCCGAACTGTCCCAGTGACTACAACCGGGACGTTGGACTTGTCCTGAAGGGACCGACTTGCGTTTCAAAGGTCTAGAGACCTTGCTCCATGGTTTCTTACGTGAAACGCCTTCAGACGACGAGGTAAAAATGGGCTCTCTCGTCTTATGGTAGGGGCGATCTTGACGAGATACGCCTGATACCAAAGAGGGAACGTCTGTTCGCTGATCAAGGCCTCTCGAACCCATAAGTCGTACGACATTGCTTCTCCCCTGGGCTTGGGAGCTTGCAAGAGGTCCCGGACTAGGTGAACGACAGGCACGAACAGACGAACCCTCGGTCGCAACACTGTTCACAACACTTTGCGTAACACTAAGCACTTTCCCACTTTCCGCCGTGGCACTTTGGCACTTGAGTTTCTTGACATCAGCCATGAGTTGGTTACGGTCACTTGCTAAAGCCTCAACTCTCTCCCCCAAGGCATGAATAGCACGCATCATGTCTTGCATAGACGGCTCCTGAGTGCTAGAAGGGGGGTTAGGAACAACCACTACAGGGGAAGGATTAGGTTCAGGGGCATGTGGAGAGGAAAAATCTACGGACCTAGATGAACTTCTCCTTACCCTATCTCTCTCTAACCTGCGTGTATATTTATCAAATTCGATCCAATCGAATTCCGAAAGGCCCACGCATTCCTCACACCGATCTCCCAATTGGCAGGTTTTACCCCGACAATTGGAACAAACGGTATGAGGGTCGAGAGAAGCCTTTGGAAGACGCCTATTACAGTCCCTAGCATTACACTTTCGAAACTTAGGAACTTGAGAAGGGTCAGCCATTTTGAATTAGTCAAAGAAAAATTCCAAAAACAATCCAAGTCATCAACAAATAATCCGATTCAAAAAAGAGTTCAAGGGTTTATGTTGAAGGAAAACACCTGTACTGCGATAGCTCAAACCAAATTAAAGTACTTCACCAAATATGATGGGAAAACTCCAGGTTCTACAGCGAGTAAAAGTACGTCTTGTCGCCAACGTCGACAGAGAAGAATTGAAGGTTGTGTTTACATCCGAGAGTGGTATCTGGCCGACAGTTGGCGCTGGTGGGCACACCCGCAACCTACATAGCGATCGCTCGCGAGTTTTTTTAAGTATGTTGTTTGTCGAGCCGCAGAGTTGCAGCTATTATATATTCACCGGCTAAGTTAAATATTTAAAAAGAGACACTTCCAGTTTCAGGGCTTGTCTCTTTGCTTCCTCTCGGTACCTGGGAGAGAGATCGATGGGGGACGTCGCTAGTGGAGGTCTGCGTACAAAAGGGATTTTGTACCCCTCTCTGAGCAACCTCACAGATTGTTGATCTGCGCCTCTCTTCTCCCAGGCTTGCCAGAAGTTCTTGAGTCTGGCACCTACTGCTGTCTGAAGTTGCGGGCAGTCAGACTCTGCCCCGCGAGGACTTGGATCCTTTCCTCTTTCCTCTCTTCCCTTCGGCACGAGCACCCCCCCTGCTGGGGGCTCTGCCACGAAAGGGCGGAATAAACCTGGACGCTGGAGTGTCCATCCTAGGCCTAGCAGACAAGGCAGGCAAAGGGGGAACTTTGCGAGCCGAGGACGCAACTAAATCGTGGGTGTCCTTCTGCACTAAAGACAAGGCTATTTCCTTAACTAAGACTTTAGGAAACAAGCACTTGCACTTAGACAAAGGCGCAAAGAGTAGCTCAGATCTTTGACATGGCGTCACTCCTGCTGATAGAAAAGAGCACAGAGACTCTCGCTTCTTTAGGACTCCTGACGTGAATGAGGCGGCAAGCTCGTTGGATCCATCGCGGACGGCCTTGTCCATGCAGGACATAATGAGTAAGGAAACATCCCTATCAGCAGATGAGATTTTCCTACTCAGGGCTCCCAAACACCAGTCCAGGAAGTTAAAAACTTCAAACGCCCTAAAGATACCTTTAAGAAGGTGGTCCAGGTCAGAGGATGACCAACTAATCTTAGCGCGTCTCATGGCAAGGCGGCGGGGAGAGTCTACAAGACTTGAGAAGTCGCCCTGGGCAGAGGCAGGAACTCCCAAGCCGAGAACTTCTCCCGTGGCATACCAGATGCTAGATCTAGACGAGAGTTTAGATGGGGGGAAGGCAAAGGCCGTCTTCCCTAAACTCCTCTTGGTGTCTAACCAATCGCCTAACAGCCGTAAAGCTCTCTTGGATGAGCGAGAGAGGACGAGTTTCGTAAAGGCTGGCATGGCAGCAGGAACGCCTAAAACGAACTCAGACGGCGGCGAACGAGGAGCCACAGAGATAAAGTGTTCAGGGAACAACTCTTTAAACACAAGCATGACTTTTTTAAAGTCCATAGATGGTGGAACTGCTCTAGGCTCATCTAAATCTGAATGCTGATCCTCAGGCTGGGGTTCAGCAACGTCCTCATCTGAGAGTTCCTCATCGGATAACTGATGAGAAAACGGCAAAGGGGTAGGCAACGTTTGACCCGCAGCGTCCGACCGCACTGGTGCATACGTGACGGAGCAGGACGCAGCGTCCTGAAACTGCTGCACAGTCTGGGAACTGTCAACAACAACCGGTGCGCGAGGACGCACAGCGTCCACCCGAGACTGCTTAGACCGTCTGGGTTGTGCAGTCAACACCACACTGGGTTGCGGAGGTTGACGCACCGCGTCAAAACAAGTCAACTCTGATGGTTGGCGAACGTCTTGAACGTCACCAGTCGCATCAGTGAGTTGCCTAACGTCAACGTGTGGCTGGAAATCCACATGGGACCGCAACGGAGGAGGAACAACCCCAGCTGGTTGACGTGAGAATGCTACATCAACGTCAACAGGACGCACAACAGAACGCTTGGATGGCTGACGGCCAGTATCTCCATGAGAAAAACGGCTAGGTTCAACGGAACCTTTCTCTGCGTTGTAGTCTTCCATAAGGGACGCAAGCTTAGACTGCATGTCCTGCAGTAACACCCATTTAGGGTCTACAGAAACGGGTGCGGTAACAGACGGGGTTAGCGACTGAGACGGCACAACTTTGCCTTGCTTAGGCGGCGAGCAGTCATCCGATGACGGCAACGGGTCCGAACTGTCCCAGTGACTACAACCGGGACGTTGGACTTGTCCTGAAGGGACCGACTTGCGTTTCAAAGGTCTAGAGACCTTGCTCCATGGTTTCTTACGTGAAACGCCTTCAGACGACGAGGTAAAAATGGGCTCTCTCGTCTTATGGTAGGGGCGATCTTGACGAGATACGCCTGATACCAAAGAGGGAACGTCTGTTCGCTGATCAAGGCCTCTCGAACCCATAAGTCGTACGACATTGCTTCTCCCCTGGGCTTGGGATCTTGCAAGAGGTCCCGGACTAGGTGAACGACAGGCACGAACAGACGAACCCTCGGTCGCAACACTGTTCACAACACTTTGCGTAACACTAAGCATTTTCCCACTTTCCGCCGTGGCACTTTGGCACTTGAGTTTCTTGACATCAGCCATGAGTTGGTTACGGTCACTTGCTAAAGCCTCAACTCTCTCCCCCAAGGCATGAATAGCACGCATCATGTCTTGCATAGACGGCTCCTGAGTGCTAGAAGGGGGGTTAGGAACAACCACTACAGGGGAAGGATTAGGTTCAGGGGCATGTGGAGAGGAAAAATTTACGGACCTAGATGAACTTCTCCTTACCCTATCTCTCTCTAACCTGCGTGTATATTTATCAAATTCGATCCAATCGAATTCCGAAAGGCCCACGCATTCCTCACACTGACCTCCCAATTGGCAGGTTTTACCCCGACAATTGGAACAAACGGTATGAGGGTCGAGAGAAGCCTTTGGAAGACGCCTATTACAGTCCCTAGCATTACACTTTCGAAACTTAGGAACTTGAGAAGGGTCAGCCATTTTGAATTAGTCAAAGAAAAATTCCAAAAACAATCCAAGTCATCAACAAATAATCCGATTCAAAAAAGAGTTCAAAGGTTTATGTTGAAGGAAAACACCTGTACTGCGATAGCTCAAACCAAATTAAAGTACTTCACCAAATATGATGGGAAAACTCCAGGTTCTACAGCGAGTAAAAGTACGTCTTGTCGCCAACGTCGACAGAGAAGAATTGAAGGTTGTGTTTACATCCGAGAGTGGTATCTGGCCGACAGTTGGCGCTGGTGGGCACACCCGCAACCTACATAGCGATCGCTCGCGAGTTTTTTTAAGTATGTTGTCTGTCGAGCCGCAGAGTTGCAGCTATTATATATTCACCGGCTAAGTTAAATATTTAAAATTGCTGTTTTTGAGCTGTTTGGTTGAAGATCATCTTGCTGCTGCAATAATGCCAAATAACAGCCATTGATCTTCGAGAGAAAATTAGAGGATTTACTGGTGTGTTTTAAACAGTTTTCATGTTGATAACTGTTTGACAGTTGTACTTATTAAGTTAATAAAGATCGGTAAAACACATGGAAATAGTATAAAAACCCATGTTTCACAAAAAATAAACCAGCACAGGGATACAACATACCTTAAGGTAGGTAAGGTAAGGATACCGAGTCCTGGAAGGTTGTGGGGGGGGGGGATCATAACCCCCTCAGTAAGTAAGGACAGGAATCCTAAGTTAGGTTGGGAACCTTTGGTTTGGTAGTACTTCTATACAGTATTGGTTTCCCATTTGGGATGAGGTTCTTTCCAGTGGTAGCTCCTAGTTTCAAACATATTCAGAACTGTAAAAATATGGGTTTCCAACAAAAATCGCCATCAGAACTGTTCAAAGGACATGTAAATATGCAGGACCAGAAACTATATTATTTTCTTTAGGGTGTATGTATGATGATGGCCATGAGCCACAACACCCTTATTTTCCACATGTCACTAAGAATATGGAAGTATGAAAGGGGGCGGTGCCCCCAATAGGTAAGTAAGTAGGATCACAGCTTGTAGGTTAGGTTAGATGAGGAAGTTTAAGTAAAAGGGTATTATATGCATGAAGAGGACCTGTCTGTCATTATACAAAGGCTCCTTTTCTTCATTTCAGATATTGCACTTATATGCAACTTTACCAGAAGTTGTTTGCCACCAAAAAATCCTATTACTTTATCATGTTTCATGTTAAATACACTACAGTGTATGATGTGTAAAACCACATCCTCCTAGGTTGGGGTAAGAAGAATTGTGAGGTTTCAATTTTTACTAGAGGTGGTGTACGGATAAATATTAATCCATTGATATTGATGGTCAAAATAGTTAGTATTATTGTCATTATAAAGTGCAAGTGTTTTAATACACAAATACTACGTTGAAAATACAGTGATATAACTTAGGTCTTGGATCTGGCTAAAATTTGTCTGTGTATAGCATTCACCTTTCAATCATTGCTCTATTATTATTATTATTATTATTATTATTATTATTATTAAGCTACAACCCTAGTTTGAAAAGCAGGATTCTATAAGCCCAGGAGTCCCAACAGGGAAAATAGCCTAGTGAGGAAAGGAAACAAGGAAAAATAAAATATTTTCAGAACAGTAACAACATTAAAATAAATATAAAAACTTTAACAAAACAAGAGGAAGAGAAATAAGATAACGTAGTGTGCCCGAGTTCACCCTCAAGCAAGAGAAGTCTAACCCAAGACAGTGGAAGACCATGGTACAGAGGCTCTGGCATTACCCAAGACTAGAGAACAATGGTTTAATTTTGGAGTCTCCATCTCCTAGAAGAGCTGCTTATCATAGCTAAAGAGTCCCTTCTACCCTTACCAAGAAGAAAGTAGCCAATGAACAATTATGATGCAGTGGTTAACCCCTTGAGAGAAGAAAAATTGTTTGGTAATCTCAGTGTCGTCAGGTGTATGAGGACAGAGGAAAATATGTAAAGAATAGGCCAGCATAGTCGGTGTATGTGTTGGCAAAGGGAAAGAATAGTAACCAGAGAGAATGATCCAATGTAGTACTCTGGCCAAAGGATCCCATAACTCTCTAGTGGTAGTATCTCAATGGGCGGCTGGTGTCTTGGCCCTAGCCAACCTACTACCTACCTAACTTATATATCTATCATAAATTAAAAAAAATTGATGAAAATTAGGTTGGTCTTCTAAGATTAAATTGGCAATGCTTTAAAATTTCTAAGCTGACAGAGTTTCAGAGGATAACATAATCTGGTCCCATTTAACTTTTCCTTCATTGTACTTTACACATTAGTGATGACAATCCTGTTTAGAATGAATATTAAAATTTGCATTTATATACCAATTAACAATTACTTACGTAATAGGATGTTTATCGTCTGTAGTGGTGTGATGCTTTAAGTCAAGAATCAGCTGATGAGACCAGATGTTTATTCTACAACTTATTGCGTATTTAGGATTATGTAAATTCATTCAGCTTTTGTTAATTATAGCACTAAATGTTCTCTAGAATCACTAATCTCATAAGTGTATCATGCCACGCTAAAATAAAAATTTTGACTAGTTGTTATGTAATACATCTGATAGGACAAGGGGACATTGTTGATAAAGCTATATTCTTAATTATGAATATGAAATTTATTATTGTTCCATATATAACCTAATGAGATGCTGTGATTAATGCATGCTAATGTGTATCATTGCCAACTTAAACAAAATATAAAATTAGGAAGTAAAAGTTTATATATATATAATTGAAAAATAGAACATTATAATGTGCCGTTGTATAGGACTGACTTTCACAACTCACTTTGAGAAACTTTTCTAGTAGGAGTTGCCAACTTGCTTAATTTTCCTCTATATTTAAACTGACATTTGACTTGTATGTTCAAAGTTTTCTTTATATAAGATATTCGTTTAATATATTATAGTATTTTATCTAAGTAGTTAAGTGGAAATAATTTATTCAAGTATTATTGTGAGATAAACAAGCCTTTTAATTGAATTGTTGGAATCATAATTAACAGTTTGTTAGAAAGTTTGCCCTTGTCTTACAGTATTATTATACTCGCCAGTGGCAACAATTATTCATTCTTCATTTCAACTAGATGTACCTGGCGAAGAATGTTCGTCTGTAAGCTATGTAGTTATATAATAAATTTCGGTTTTAAAGGATTAAATGATTTTATTAACTCTAGCGATCCCTCTCGGGGTATGAGAGTACAGTTCAAAATATATAAAAAAAATATATAATTTGACTTACAATAATAGTGCAAGATGGTAGTGAAAATAAAAAATACTTCTATTCACATATCTATACAATACTGTACATATATCATTGCATACTGTATATGTAATAATTATGTTGTTTTTTTTTATCTCTTCTTATGTCTTCTGTAAGAAAAAAAAATGTGAAAAAACAACAACTTGGATTAACATGAAGTAGTGGACTAACCAGGTCCAGATTTTGTTTGCTAATAATAAATATAAGAATAAAACATTTTTCCGATATGTCTGATCAATCATGGTTTTCTCTTTATTGACAGTTTGTATATTAAGAACTATTAGGCCACAAGAGAATAAATACAAAACTCGAAGACGAGGATAATGATGACATTGTCTCATGCAAAACCAGTTTATTCTTCTGACTCCGATTGCACATGGCAAAAGCAAGAGGCATTTTTACTGTAAGAATAACTGGCAGGCTTGATGGTGTGAACTGTTATTTTATAGACTGCGTATTAGCCATACACATGCAACCCACAATCATTTAATGAAGAGTGGTGAAAGGGAGACAGGCCCCTCTTTGTAATACCTGTCAGGTGACAATAGATATCAAACACATTTTATTCGACTGTCCTGTTTTTTTATCTTCAGAGGAGGACACATTTTCTTCTGGACAAACCTTTAAGAGATATACTGGGGGGGGGGGGATTGTAATACCCTGAACTTGGAAAACAAATATATAGTATAGGTTTATATCGTGAGTTTTAATTTATTTTGTAAATTTTTTTAATCCCTCCTTATTTTGCATTTAGATAGTATTGTATGGAAGTTGTGTGATTGTTTTTAGAAGTAAAAATGACACCAAATGTTGTGAGAGTTCAGGTATGGTTGATTCATTTGCATTATACAACAATGAATGGCCTTTGATGTCCCAGTGCTTGGCCTAAAAGGTCTAAGTTTTGTATTCAGTTCAATGATGGTTTGCTGGGGGTTGGGAAACGGTTGTCAAAACTGTATACTTCACACAGGACATCTGGCAGAGTTTAGATATTAAGGCTTTCAAAAAGAAGCTGAAAGTTTTCTTGTTCTCTGAGTATATCGATATTGTGTACTTGGCAATAAACGAGCTGTATGCTATATGAAATGCTGGATGCATTGGAATGCATTTAAGCGATTGTGAAGGTGCTGTAGAGAGTGGGGTTCATCTACTGTATTGTATAGGACCAGAATTTTTTTTTGTTCCTACTTCAAGGGCTACTTTTCTGGTCCTATCACACAAACGAACGTTGCGCTCTACGTGACTTAGAAGATCAGTTTATTGTATACTGTTCATACTAATGTATTTTGTTTATCAAACATCGTATTGCTTGTTTATTGTCAAATCCACATTATCGAAGAACTTTTAAAACAAGGAAGTCTTCAGTTTCTTCTCGAAAGCCTTAATATCTTATGTTTTTCGTATGTAAAGTGGGAGCTTGTTGGATAGTCTTGGGCCCGCATATCTGAAAGCTCTAAAATCTACAATAGATATACATCTTGGTTCATTAATAACTCATGTGAATTGAAACCATCTGTAACTATTCCCATGTCTATACTTTTTAAACTCTATTCTAGATTCAATAGACAGACAGTGTAATTCAATGAGTATGGAAGTAATCATATCTATTCCAGCTTTAATAGACAGCCATTGTAATTTAATTAGTATAGGAGTAATCATGTCTCCTGGTGGGACAACTTTTATGTCTTGCTCCTCTGTTTATTATGTTTTGAAATTTCTCAAATTGTACTTTGTGTAGTTTATTTTATATAGAATTTGTTCTTCTCTTATTATTTTCTATATTTTTTGTCGCTAGTAGTAGAAATGATAATTATATAGACAAGTTCTTGGGCAGTTTTCTTTCCACGCAGAAAACGGACAGTGAATGTTTTTATGTAAAAAGAACATATACTTTCCATGAAAGTATAGATTAATATAAACAGATATTGAAAAAATAGTCAACTATAATAATATGAGAAATTATTTCAGAAAAAACTAATCTTGGCAACGAACGAACACAATGAAGTGAAATTGTGAAAATTTATTTTATTTTGTCAGTGCAGAAAAGTTAGTCAAATTTAGCTAGATGTTCACTAGACATGACTTGATGAGATAAATAAATAATGAAGGTATGAAGTAATTATAAAAGCTAATATTTTGAAGATATAAATGTGCTTTTTGGGTTGTTGTAAGGAATTTAGATGGTAGGATTCCCAAGAGTTTCGTAACTGAGAATTGGAGAAGTTAAAATCTAAATTGAATATAAATTAAGGAAACACCATGAGTATAAGGAAACTAGAAACAAAATTCACAAAATAAGAAAAAGTAATAAAAATGGTGGAGGACCGTTGCAAAATTTCATTCGCGCGGCTAGAAGTATTTCACCGATGCCGATGGCCGGTGTCCTGCAGAATAGAATATAAGAAATTAATGCTCTTCCATAACATCATAAACTCCGAGGAAAAAAGATTAGTAAGAGAGATAATTGAGGATCAGTTGAAGAACCCGTATGGGAAGTGCTGGAGCAAGAGCGTAGAAGAAATCTGCAGTAAATATGGGATGGAAGTGGAAGAAATAAGAAGTTGGGGGAAAAGGACCCTGAAAAAAGAAATCAAGAAAAGAATTATAGAAAAAATAGAAGAAACTATAGAAGAAAAAAAGAAAATAATGAAAAAATTAAGATTTATTAAAGGAAATGGCCCTCTGCCTTATATCAGAGAAATGTATCTGGATAAGGCATCCCTTGTGATGAAAGCAAGATTAAATATGCTCAACTTAAAAGCAAATTTCAGGGGAAAATATGATGACAATTTGTGTGATTTATGCAAAGAGGAAGAAGACACCACCGAACATTTATTTTTATGCCCAAAGTTAGAACAGCTAAAGAATGTAGAAATAAGTTTAGATATGCTGAAAAATCGTAGCAGAGATCTGGCTGCATTTATAGATAGGGCAATGAATATAAAAGAAGAGTTTAGGAAGCCCAAACTGATTACCACAACAGTTGCCAAAACTGATGATAGCAAGGTGTTATCCTATCCAATTTCAAAGTAGAAGGGAATAAAAGTAAAGATAGAGAACCTCATTATGATATTAATTTATTTAAGGCACAGGTGATATAAACTTGATAACAATAATAAGAATAAGCTTAGAAGCTTTGCACCTATCTATAAAGAGATAGAGTGGCCGCAAACTTACTTTGCGGAGGGAGCAATAAGGAACCAGGAACCAGGATCCAGGGCGGTAAGAAGTACGAAATTGTAATTAATTATTAATTGCATAACTAATATTTTCTATTTTAAAGTATTGTCCTCACAGTTGCTAACTGTCTTTATGTGGATACATCACCCTGTTTTGCATATATAAGATTTCAATTAAAGTTTATTGAAAGTTGTAGTTGGCAAGGTCCATCCTACTGTAATTAGTTACTCCATAGGCCTATTTTCATCATAGTACGATTAAAAATACGGTATACTAAAGTAATTGGTTATTTAGATTTTGAAGGCCTATATAATTAAGTAACTTGGCCAAATTATACATTGATATCATGATAAATATACAATTAACTTAATGTTAGGTAAAAGAAAAAAAAGGACTTGATCTCTCCAATTAAATAGATGCCGAATGAACTCGTCAACATTATGGTGTATGTAGGTCATACTAGGACCAGGGAGGGCCAGACAATGGTTGCTGATGACTCAGTAGTCATCATACAAGGACCAGGGAGGGCCAGACAATGGTTGCTGACGACTCGGTAGTCATCATACTAGGACCAGGGAGGGCCAGACAATGACTGCTGATGAGTCAGTAAGTAGACCTATAGGCTTCCCGGAAACCTCATCCTTAGATCACAATTATGGGGGTGGGGGTGTTACAGACAATACAAGAAACTATCACGCTTAAGTGGGTCTTGAACCCCAGTCTGACAGAATGCCAGGCAGGGGCGTTTCCAATAGGGTAGTGGTAAAGTTATAGTTACATGATGTATAGAGAAGAAAAGGTTTGTTTAAGGTAAAGTTTTACTGTATTACAGATTCTCATTTCGAACAGAAAATTTATGTTTTCCTTTGGTAAATAACATGATTTGACCGAATTTGACCTTCATTTCAACCGCAAAGAAACAGATCAACCAATTCGACTAACTTTAAGTAGCCGAGCTGATTGCGGTTATTACGGATGAAATGGAGGTGAAAACCAGTTAATGCCAATAAGATGGTTTTATAGTAATCAAACTTTATCTAAACTACCCTGTTTTATTATAGTTAAGGACTGGACAAGCTTTTCTACTAAAAAAAACAGGTGTTTCTTATAGAAAAATGCCTGTTTTCTTTGAAAATCGCACATTAATATATATATATATATATATATATATATATATATATATATATATATATATATATATATATATACTGTATATATATATTTCTGAAACTATTCATTTGCGATGGGAACGAGTGTCATTTTCGAAGAGAGCAGATTTTTTTCTATAGAAAAAAGTAGTTTTTTTCCTAGGTTATATTGCCCTGTAATACAGTACAATAATACCAGCATTTTTATGTTATATTTCTATACCATGACTACAGTGAACCCTTGTTTATCGCGGTAGATAGGTTCCAGACCCGGCCGCGATAGGTGAAATTCCGCGAAGTAGTGACATCATATTTACCTATTTATTTAACATGTATATTCGGACTTTTAAAACCTTCCCTTGTACGTAGTACTGTTAACAAACTACCCTTTAATGTACAGAACACTTAATGCATGTACTACAGCACCCTAAACTAAAACAGGCACAAATATTAAAGGGGATTTTATATCATGCGTTTCCTAAACACCTAAAAAGCACGATAAAAAATGGCAACCAATGTTTTGTTTACGTTCATCTCTGATCATAATGAAGAAACAAACTCATTTAGTGTACACATATATGTATAGGTTAGTTTTTGCATCGATTATATTGATTATACAGTATGTTGATTTTTTTATTACCAATGTTTTACTTTATTTTTCTTAGGACTTCCAAATGAAATGTTTTTCTTTATGACGCCGCCTGAAACGACGGCGTCATAAAGTACTGTACGCTCAGTAAACAACCACGCTCAGAACAAACAAGGCATTTAACGCGCATGATGATAGTGATAAATAATGATACAGTACAGTATTTACAGTAAAAGCATTTACAAAATATGTTACCTTACAAATATAATTTACCGTATCTATATAAAATCATACAGTACTGTACAGTACATATTGTATGTAGCAAAGCAGGAAAACAATTTACGAGAGAGAGAGAGAGAGAGAGAGAGAGAGAGAGAGAGAGAGAGAGAGAGAGAGAGAGATTGTTTTACGTACGTACTGTAAATGTAAATTTTAAACAAAAAAAATCAATTTACGAGAGAGAGAGAGAGAGAGAGAGAGAGAGAGAGAGAGAGAGAGAGAGAGAGAGAGAGAGAGAGAGAGAGAGATTGTTTTACGTACGTAAATGTAAATTTTAAACAAAAAAAAATATGATAGGTTACAACATGTAGACTTTTAAAACCTTCCCTTTAACTTAATGCATACAGTACAGTACTAAACTATAAAACAGGCACAAATACAGTATTAGAATGTGAGAATATTAAAGTAAAAAATAAAGATTGTTACTGTACTCACCACGAAAGAAGTTCAAGAAAAACTTGAATGATGATGGCGATGAATTTGCTGCACAGTAGAAATGATGATGATGAAGCTGATGATGTATTCTACTGTGCAGCCAGGTAGTATTTTACGTCTCTTCAGACGGAGGTGTCTTTTCCTGGGACACCTCTTCAACTTCTTCAATTTCTTCCGAAGGCGTAGTAGCAGGAGGAACTGGCTCTTTTTTGCGAGGCTGGAAGAACATTGTGATCGGAAGTTGTTGCCGCTGCTTCTTTTTTCGATCTAAGAGCATCTTGTAGGGAGTCATTATGTCATCAACCTTGTTGCAGAATTGCATCGACCGAACCATATCCTTGTCCCACTCTTGCAACATTTCTTTCACCTCCTTTATATGGTTGCAGACCTTGGCAAGCCGTTCTAGTGTTAAGCCCGTTTCTTCGACATTTTCTTGGGTCTCTTCCTGGGTTTCACTCTCTTCTTCACTTGCCGATTTCGTCAGGTCTTCGAGGTCTGCGTCAGTTAGGGGCTGGGAATGGCAGTCCAACAACTCGTCGACGTCTTCAGTCGTCATGTCGCCAAACCCGTCACCTCCAATTATGGCAGCCAACTGCACAGATTTCCGTATTGCAGAGTGTTGGATTTCAGCAGGTGTAAATCCCTCGTCGTCGTAAACAATCTCGGGCCACAACTTCTTCCAGCTCGCATTCACAGTTGCAGGTTTCATCTCTTGAAGTGCCTTCTGAATATTCTTCAGGCAAGTGGCTATGGTGTACTGCCGCCAGTACGCCTTCAAGTTAAAATCTTCATCCTCATCCTCTTGGGCAGCATCCACACACGCAACGAGGTCCGCCAAGGTATTCTTCGTGTAGAGGGCCTTGAACGCCCTGATAACCCCCTGGTCCATCGGTTGAATTAATGACGTGGTGTTGGGTGGCAGGAACTCAACCTGAACGCCCTCACGCGACAGGTCAGTTGCGTGTCCACCAGCGTTATCCATAAGGAGAAGGATCTTGAATGGCAAGCCCTTCTCTACGAGATATTCATTGACTTGCGGGATGAAACACTGGTGGAACCAGTTGGAGGTCAGCATCTTCGTAATCCATGCTTTTGGATTATGCATCCAGTACACGGGAAGGAGATTCTTATTCTTATTTTTCAAAGCGCGAGGATTTTTCGACTTATAAATAAGCCCCGGCTTTAGCATAAATCCAGCAGCATTGCCACACATCACGAGGGTAACGCGATCCTTGAATGCTTTAAAGCCAGAGGCTTTGGCTTCCTCTTTGAACAGGAAAGTTCGCGACGTCATTCTCTTCCAAAACAAGCCGTTCTCATCCATATTAAAGACTTGTTCCGGCTTGTATCCACCTTCGGCGATAATATTCTTGAACGTCTGGTTCACGTAAGTTTCAGCAGCGGCAGTGTCAGTCGAAGCAGCCTCGCCATGCAGGGAAACGCTTTTCAGGGCGAAGCGTTTCTGAAACTTCGCGAACCATCCTTTGCTGGCGGAAAAACATTGTTTCTGAGGCTGGGAATCAGTGGATGTCCCTGGTTGAGGATCATCTGCATCATCATCTTCTTCAGCATGGTTGCCATCGTCGTCTTGAGGTTCCTTTGCAGCAAAATTCTGATACAAGCTCAAAGCCTTTGTTCGGATGGTGTTTGTATCCAAGGCTATGTTCTTCTTCCGGCAGTCGGCAATCCACACAGCTAAAGCACCTTCCATGCGTACGATCGTTTTATTACGCGTTGTAACGACTCGCTTCGCTGATCTGCTAAAGGTGATTGCAGCCGTCTTTCTAATGTTCGCCTCGTCCTTCTTGATATAGCGAACAGTAGATTCGTTGATCCCAAAATGGCGCGCCGCGGCCGCGTAACTTCTACCGTCTTTTAACATATCGAGAAGCGTCACCTTCTCAGCAATCGTCATCATCCTTCGGTGGCGTTTAGGCTCACTACCAGCCTTAGTAGAAGCCGAACGCTTGGGAGGCATTGTACAGTAGGATTTGACAAAAAGTTCAACTTAAAAAGGTCGCACACAGCACAGATTAAACTTCACAAACTTAAGAACGTCTACTCAGCGATACGCGGGAACAGAGAGTGGACGACCCTGGCCCGCGAGAACCTAGATGCTGGAAGCTGGAGATGCGGGCAAAACACCAATCACAGGCTAGATAACAAAACTTGAGTTCTGATTCGTCATCTATCAGCGCTTGAACCAATCACAACCCGTCTTACAGTATATGACGCGTAGGTTACCAACTCATACAAGATACCCCGCACATACCGTACGTACAGTATTAATAATAATAATAATAAATAATGATAATAATACAGTACAGTACTGTAATAATAATAATATAATGATAATAATAATAACAATCATAATTTTATTAACAACAACAACAATAATAATAATAACAATAATGATAATAGCTTTACGTATGCTATTTTATTCTTTTGTAGGATGTGTGTGTGTGTCTCTCTCTCTCTCTCTCTCTCTCTCTCTCTCTCTCTCTCTCTCTCTCTCTCTCTCTCTCTCTCGTACGC
Source organism: Palaemon carinicauda (assembly GCF_036898095.1). NCBI lineage: Eukaryota > Metazoa > Arthropoda > Malacostraca > Decapoda > Palaemonidae > Palaemon > Palaemon carinicauda. The sequence continues at coordinate 22,374,380 of NC_090730.1, forward strand.
TTATTCGAAATGTGATTTTTGCAACAAAGAATATTATTGGATGCAGTACTACGTACGTATACATACAAAAGATTCATGGAAAAGAAGCACATCCATTACATTTGTAGTACAGTAGTAGCCATCAGCAGTCTCACACCATTCTAATATTGTATGACTGCATCTGATTTGCGTTTCATGTTCGATTTAATTTTACTACGTACTGTATACAGTACTGAATTATCGTATGATAATAATACAGAAATAATAATAATAATAATGATGATAATAATAATAACAATAATAATTTTATTAACAACAACAACAATAATAATAATAATAACAATAATGATACACGTAATAGCTTTACGTATGCTATTTTATTCTTTTGTAGGATGTGTCTCTCTCTCTCTCTATCTCTCTCTCTCTCGTACGCTTATTCGAAATGTGATTTTTGCAACAAAGAATATTATTGGATGCAGTACTACGTACGTATGCATACAAAAGAATCATGGAAAAGATGCACTTCCATTACATTTGTAGTATAGTAGCCATCAGCAGCCTTACACCATTCTAATATGGTATGACTGCATCTGATTTGCGTTTCATGTTCGATTTAATTTTACTATGTACTGTATACAGTACTGTATTATCGTATGATCACATTCTCTTTTCGTGTTTTATTTCTTTCTGTGCTGAATTATATATCATATGTAATGCAATGAACAATCAGTAAGAGCAGATATTACTAATTACAGTATTAATGGAATTACAGGTAACAAAATATCGTATTTGGGGGTCTTCAGATTTCGCGGTATTTTCGAAATTTCCGGAAAATCCGCGATATGTATATATATATGGGTTATGGAAAAAAACCCGCGAAGTGGTGAATCTGCGTTGGTCGAACCGCGAAGTAGCGAGGGTTCACTGTAGATATCTGTGGCCATACCATGAGTCGAGTGGACAAGTGTTAATGCCACCATTAGCCTTAAGGCTATATCTAATCAATGTATGTAACTTGATTATAAGCTCTGCCATAGGCTGGAACATGAAGATGGAATTTTTTTTCCAATGAGTTGTTAATCAGCATTTGTTCCGTAACCGAAATACAAACCACGCTATTTACAAAGGGTTATTACTTTTAGCGTAGCTGAAATGGCGAGCCATTAGAATTTAACGAGGGTATATTACCCCCGCGCTAGTTAGCGGGGGGGTAGAGGAGTGGTAGCTAGCTACCCCTCCTCCCCCTCACACACAGGTGAATACTCACTTTAACTTTTGGCTCGGACTGTGACAGACGTCTCTGTCTTGGTCCTCGCTTGGCAGCCATTGTCTGTTTTGTCTTTACTTAATCGCTTACTTTTCTTTTACTCAATTTATATGTAAACATGTTTTCATGTTTGTATATATATTTGAGTATAGAAATAAGTAAGTTTCCTTTTCAGATGTGTGTGTGTAGTGTACGATATCTACGTGGAGGCCTCGGCAGTTAGGCCACCACGGCGTATTTTATGGGTGGCGATCGAGTTTGACTTATGTCTTTCTCTCTCTCTCTCTCTCTCTCTTGAGGTCGTTCACCCTTTTACTACGTGTTACTACGCCCTTGTAGCCTAGCTTCCTTTCCGTGTGGGGGGTTGCTACGCCGTACGTTTGTATCAATTAGTTATGAATCTAATTGTAGTTGTTTTTTGTTTTTCAGCTTGTAGAACGATTCCTTTCGGGGTTTTCGTTCTTTCTTTAGTGTTCATTCATTTTTAAATTACATAATTACATAGTTACATAATTATAATTGTTATAATTCTGTTTTGGTTACAGCTCTCCTTCCGCGAGTGTAAGTGGTTGTGAGGGCACGTGCCTGTTGTGTAATTCTTGTTCCTTTCTCTCGGGATTCCTCTTCGGAGCCTTCCCGGGGGAATGAATGTGTACTAATATTATTTGTTTTATTTTTTTACAGTTACCGATCTAGTTCGTTTCTGTAATATAGCAACGGTGTGAGCTGTCTGGTTGAGTCCTGGGGATTCGGCTGTTGCTGCCTCCCCCCTTGTATTTTCGTCAGGGGCGTGTCTCCTTCTACTGGTAGTACTCCCGTGTCGACGGACAGCTCTCCAGTTCATTTTAGAACAGTCAGGAGGCTTGCCTCCTTGGGCGGATAACTTTCCTTCCGAGGGAAGTTTTTCCTGTCCAGGCTTGAGTTTTTTCCCTTTTGGGGGGTTCTTCTCTTGCCTTTTTTTCGTGCGACTATGCTCTTGGTGCTGAGCGGTCGAACCTGCAGTTTCGCTCAAGGGGCTGGGCAACTGCAGGAGCTCCTCTTCGGAGGATTGCTCCTTTTAGGTCACTGGCTGACCAGTCTCTTCCACGAAGTGTTTCTCTTTCGTTCGCGAGAGAGTACACTCATAGAGACTCCTCTTCGGAGGTTTTCTTCTGTTGCTGTTGCTGTTGGCCTCCCTCGCCGTAAGGCCCTCCGTCCGCCTCGTCGTAAGGGCCTCTCATCTCCCTATAAGGGTGCTTGAGGCGCCCTTTTGGATCTCCGTTTGCAGCCTACAACTCCTTTTTCTCGATCTTCCGCCTTGGTGCAGATGGACAGCAGTCTGATCTCGTCTTCCGACGGGCAACGGTCTTCCCGACGGACAACGGTCTGCCCGACGGACAGCGGTCTTCCGACGGACATCAGTCTCCCGGCGGACAACGATCCCTTCGGGGCAAAGGGTTGCCCCCACGGGGGTTCTTCCCTTGCGTGTCAGGGTTTCCCTGCGCGCCCTTCTGCTCATCAGCGCTCTCCTGTTCGTCAGCGCTTTCAAGATGATCTTCCCTGCGGTTCCTGTTACGTGCCCTGTGCGCCCACGTTCGCCCTCGCGATCTAGAACTTCGGTTCAGGTCGGGGTCAAGGACTCTTCTTCTTTGCGCAGGCTTCCACGCGTAGCCTTCTGCTCGTCAGCGATCATCAGCTCGTCAGCGATCATCAGCTCGCCAGCGATCATCAGCTCGCCAGCGATCTCCGGATCGCCCACGTGTGTTACAGCTGGCACGCAAACGTTCTCCAACACTTCTGAAGGAACATGGTTCGCCAGCTACTAGCTCACCTGCGCATGCTGATCGCCATCGCGCGACCCTCAACTGCGGATGCTGATCGGCATCGCGCGACCCTCAAACTGCGGATGCTGATCGCCATCGCGCGACCCTCAACTGCGGATGCTGATCGCCATCGCGCGACCCTCAACTGCGGATGCTGATCGCCATCGCGCGACCCTCAACTGCGGATGCTGATCGCCATCGCGCGACCCTCAACTGCGGATGCTGATCGCACGACCCTGCATGATCGCCCGCTTACGCATGCTGCTCCTCATCGCACAACCCTGAACGATCGCCCTCCTGCGGATGCTGATCACCATCGCACCCTTTCACGCGATCATTCACCTGCGCATGCTGCTCGCCATCGCACAACCCTGCACGATCGCCCGCTTACGCATGCTGCTCCTCATCGCACAACCCTGAACGATCGCCCTCCTGCGGATGCTGATCACCAGCGCACCCTTTCACGCGATCATTCACCTGCGCATGCTGCTCGCCATCGCACAACCCTGCACGATCGCCCGCTTACGCATGCTGCTCCTCATCGCACAACCCTGAACGATCGCCCTCCTGCGGATGCTGATCACCATCGCACCCTTTCACGCAATCATTCACCTGCGCATGCTGCTCGCCATCGCACAACCCTGCACGATTGCCCGCTTACGCATGCTGCTCCTCATCGCACAACCCTGAACGCTCGCCCTCTTGCGGATGCTGATCACCATCGCAGCCTATCACGCGATCATTCACCTACACATGCTGCTCGCCATCGCTTACCATTACGCGGTCATTATCGCCAGCGATCTTCTTCACCTACGCGGCAGCACGATCCCTCGCCGTCACGCCATCGCTTGCGTTCGTCGCCTCGAACACGTGTTCATTTACCTGCCCACCCTCACGCCCACTCGCCTGCGCGCCCGCGCGACCGCTCGCCTGTGCGACCGTTCGCCTTTGCGCGACCGTTCGCCTTTGCGCGACCGTTCGCCCTCGCGCGACCATAGTTCGCGGCGAATTCCACAGCCGGTGGTAGCAGCAGGGACGCGTGCTCCAAGACGGCACTCGGGATCACCTCCATCCAAGCACAGGTTGGTAGTGCAGGACGAAGACAGGTCAGTACAGCATTCTTCCCCACCTTCTTTTCAGGCAGGTACCGTCGTGTCCACTCCAAAGGATCGCCCGATCCCTTTCACCTTAGCGAGGATTTCGGACTCTGTGTCCTTGGAGCAGCAGACATGGTTTGGTCCGCTGGCACGGGCGTTAATGAGGGTTATGAAACCAGCACTCGCCGGCCAGGGTAACAAACCAGCGGCTGTCTCTCCTACGCTGAAGAGAAAGAGAGGAGTGGACTTCGTGGTGACTTCCCCCAGGGCGAAGTTGGTTCCCAAGAGGTCTGTCTCGAGGGTCCCCTCTCCTGCACGAGTACTCTCTCCTTCTCCCGCCCTGGAAGGATTTTTGGCGGGGGGGCTTTCCGTTCAAGATTTCTCCATCGGACAAGGGGTGACTGCTTACCTCTTCCTCTGGGAGCTTACCAGGTTCTTTCCCTCCTCGGTTACGGCCCGAGGTTTGGTTCAAGGAAGCTACAGGAAGATCAAGGGTACTTTCCTCCTCTCGAGCTCAGGCACCTTGGCCTTTCGTCGTTAAGTATCTACTTGCGGACAAGCTCGATGTTGTACCATCTGGACGCGCTGACTGAAGGCTTCCTTCGGGTGTCTCATCTGTGGAGGTCGACGACCTCAGACACCCTTCCATCCTTGAGAAGAGTTTTGTCTGTGCCCAAGGACAGAGACTTAGACAGCTGCTGTGCGGAGTAAATCGACTTCCGGTTTCACTCCTCCAAGGCGCTTTCTTCCAGACTCTGCAGGGCTCCAGCGCCCTTTTCTTTCAACCACGTCGGCCTAAGTTATCGGCTACGACAACTGGGACAAGGTGTCCAATTGCAGTTTCCTCCTGTCAGGAACAGATGGCACGAGAGACTCCCCCGGGGGGGCATAGTCCTAAAAGGAGTTCACGAACTCTAGGATTGCAGGTTTTTTCGCTGGGAGGATGCTTAAGGTTACTCATCCGAATGACAGCTTCCCGATGCCCATTCCCGCACAATCTCTGTGAGTAGCCAAGGATATCGCGCCTGCCGTCTCTGTCAGCGAATTCAGTGTCTCTGAACCTTTATGCCATAGCATCAGCAGAGTTGCCCGGTTGGGCAGAATGATCCATACCTTAGGCGAAGGTCTTCCTTAGGATCATCGACGGCTTCACCCCCGGCCCCCTCAGTCGATCCTTTCTTGTAAGGAAGGATCTGAGAGGGGATGTCCATAGTCGACCTCTCAGCCCTGATCAAGTTTGTCGAACAAACTTCGGCCAGCGTAGACCAGCAGAATCGATCAGACTGGTAACGAGGCGACAGGACTCCTTTAACCCTGGATCGGAAGGACGGGTACTTTCAGTTTCCATTCCATCCATCTTCCAGGATGCTCGTCGAATTCAGCCTAGACTGCAAGTATTCCTGCTTATGATGCAGTGTGGCTATCCCGCCGTGGCATAGCAGGTTTGTTTCCCCAGAGAACTCTCCCTGCCTTCCTCTTGGCCGCTCAGGTGCAGGCTTCCGCCTCCTCTACTGTTTGGAGGGCTGGTCAACTCCGGTAGGCTCGGGTTTCGACCTTCTTCAGCGCCGAGACAAGCTTCCGGATGCTGACCATGAGTGTGGGCTCATGGTATTTTGCTTGGAGCCTTCTCTTCCTCTGCCTCAACATCTGGAGTATCTGGCCATGATATTGAGTCAACCGCCTTACCACATTGGAAACCCCGCTTCTCGTCCGTCCAGCGAGGTTAAGCAACGTCGGTACTTGGATGGGTGACCACCTGGGGACGCCAGATTCTGTTACCACATCCTCCGAGCCTTCCTTTTGGTTGACTGTGGCAAGACTGAGGAGAGTCGCAGTACCTGTTCTCAGTCAAGCAGAGCTTTCAGCCCTACCTTGGAACGTTTCCTAGTTCTTCTTTCCTCATTGACCCGTCTATAGTCCGAACGGTCGCCTCAGGATAAGTTCCATGTGGGGCGATCCAAGTTTCCGGTAGCTTCAGGCAATGTTTAACCGGACTCCCTGGCCCTATGGGACCAGCGGAACTATTAAACCTGCAATGGGTGTTGACCTATGGAGCCTCTTGATGGTAGTGGATATTCTCGTCCTTTCCCCACATTCTTGATGCGGTTCTCGGACTCGTCAAGGAAAGGGGGGGGGGGGGGGATGTTCCGGTCCAGGCCTATGGTCAAGACCTGAAGGATACCTCTCCATCATTCAGGCAGGCTTAAGGGCCTTAGTCTGGCCCCTCTTCAGATCCTACAGCTCCTGCCAAGTCGCCCCGTTGCGCGTCGACTTCATTCTAACCAGCAGGGGACGCATTTTCACACCTTCACATCTTGCAGTAGAGATACCGGGATGATTGAGATTCTCTCAATTCCACCATCGGCTCTCTCATTCCAGGCAGGGGAATGTTTCTCTCAGACTATCCGAGCAGAGCCTCATAGAGAGAGTGTACCTAGGGGTCTTTGACCTTGGGTAACCAGCAAGTGCTGGTCTGGGGGACCTGATCGCGACACCTTGGAACCTCAAGCTTCCGCTAGTCTTCCCCCCAGTCTCAGACCCCGAGACTCTGGCAAGATGCATTCCGGTGATGGTGGGACAACTTCGACGCCTGCGTCTTCCCTCCTTTTTGTCTGCGGACAATGGGTCTCAACAAAACCAGGTTGTCTGTCAACCTTTCAATGGGAGAGCTCCACTGGGACTATGCGCAGAACGGTTTCTGGACCCTCTGCTTCCCCTGACGGAACTCCCGGGAGAGCTTCTCCCACGGCGCAGACTACTCAAGCAACCACACTGCGACATCTCTCCCGAACCGGGGCGTCGCTTCGGCTTCATGCCTGGAGACACTACGCTTCCTCCTCTAGAAGAGACAACCCGCTACAGTCGCGGTACGGAGGTCGCGTCATCTGCGATAGTCATCCACAGGGGTCTCCCAGGCAAAGTGAAGAGTCTAAGGTGGTTGGTGCCGTGGGAGATATACCTCTTCCCGTGAGGCCTCTTCTCCAGCAATAACGGTCTTATTGCCTTTCGGCGGGAGGAAACTCCTTTCCGCTCTCGGCAATGAAGCCTGTCGCTCAGCCTTTCCCTAACCTTCAGGCTTAAAGGAATAACTTTTTCCTGCCCGCTGGATCTATCCTCGCTCATGCGAAGCTACGATCGTCCCTGCCCTAGTCGGAGGAAGACCTCCAACTTGGAGCATGGCTCGGACTTTTAGTCCTTTAAGAGATCTTCTCAAGACCCTTTTACGACAGGCCTCGGATTGTATTCCGCCTTGGGTCTTCTGCTCACTCTGGCCACGGCCAGTGTGTAAGCAATCTTCTTGGTCTCTTACTACTCCCCCCTTTCTAAGGAAGAGGGGAAGGCAACATTCAGGCTCGCTCCTGAGTTGTTGGCTAGACTCAGAATCTGAGGGTCCCGACCCTTCGGTCCGATTCATTCAAGATTTCGAGTCTCCATTCTGTGTCTGATGTCCCAAGACCTTCTCTTTCTTGCCAGTAAGGAATCGAGAGGTTAGCGCTGGGAACAGCTGCAGTTTGGCCTCAGTTGCAGCCGATTTGGGAACACAAGGAGGACATGGGGGGAGAGTCACCAGTATACCTCTTCAGCCCGGACTCAAGGACATTCATCTCGACCTGTCTTCAGACCCTCCCCCGTCATGTTGCCCTACAGCACGATGTTGGATACATCGCAACGTCCCTCGCCTTCGAGTAATACTACTCTGTGACGCAGGTGCTACAAGCTGGAGTCTGGAAGCGTCTGATGACCTTCGCAGCCCGCTTCCTGTAGGGCGTGACCCACAGGAGTCTCAATACGTTTTCTATCGCTCTGTGGTGGCTACACAACAGCTGGTCTAACCTCAGGCTCCTTTTTGGACAGGTAGCAGAAGGTTGAGGGCATTGTTATCAGGTTTTAGTCTGCATGAACGAAAGAAGTATGTCTGGCCCTTACTTCTTTCTTCATCATCCCCTCTACGGGGAAGCAGCATCCTGGTCTCTGCATAGCTGACCTCGAACCTCTGCAGGTAAACCATGCTTCCTTGTGTTCCGAGTATTGAGTCAATACTGTCGCGTCCCCCATACCCTGACGAGGTGGTATTGGGAACGTCCTAACCCAGAGTTCCTTCTGGAACTCCAGGTCAACTGCCTAAGACGGGTCACACTTCTTCCTTCACACACAAGCTTACGTAGGCCACATGGTTCCTTGCGGAGCAAGGAACTTGTGAGGTGCAGGGACTCCTTTTCTCGAGTGCGACTCACTCTGATTCTGAGTCCCCGGGTAAAGCCAAAGCCAGTATGGCTGGGGACTTTCCACCCTTCCTAAGGGATAAGTCACCCTTTGTAAATAGCGTGGTTTGTATTTCGGTTACGGAACAAATGACAAATTCGAAGATAATTTGTATTTTTCCTAACCATACAAACCTTAGCTATTTACACATATTTGCCCGCCAGCCCTGTCCCCCAAGACAAGTCCTACCTCTTAAGTGAAAGTGAGTATTCACCTGTGTGTGAGGGGGAGGAGGGGTAGCTAGCTACCACTCCTCTACCCCCCCCGCTAACTAGCGCGGGGGTAATATACCCTCGTTAAATTCTAATGGCTCGCCACATATTTGCCCGCCAGCCCTGTCCCCCAAGACAAGTCCTACCTCTTAAGTGAAAGTGAGTATTCACCTGTGTGTGAGGGGGAGGAGGGGTAGCTAGCTACCACTCCTCTACCCCCCCGCTAACTAGCGCGGGGGTAATATACCCTCGTTAAATTCTAATGGCTCGCCATTTCAGCTACGCTAAAAGTAATAACCCTTTGTAAATAGCTAAGGTTTGTATGGTTAGGAAAAATACAAATTATCTTCGAATTTGTCATTTTATATTCTAGTAGAGCTTGTCGAAGGGGGATATATTAGGGTAACAACCCTTTTAGAAGATGGTTTGGTTAGGCCTTTTCCACGGAACACAGGTCCAGGACAGTATACCACTTAGGAGTATTTTGTGTTATTGACTAGAAAATTTGATTTATTTTAAATCATTTAATTTATCTTGTGTAGGTGATGCTAGAATACTTTGCATAATTAATGTTCTTGCTCTATAGTGGGACTGTGCAGAGGTAGGTTAGGTCTAACTCCTGTGAATATTTTTCAGTGTTCAGGCATTAGCTGGACGGCATTTTTAATGTGCGAATTGTATACATGCATGTGAGAATGTGCTTTTAAAGGTTTAAAGGCCCCTCATGAATGGCAGATTATTATTATTATTACTAGAGGCAAGGGACAGTGACACTGTCCTATCAAACAATACAATACCCTACAGACTGACCATATATACATATGAACAGCACCCAAGCCTCCTCTCCACCCAAGCTAGGACCAAGGAGAGCCAGGCAATGACTGCTGATGACTCAGCAGATAGACCTATGGGCTCCCCCAACCCCCCCCCATCCTTATCTCACAAGGATGGTGAGGTTTCAGCGACCAAAGGAACTAACGAGCTTAAGCGGGATTCGAACCCCAGTCTGGCATTCACCAGGCAAGGACGCTACCACCCGTATCGGATATAATGTCAAACATGATTTGAATAATAATGATGTCACTGAATGTCTGAAATTTGGCCTAGATATAGTTGAATCCATTCCATTCAATAAATGAAAGGAATCAGGAATGTTATATTGTATACTCCATGAGGTAGCTGGTGAAATCCAATTATATTTTGAATTCGCTTGAAAATATTTTGGTGTTGAACAGGCTGGCTTAAGTTTTTTTTTATAGTTTATATATGAAATATCTGTTTGTTCCAACACAAATACTTACCTCGAACTACTTTCTTAGGAGTTACCTGTAATCTCCTCTCTACCGACCAGAGTTTTGTGTAGTATACCCTATACCCGTTTTCTATGGAGGGCTAACCCGGGAGTGAGAGAACGTGCCCCGAGGGTAGCCTTTGAGCTAGGTCGAGGTCCGCTTGGGTCCCGTGAGTCAGTAAGTTCTCTGGTCGCGACGTGATACCATACTCTCACGTCGCTCTCGTCTCTCTCGACCCTTTGTGTCCGCCTCGTGTGTCCCACGTGGTTACCGCGTGGTATCTTTGTGCTTATCCCTTGTGTTCTTGCGTGTTCACTATGCTTCCTTGTGCTTCCCAAGTGTATCCCTTTGATTCCCTTCGTTCCTGTGCCTTGTGGTTGTGTGCTATGGAGCAGATCCGCCGTTGTCCTGGGCCTAGAGCCGGAAAGTCGTGTGGAGCGTTCCTTTCCAAGCCCAAAGTAGACCCTCACTCCCTTTGCTCTTCCTGTAGGGGCAGGATGTGCTCGCCATCGGACACGTGCATTGAGTGTGTTAGTTGGAGTGAGATACAGTGGGTGCGTTACGGCACTAAGAAGAAGAAGTCGTCGAAACGTTCGCCCAGGAAATCTAGCATCTCTTCGCCGTTACCGTCACCCAGTGGACGGTCCGACGGGGCTTCTGTCTCGACTTCCCCTACCCAGAGTAGGGGACGAGGTAAGTCCGTTGCGGGGAAAGAGCTGAGGGTTCTTCCCCAGGAGTCTAATGTGTGTGAAGTGGGGGTTGCTGGGACTTCTCAGGCTAGTGGGGGGCCTGGTAGTGCTGTGTCGGGGGGTTCTGGAGACTCTGCCCTTGTGCTTGGGGGGCACGTTTCCTCCTCCGACCCCTTGTGGTGTAGTAATGTTGTGCCTGTTTCTTTGCCCGCTTCGTGGGCCTGTGTTTCAGGTTCTTCAGCAGCTGGCGACGCTCAGGGTTAGTTAGACTCGACGGTAAGTGAGTCCTTCGTGTGGAAGCTCCCTAAAACGCCAGGTAGGTCCCCAATGCGGATGGAAGAGGGCCTGGATACCTGGTTCCCTAGTGTAGGGCATCAACCCTCTTTTCCAGCTCCTCTGTCGGCGGTTCCAGAAACCTTCCTACAACCCTCTACCTCTGGTACGCAGCAAGTCGCGAAGCCCTCCGTAGCCCTCGCTTCTGCCCGTCGTGCGGGTGGTACAGTTTCGTCGGGCTCTTCGGATGGTAGGGCTTCGTTCTCTTCAGAAGAGGAAACCAGGAGGAGACATCGGCGCCGGAGGGAGAGGTCCAGGAGCAAGCGTTCCCGCTCAAGATCCCGTTCGAGGTTCAGCAGGAGACAGTCCCGCTCTCCACGGAGGAAGTACAGGAGGAGTAGGTCCCCCGATGGTGATTGGGTCTTCGTTCCCCATAAGTCTGAATTGCAGCGTTCCCCGGACCGGCAGTCCAGGGATTTCTCGCCACGAAGGCCATCCTCCAGACGAAGATATAACCCTCGCAGGGAGAAATGCGAGAAGGCCGCTTCAGGCAGGCGTAAGGCCGCGAAGTTTCCGGTTCACCCCGCCCAGCGGGGGGAACCGTGCTTCCTTACGGGCAGCCTGGCCGAATCAGCACAACTGGTTAGGCCCTCGGACTTTAAGGAACGGTTCCCTCCGTCGGGTCAGCCCACGGGATCCACGTCCTCGTCCCCCAGAGAGAATATACGGACGGTAGTCCTCGCCGGCACGGCGATGCCAGTTCTGACCCCCGAACCTGGTGCGGAGGTTTCCGCCGGGGAAGACCGGTACCACCGCAGGGGAGTGCCTGTTATTCCAGAACCGAAGCGCCCGGTGGGAGTGCCCGGTGACCCGGCTCCTCGGGATCAGGCCGAAGGTTCTGCGGACGGTAGAGAAGGTTCCCCGACTGAGGACTCGGCGTATCGGAAGGTTATTGGCCTGATTCGAAGGCATCATAGAATTGAAGAACCGGTTACAACCGATGAGGACTACTGGAGGTCCAGCCTGACCCGCTTGATGCAGGCGCCCGTCCAACAGAAAACCTCCCTGGCCCTGTCTCTGGCCCGAGATTTCGTCGTGGGACGGGCTCATGTTGATAGAGTTGTGGCAGGCAATGCCGAAGCTCCCAAAACCAAAGCTCATCGAAGTTGCTCCAAGGGCTCAACACACAGAGTAGGGTTTATGTCCCAGAGGGACAACGACCGGGAGCCTGCCCTCGACGTTCTGGGACAGGGTGCCACGGAGGACAGAGCCTCTTCAGCCCCGATTTGTTTTTCGCAGTCGGGGGCTGCGATGATGGAGGAGATGTCGAAAGACTTGGTTCACGTCTCCTCTTGGTTGAACTGGTGGGCTTCCACACTGGTAGGTGTTCAAGCCACATATGACTTGACGGACCCGGAACAGCAAAGCCTCCTGAGGGAACTTATCATCTCCGGGGGCAAGACCCTGAAGTTCCTCACGTATCAGTCCTTTGCCCTGTCAGCGAATTGGGTTCTTCGCAAAAGGGACACTATTCTGGCGAAACTTTCCCGGAAGGTCCCAGACAGGGAAGCGAGGGCCATGAGGAGCCTTCCTGTGTAGGGTGACTCCGTGTTCCCCTTGAAAGAGCTAGAAGAGATCATGGAAAAGGTGGCTAAACGAAAAGAAGTGAACGCTCCCAGGCCTCAACCGGTAAGGAGGCCCCCCTACAAGAGATCAGCCTCAGACGGTCCCTCTACTTCTCAGGCCCCGCCTAACCTGACGAGGAGAGAAGCCCCTTCTTCCTCGTGGGCTTCAGCGCCTCAGTCCCCCCGTAGAGGAGCTCCAGCAGCGTCGGCCTCATTTAGAACGGTATTCTGCCTCCAGGAGAGGCCGTTCAGGCCGCTCCTCCAGGAGGAGGTAGAGTGGGAGGCCCCCTACTCCTGCCCAAGCCTCAGGTTGAGGGATGCCTCAGACTACATTGGCAAGCATGGAAGGCTCACGGAGCAGAGCCCTGGACAGTATCCGTACTGAAGGAAGGGTACAGGCTCCCGTTCTTAACGGAACCTCCACCTTTGATTCCGGCCAGCCTGTCAGAGTGGCTGGCACCCAAGGACCCGTTGAAGAGGGCGGCTCTTCAAGAAGAGGTGTCCACGATGTTGGAAAAGGGCACCATGGAGGAGATCCTGCACCCAGGGCCAGGTTTCTACAGCCGCCTGTTCCTGGTAGAAAAGGCGACGAGGGGGTGGAGACCGGTGATAGACCTGTCAGCTCTCAACAAGTTTGTGCGAAAGACAGATTTCAAAATGGACACTCCGAAGTCAGTCTTGCTGTCCTTGAGGGAGAAAGACTACATGATGACCATAGACCTCAAGGACGCATACTTCCAAATCCCGGTCCATCCCTCAAGTCGGAAGTTTCCCCTGGTGAAATGGGGTACCCAGATCCTGCAATTCAAGACCCTCTGCTTCGGGTTGTTGACAGCTCCCCAGGTATTCACGAGAGTCTTCACGACAGTCTCGGTGTGGGCTCACGAGCGGGGCATTCGCCTCAACCGGTACCTGGACGACTGGTTGCTTCTTTCCTCCTCAGAGGACGTTTTGAAGGAGCAGGGTATAAAACTTCTCCAGTTTTGCAAGGGTCTGGGTATCATGATCAACCCAGAAAAATCAAACCTATCTCCCTCCACCAGAATGACCTATTTGGGGATGACACTGGATTCCCTACTAGTGAAAGCTTTTCCGTCAGAGGAGCGGGTAAGCAATCTTATGAAGATCCTTCTTCCTTTTCTGTCGGGGCAACCCAGGAGGGCGAAGGACTGGCAAAGGCTAATAGGTCGTCTGGTGTCGTTGGAGAAACTGGTTCCCCAGGGAAGACTCAGACTCAGGGCCGTTCAATGGAACCTGAAGAACTTCTGGAACCAACTGGACTCGCCCCAGAAATTAATTCCAGTCCTGCCAAACACAATACCCTCCCTGGAATGGTGGCATTGCCTGTCGAACTCGCTCAAGGGGATGCCCTTCGCGACCGAACCTCCCGAGTTGCTCCTATTCACAGACGCCTCCAACCAGGGATGGGGAGCCCATCTCCTAAACGGGACGGCGAGAGGAACCTGGATGGACGGGGAGAAAGGCCTACACATCAATGTCCTAGAGTTGAAGGCAGTCCAGAAAGCTTGCCTGCACTTCATCGATCTACTAAGGGGAAACACTGTGGCGTTGATGTGCGACAACGCCACAGTGGTAACGTACATAAAGAAGCAGGGAGGCTTAAAATCAAGGGAGTTGTGCGATCTCGCCCTAGAGATCCTAGATTGGGCGGAAGCGAACCAGATAGTGTTATTGGCAAGGTTCATCCCCGGGAAAAAGAACGTCCTAGCCGACGGTCTCAGCAGGATGGGTCAGATAGTAGGAACAGAATGGTCCCTCCTCCCAGAAGTAGCCAGGCTCATCATTCAACGGTGGGGTTCCCCGGTGATGGACCTCTTTGCAACCAAGCTGAACGCACAACTCCCCATGTATTGTTCTCCTGTCCCAGACCCAAAGGCAGCCTTGGAGGATGCCTTTCAGCACAAGTGGGACAACCTAGACGTGTACGCTTTTCCCCCCTTCACGTTGATCAGGCAAGTGCTCAACAGAGTAAGGGCTGCCCGGAACTTAAGGATGACTTTGGTAGCGCCCTGGTGGCCGGAGAGAGAGTGGTTCGCAGACCTAAAAGACCTGACGAGCCATCCTCCGTGGCCACTCCCCGCCAGGTCAGATCTTCTACAACAGCCACACTTTCTCAGGTTCCACGACAACCCACAGTCTCTACGCCTTCACGCCTGGAGACTATCGAGCGCCTCCTGAAGAAGGAAGGATATTCGTCAGGAACGGCTAAGAGGATGTCGCGATACCTGAGAGGGTCGTCGGCAGGGGTCTACCAAGCGAAGTGGGCCTCTTTCACGAAGCGGTGCGCTTCGAAGCGCATAAAACCCCTCAAAGCCTCGGTCCCAGATATCGCAGACTTTCTAGTATATCTCAGGGACGAGATAGGGATGTCAATCCCAGCTATAAAAGGAGTACGAGCAGCCTTGGGTCAAGTCTTCCTTCTGAAGGGCATCGACCTGGGCTCCTCTAGACACATCTCTATGATTGTCAGGAGTTTTGAACAGTCCTGCCCCCCTCAAACTGTTAGGGTGCCTCAGTGGGACTTAGCTAGGGTCCTGAAGATGTTAAGTAGCCCCCCGTTCGAACCAATGAAGGATATTGTAGACAGGGATCTCACTCTCAAGACAGTCTTTTTGTTGGCCTTGGCCTCTGCGAAAAGGGTAGGTGAGATCCATGGGCTGTCTTATGACGTCTCTCATTCGAAGGGGTGGAAAGAGATCTCTTTCAAGTTCGTCCCTTCGTTCGTGGCGAAAACCCAGAACCCAGCAGTCTGGGATCCTAAATTCGAGGGGTTCTCTCTGCCAGCTATTCCTAGGACTGGGAATCCTGAGGATTTGGGGTTATGCCCTGTCCGTGCCATTAGAAAATACCTTGAGAGGACTGCACATCTCCGGCCAGGCATCAAGAGCCTTTTCGTCTCCACAGGTGTTACAAATAAGCAGGTATCGAAGAATACCATATCCTTTTAGTTGAGACAAGTTATTGCCAGGGCCTACAAGGAGGAGGGCCTAGCCTTGCCAGGTACTCCCAAGCCTCATGACATCAGAGGTCTGAGCACTTCCTTAGCCTTTGAGAACATGGCAGTGGGCCAGATCCTTCGAGCGGGCACCTGGGCGAACCAGTCGACCTTTACTGCCCATTACCTCAAGGATTACTCAAGAAGGTCCTTAGACGGGTTCTCCGTTGGGACAGTCATCTCCGCGCTCCAAGTGATTTAACGGTGAAACCCCAGGCACAATCGTGGATAGCAAAACCAGGAGACACAGGTTCGTTCCTTTTTACCCTAATCCCCGTTTCCTATCCCTATCGGAGATAACCACACTTATGTAACCATTGAAGAACACGTCTCTGCAACTTTGTTACTGGACTCAGCATCAGAAGAAGTTTTCAAAGGGTGAGTACTTAGACACTAACGTGAGCTCTTTGTGTAGTTTACCCTACCATCCGTTTTCCCAGTTTTTTTTTTTTTTTAGAACCTAGTTCATATCTAGGCTTCTTGGTGTCCGCTTGCTGGGTCTGAAGGTCAGGAAGTCACTCCCACCTCCTAAAGTGTAAGTCTCATAAGAAAGTAGTTCGAGGTAAGTAGTTGTGTTGGAACAAATAAAAAATTTTAAGTAATTTTTATTTTTCCTAACATACTTACCGAGAACTACTTTCGGGTAATGGCCCTCCCTACCTTCCCCGAGTGCTTTTCTGCCCTTGCAGGGACTTTTTGCAACATCCGAGGAACTTACTGACTCACGGGACCCAAGCGAACCTCGACCTAGCTCAAAGGCTACCCTCGGGGCACGTTCTCTCACTCCCGGGTTAGCCCTCCGTAGAAAATGGGTATAGGGTATCCTACACAAAACTCTGGTCGGTAGAGAGGAGATTACAGGTAACTCCTGAGAAAGTAGTTCTCGGTAAGTATGTTAGAAAAAATAAAAATTACTTAAAATTTTTGATTTTCATGTTAATGTGTTCAAATATTTTATTTTAATTGTTCATTACTTAATTTATTTATTTCTGTATTTATTTTCCTCACTGGGCTATTCTTTCCTGCTAGAGCCCTTGGGCTTATAGCATCCTGCTTTTCCAACTTGGGTTGTAGCTTAGCTAGTAATAATATAATAATAATAATAATTATAAATTTGTCCAATCTTTACAAATTCTACAATTATTTGTCGTAATTGTTTTTTTTTTCAATGAAATATATTTTAATAATTTTTGAAAAATACAGTACTGGTAATTTAATTAAATATACATAAGACCATTATGTTTGAAATATACATAGACAATTTTCTCCTAAGCTGCTGCTACTTTCGATGTTAACTAGTCCCACCATATAGTAGGGTCGGCTGCTTGAGTCAATTTTCTCCATTTATATCTATTCCTTGTATCTTCTTCCCTACCCATATCCCTTCTCACCACATCCACTCCTCCTCCCCATTACTTGCATGTTTTTAGCTAGCTCTCTTTATGAAGGCCTAACGGTGGTAGAGTGATTTTGAGTAAAAACAACTTATCTGTTTGTAATAATAATAATTTGAAATTTTTCCTTATTTACAGCTCTGACACAAGATGGAATCAACAACTGCTCTTTCACTAAGTGATAAAGTTTTGTCGAAGTGTCAGCTTATGAATACAGAGTTTACGTTATTGGATACGCCAGTTGGAGTAAGACTGAAGTGGTCATGCCGTAATGAAAAAAGGAAAGCTGTCAAGATAGCATCCTCTCTTGTTACAAACGCTAAGGTGGGTCTTGAGGGAATAAATTTACAATTTTCTTGAACAATTAGAGTGTGAATACAAAGGTATATTTTTGTCTATCTGTTCCAGTATATTCATATGCTTGTTATAAGGTTACTTTTATGAGACTTTTAAATGAGCGGATAACTGCAATCAGGTCAAGTTAAAGAAGTTGGAAGTGTAAAGGGAATGAAGGAAAAGTTAGTCAAAAACATTTTCACAGGAGGTCAAAGGAGCACCTTAACCCTCTTTTAGTATTCTTTGTTGAATTTCATATGAAACTCATTGCAGCTATGTCCCCAAAGACTGGAGTGGTTCATGCATTTGACTTGGTTTTTGCTCTCCTAGCTGTCCATCATATTTTACATTCCCTTCTATGAATGTGTGTAAATGTAACGCAGCTCTGCCACTGAGTTGTATTCTGATACAAACCGCTCGGGTATTACTATTTTCTATAATTATATTCTTCGTACTCTATTTTCATTAAAGATACAGTAGAGGTTCAGAGGTGTTCATCATAGCCTAATAAAAGAAATTTAATTTGTTCCTACACAAATACAAACCTTTTTCCTTAATTTAGGATATAAATTCAAGCAAAGCTGGAACTCGTTGGTTGAAACTTATAACGAGGTGTTGGTAAAAACCGGTAATTACTGGGCCTTGGCTGTACTTCGCCTTCTTGGGTACACTGAAGAGTCACTTTGATTTCAGTTGCCAAATAACACAGACGTGCTGTCGGCATATCTTCAATCTTGGCTTTTAAAATTTTTTTTCTTTAATTTGGACAAGTCTTGAGACCAGGAGACTCGCCCGTTTCCTTTAACGAAATGGGCGAGTCTTTAAAGTTTCAGATCTTGTTTCCCTTGACGACGCTGTGCTAAGCCTTTGGAATTCCCTGTGGTTACGGGGCTCTCCCTCCAGAGAATGGCTAACCTTAGCACTTGATCCTTCAAAGGGGAATAAAACGTCAGTGTCTCATGACACTGTCAGTGGGTCTAAATTTGACCGGCCAGCTAATGTTCCGCCCTTGAGTCAGTATTGCTCGTTTGTCCAACCCCCTAAAAAATTTGACGAAGAAGATGGCATTGGGTGTGGACTCTGTATCATCATTTACTGATGAACACACTGCTTTGCATTCAACCTTCCCTGATTAGATCTGAGAATCCTGCCTCACCAGACCTAGTCTGTACTCACTGTGCTCCTGATACGTACACCCTTAGGGCACAAACAGCATTACAGAGCTCCATCTCACTTGCTTGCCATCAATGGCCTCTCTCATTTTTAATTTTGCAGTAATTCATCTAACTTAGAGTATTCACATGTTTTGTGCTCCTATTTATTTGTGCACAAGTTCACTCACCAGTTGGCACATGAGCTTATGATCATAAATACTTCCCCAAGCAGCACGCACGCATCAGATTTATATGTTACACCTCTTCACATTTAAGTTCACCCTACTGAGGTGTGCCATCTCTAGTTAGGGAACCCTTTACTGTTTGCATTCCCCCCTTTTAGAAAGCTATGCTCATTTGATAAGAGGTCACATTTGACCTCTAGTAAGGCAAGAAACTTTATGATTCCTTGTATGCCATTGAATTTCGCGAGGCAAGAAAGCATTCCTTTCCCAAAGATACTTATCGGTATGTGATACAAGTGCTTACACACCAGCTACCTGACGTCTCTCACAAAAATGAATGTGCACAGTACCAGCAGGAGTAAGGGCCATATTGTTATCTTCCTTTCATGCTAAAGTATCCTCTAGCTTTCAGGAAAGTGGGGGAAAAGATGCATAGTAAAAGTTGGTCCCTTGAAAACAGACTTGTTCCATAACTGGAATACAAACCATGCTATTTATTAGGGGTATTACTTTAGGCGTGGCTGAAATGACGAGCTATTAAAATTTAGCGAGGGTTAACTACCCGCACCGCTAGTTAGGGGGTTAGCTTGCTACCGCTCCCACTCACACACCTGTGATTTAGCTCACTTTACTTTTGGGTCTGATGGTGAACGGACGTTGCCACTCTTCATCCTTTGCGTTTATTGGACTACCATTAATCCGTTTTTGCGTTTTCTTTTTCTATTGTGTGTTTGTGTGTTGACTTCTGCAAGCATGCGCACCTGCCCTGGACTCACTGGCCGGCCCTGCGGAACTTATATGTCGGTGGTGGAGACCGACCCCACACCCTTTGTCCTGCCTGCAGAGGTAAGTGGTGTGATTTTAACAACAAGTGTATTGATTGTCGGGAGTGGTCTACCTCCCTGTGGGAGAGGTTTGGGCAACGGCGGAAGAAGTCTAAAACGGGATATTTCTCCTTCGAAGGTTTCTTCAAAAGGGGAAAAACCCAAGGCCTCTTCTTCCGTCTCCCGACCCTCCTCCGAAGCTCCTACTCGTTTGGTAAGAGACCGCCAAGTAGTAGCGTAGACCAATTTAATATCGGCCAACCCCGGTCCTCGAGAGATGGTGTTGCTTCCCTTAGCGAAGCGCCCCCACCTCTCCCCGCGGGTGAGGCCTTGTCAATGACTTCTTTGTTTCACGTTTGGTCGTCCTTGGGGCTCCCGGGTCCGCCCTCCAAGGACTCATTGCTGCAACTCATCCACCGGGGTGCTAGTGTGCAGCAATCATCATCGCCTTCGGAGGTAGATCCTCTGGCTCTTGGTGACGTTGTGGTGTCAGAGGTGTCGCCTGTGATCTCGACCAACTCCCCTGCTCCTCCAGACTCTCCAGCGGTTGCTACCGACTTAGTTTCCCCCATTCCTGATCGTCTTTCGAGGGAGAAACTTAGTCTGGCGTCTGTCTCCTGCGAGTGTTTCTCTCCCTCGGGGAAGTTCACTCACAGAGACTCCTCTTTGGAGGACTGCTGCGCCTCACGGTCAGCTTGCTGATCCAACAGCCCCTAGAGGGCGTCTTCGCCGTAAAGCTTGCCCCCTACTTTGCCTTGGAAGTCTCTCTTTACCATCAGTGAAAAGGCACCTCTTCGGCACTTCTGCTTCGTCGTCATAGCCGCCACCCGCAGAGGAATCTCCGCTGCAATCGTCTTTTGGCCCTCGACCTGTGACCGTGCCTGGACCTGCTTCCTACAACTCTGCTACTAGTCCTCCGATTTCGGTCCTATACCTCTCTGCAGATCGTTCGCGATCTCCATCGGTGGATGTTTGTCCTTCCAAAGAGCACATCACGGTTCCTGAGCTACCTGCCAGCTGACCTGCCGACCTTCCGACCTTCCATCGCCTTTCATGTTCCGGTACAGCCTCTTGAGGCCCTACCAAAGTGCGCAGCTACGCGCCGCCGCCCTTCAGCTCTCCAGCTCCCAGCAGTGCACCGGCGCTCACCAGCATCCCGTCAAAACCAGATTGCTCGTCACCGCTCTACAACGCTTCGGCGCGCTCCTTCACCTGCTCACCAGCGCGCCAACGATCACCAGCGCAACAGAGTCCACTGAAACTGCGCACACACGCGCAACTTCGGTCTCCTGCTCGGCAACCTCTCCTGCGTACCAGCACTCTCCCACGCGCCAGCACTCTCTTGTGCCCCATCACTCGCCTACGCGCACGCCATCACTCGCCTGCGTGTACGTACCAGATCACGCCTGCACGCTCACCCACGCGCCAGCACACTCTCGCGCGCGCTCGCCAACTCTCTCCTACTCGCTAGTACTGTATTCTTCTGCGCACCAGCGCTCTCCTACGCACCATCACTCCCCCGCGCGCATGCACCATCACTCGCCTACGCGCACTTTATCACTCCCCCGCGCCTATGCTCCATATCTCTCCTGCGTGCCAGATCTCGCCTGAACGCTCACCCACTACCAGCATTCTTCCTCGCGCCAGCACTCTTCCCCACGTGCCAACACTCTCCCATGCTCCAGCACACTCCCACGCGCGCTCGCCAACTCTCTCCTACGTGCAGCGCTCCCCTACGCGCATTGCTCCTCTACGTGCCAGCACTCTCCTGCTCGCCAGATCTCTCCCACGCGCACGCACCAGGTCACACGCACCCGCCCACCAACACTCGCCAGCGCGCCAGCTCTCGCCCGCGCGCTACCACTCGTTTGTGTGCAAGCCAGCTCTCGCCCACGCGCCTGCTCTCACCTGTGTGCCAGCTTTCGCCTGGGCGCCAGTTCTCACCTGCACGCCAGCACTCTCCCGCGCGTCAGCTCTCACCTGCACGTGCACAGGAACTCCACACGAGCAGGTCACCATCGCTTCACTCCCCTCCCCGCAAACGCCTTTCAGTGCGCCCATCGGTAAAAGGGGAACAGGCTTCTGCAGTGCTTCAGGATCCCAAGACTGCCTTCTTCTAAGGTGGACCCACCTATAACAGAAACTCCTTGCAGGGAACCTTCGGTACCTTTTTCTTCAGGGGATCTGTCTGCCAGTGTATTGGTCAGTCGGCAGCCATGGTTAAGTGCCTTAGTCAGAGCAGTAGCACAGGCCGTCAATCCTGCCCTGTCTGGCCGCTCGTCTGAGCAGCCCATAGCTCCAGACTCTTGGCACAGAACCATAGCTTCTTCCACCCCCCTGAAGAGGAAAAGAAGAGTCTCTGACGCGGTCACTCCCTCGAGGGTAAAGCTGACTCCGGTTAGGCCATCAAGGGTAGTTCCTCCTGCATCTTCCCTTGGATACTCTCCCACCTCACCTTTGCCATGGAGTCGCATGAGGAAAAGACCTCCTCCCTTCCACCTTCGGAGGAAGCCTCCCCTCACGCAGAGAGTTCTCTACCATTATCGGAGATCAGGTGGGACACGACATCTCGGCCTTCGATGTTGGAGTCCTATCTCCTTCCTTGGAGGGAGCCCAAAGACTCCAAGACCCTGCCAAAGTCCTCTACTAGGACTACCAAAACGGAGACAGCCAGCTTCTCGAGGGATGTCCGCGACCCATCCCGGGAAGAGCTCTCGGGGATGGAAGATGGAGACTTCGCTGCAACTCCGTCGGAAGGAGAGCAAAAAGACCATGCATTCTGGCAAGTTCTGACTCTTATAAGGGTTCTTGATGGGTTTACCGATCCAGAGATACCCCAACGTGATTGCAAGAACACGGTCTTAGACCGTGTCTTTGGCACTCAGAAACCTTCAAAGACCAGTGCACCTCTGCCCTGGTCTCAAGGGTTGAAGGGTGCCAGGGCTAAGATCACCCTACAGCTCTCTGAGTATGCCTCCTCCCATCATTCCGGCGCTACCAGCAAGCTCCTCCCACCTCCTTGTGTCCAACAGAGGAGGTATTTCGAGATCCTGGAGGAGCCTTGTGCATCTCTTCTTCTCCACCATTCCGTGGTCTCTTTCTCGGCGACTGAGATCCTTAATCAGGAGAAGGTCACGAAGTATGCTATGCAAGCTACTTCATGGCTTGATATCTGGTTAGGGACCTTGGGAATCCTGGTACGAACTGAGGATTTCTTCAAGGAACGTACCAGGAAAGTAATGGAGACTTTCCTTATCTCAGGCACTCGCACGATTGAGTTTCTCGCCCACCAAGTTTTGAACTTGTGGGCAAATACCATCTTGAAACGTCGGGACGCGGTGTCTGAGAGATTCCATCAGCAAGTCCCTAACGTGGAGATAGCTAGACTCAGACATTTCTCTCTAGAGGGAGCCCATCTGTTTGAGCCTAAGGACGTGGAACATGCCGCTGAGAGATGGAGGAAGTCCCATCAGGACTCCCTCCTCCATAGGGCTTAGACTTCCAAGCCCTATAATCCACAGCTACTCAGCAGTCCCGTCCAGCCAAGACCACGACGACCAAGACAGCAGCGAAGACAATGGTGTCTAAGAAGCCCTTTCCTGCCAAGGACAGAAAAGGCACTAAGTCCTCCAGGGGAGGGAAAAATCTTAGAGGGAGCAGCCGAGGCCGCAAACGCTAGGATAGGCACTCCCCCCTGCTTGTCCACCAGTAGGAGGATGCCTACAAAGTTGCTCGGAGAGGTGGAAGCAACTCGGGGCCGAACCCTGGACAATCTCTTTGATTCGTTTAGGATATCACGTCCCGTTCATAACTGTTTTCCCTCCCATGACCAGGAATCCAGTGCCAATAGACTCCTTTGCCATGGGATCAGCAAAGGGGCCGGCCCTTCGGGCAGAAGTCCAGACCCTTTTGAAGAAGGGCGCTCTCCTGGAGGTCCTCAACAAGTCCCCAGGCTTCTTCAGTCGACTCTTTCTTGTAAGAAAGGCGTCTGGAGGCTGGAGACCAGTCATCGACCTCTCAGCCTTAAACAAGTTTTTCAAACAAACACCTCTTAGCATGGAGACTGCAGATACGGTCAGACTAGCGGTAAGACCACAGGACTTCATGTGTACACTGGACCTAAAGGACGCGTACTTCCAGATCCCAGTCCATCCATATTCAAGGAAGTACTTGAGATTCAGCCTAGACAACAGGAAATACCAGTTCAAGGTGCTGTGCTTCGGTTTTTCCACAGCACCTCAAGTTTTCACCAGAGTGTTTGCCCTAGTGTCATCTTGGGCACACAGGATGCTCATCCGTCTCCGCTATCTGGATGACTGGCTAATCCTAGAAGACTCTGTGTCAACCCTTCTTCAACACCGAGACAAACTTCTGAGACTTTGCCAAGATTCTGGGGATCATGGTAAATCTCGAGAAGTCATCCCTGCTTCCTACACAGAGTGGTATACCTAGGCATGATAATAGACACCAATCTCCACAAAGCCTTCCCATCAGATGACAGAATAGCAAGGCTGAGGAAGGTTGCAAGACCTTTCCCCAGACGAGAAGAACTTCTAGCCCAGACGTGGTTACGTCTTCTCGGTCACCTTTCATCACTGGCCCGTCTAGTTCCCAATGGTCGCCTCAGGATGAGATCCCTCCAATGGCGAATCAAGTCCCAGTGGAATCAGACTCCCAATTCTCCGGACATCCGGATCCCCATGGGATCAGCGGAACTGACGGAACTCGAGTGGTGGGTGGCAGACGAGAATCTACGAAAGGGAGTGGATCTTCTCCCCCCCCCATATTTGATGCTGTTCTCAGACGCTTCAAAAAAAGGGGTGGGGGCCCCACCTGCTGCACCACACGACCTCAGGCCTCTAGTCAGAGTCAGAAGAGTACTTCCACATAAATCTCCTAGAGATGAAGGCAGCTTTCTGGCCCTTCAATAGTTCCAACAGTTCCTGGCGGGCCACTCAGTGGTGGTGATGAGCGACAACACCACTGTAGTGGCTTGCATCAACAAGCAAGGAGGTACTTTTTCGCAGCACCTATCCCATCTAGTAGTAGAGATACAGTGAACCCTCGTTTATCGCGGTAGATAGGTTCCAGACCCGGCCGCGATAGGTGAAAATCCGTGAAGTAGTGACACTATATTTACCTATTTGTTTAACATGTATATTCAGACTTTTAAAACCTTCCCTTGTACGTAGTACTGTTAACAAACTACCCTTTAATGTACAGAACACTTAATGCATGTACTACAGTACCCTAAACTAAAACAGGCACAAATATTAAAGGCAATTTTATATCATGCGTTTCCTAAACACGCTAAAAAGCACGATAAAAAATGGCAACCAATGTTTTGTTTACGTTCATCTCTGATCATAATGAAGAAACAAACTCATTTAGTGTACACATATATGTATAGGTTAGTTTTTGCATCGATTATATTAATTATACAGTATGTTGATTTTGTTATTACCAATGTTTTACTTAATTTTTCTTAGGACTTCCAAATGAAATGTTTTTCTTTATGACGCCGTCGTTTCAGGCGGCGTCATAAAGAAAAACATTTCATTTGTACGATCAGTAAACAACCACGCTCAGAACAAACAAGGCATTTAACGCGCATGATGAAAGTGATAAATAATGATATTTACAGTAAAAGCATTTACAAAATATGTTATTACAAATATAATTTACCATATCTATATAAAATCATACAGTACATACTGTACGTAGCAAAGCAGGAAAACAATTTGAGAGAGAGAGAGAGAGAGAGAGAGAGAGAGAGAGAGAGAGAGAGAGAGAGAGAGAGAGAGAGAGAGAGAGAGAGAAAGAGAGAGAGAGAGAGAGAGAGAGATTTTTTTACGTACGTAAATGTAAATTTTAAACAAAAAAAATATGATAGGTTACAACATGGAGACTTTTAAAACCTTCCCTTTAACTTAATGCATACAGTACTAAACTATAAAACAGGCACAAATATTAAAATGTTGGAATATTAAAGTAAAAGATAAAGATTGTTACTGTACTCACCACGAAAGAAGTTCAAGAAAAACTTGAATGATGATGGCGATGAATTTGCTGCACAGTAGAAATGATGATGATGAAGCTGATGATGTCTTCTACTGTGTAGCCAATGATAGTATTTTACGTCTCTTGAGACGGAGGTGTTTATTCCTAGGACACCTCTTCAACTTCTTCAATTTCTTCCGAAGGCGTAGTAGCAGGAGGAACTGGCTCTTTTTTGCGAGGCTGGAAGAACATTGTGATCGGAAGTTGTTGCCGCTGCTTCTTTTTTTGCTCTAAGAGCATCCTGTAGGGAGTCATGATGTCATCGACCTTGTTGGAGAATTGCATAGAACGAACCATATCCTCGTCCCACTCTTGCAACATTTCTTTTACCTCCTTTATATGGTTGCAGACCTTGCAAGCCGTTCTAGTGTTAAGCCCGTTTCTTCGACATTTTCTTGGGTCTCTTCCTGAGTTTCACTCTCTTATTCACTTGCCGATTTCGTCAGGTCTTCTAGGTCTGCGTCAGTTAGGGGCTGGGAATGGCAGTCCAACAACTCGTCGACGTCTTCAGTCGTCATGTCGCCAAACCCGTCACCTCCAATTATGGCAGCCAACTGTACAGATTTCCGTATTGCAGAGTGTTGAATCTCAGCAGGTGTAAATCCCTCGTCGTCGTAAACAATCTCGGGCCACAACTTCTTCCAGCTCGCATTCACGGTTGCAGGTTTCATCTCTTGCAGTGCCTTCTGAATATTCTTCAGGCACGTGGCTATGGTGTACTGCCGCCAGTACTCCTTCAAATTAAAATCTTCATCCTCATCCTCTTGGGCAGCATCCACACACGCAACGAGGTCCGCCAAGGTATTCTTCGTGTAGAGGGCCTTTAACGCCCCGATAACCTACTGGTCCATCGGTTGAAATAATGACGTGGTGTTGGGTGGCAGGAACTCAACCTGAACGCCCTCACGCGACAGGTCAGTTGCGTGTCCACCAGCGTTATCCATAAGGAGAAGGATCTTGAATGGCAAGCCCTTCTCTACGAGATATTCATTGACTTGCGGGATGAAACACTGGTGGAACCAGTTGGAGGTCAGCATCTTTGTAATCCATGCTTTTGGATTATGCATCTAGTACACGGGAAGGAGATTCTTATTCTTATTTTTCAAAGCGCGAGGATTTTTTGACTTATAAATAAGCCCCGGCTTTAGCAAAAATCCAGCAGCATTGCCACACATCACGAGGGTAACGCGATCCTTGAATGCTTTAAAGCCAGAGGCTTTGGCTTCCTCTTTGAACAGGAAAGTTTGCGACGGCATTCTCTTCCAAAACAAGCCGGTCTCATCCATATTAAAGACTTGTTCCGTTTGTATCCACCTTCGGCGATAATATTCTTGAACGTCTGGTTCACGTAAGTTTCAGCAGCGGCAGTGTCAGCCGAAGCAGCCTCGCCATGCAGGGAAACGCTTTTCAGGGCGAAGCGTTTCTGAAACTTCGCGAACCATCCTTTGCTGGCGGAAAAACGTTGTTTCTGACGCTGGGAATCAGTGGATGTCCCTGGTTGAGGTTCATCTGCATCATCATCATCTTCAGCATGGTTGCCGTCGTCGTCTTGAGGTTCCTTTGCAGCAAAATTCTCATACAAGCTCAAAGCCTTTGTTCGGATGGTGTTCGTATCCAAGGCTATGTTCTTCTTCCGGCAGTCGGCAATCCACACAGCTAAAGCACCTTCCATGCGTACGATCGTTTTATTTCGCGTGGTAACGACTCGCTTTGCTGATCTGCTAAAGGTGATTGCAGCCGTCTTTCTAATGTTCGCCTCGTCCTTCTTGATATAGCGAACGGTGGATTCGTTGATTCCAAAATGGCGCGCTGCGGCCGCGTAACTTCTACCCTCTTTCAACATATCGAGAAGCGTCACCTTCTCAGCAATCGTCATCATCCTTCGGTGGCGTTTAGGCTCACTACCAGCCTTAGTAGAAGCAGAACGCTTGGGAGGCATTGTACAGTAGGGTTTAACAGGAAGTTCAACAAAAAGTTCAACTTAAAACAGTCACGCACAGCACAGATTAAAGTTCACAAACTTAAGAACGTCTACTCAGCGATACAGCGTAAGAGAAAGTGGCCGCCGCGAGAACCTAGATGCTGCGGGTTGGAGATGCGGGCAAAACACCAATCACAGACTATATAACAAAACTTGAGTTCTGATTCATCATATATCAGCGCTTGAACCAATCACAACCCGTCTTATATGATGCGTAGGTTACCAACTCAAAAGTACAAGATACCCCGCGTATACTGTACGTACAGTATTAATAATAATAATAATAAATAATGATAATAATACAGTATTAATAATAATAATAATGATAATAATAATAACAATAATAATTTTATTAACAACAACAACAATAATAATAATAATAATAACAATAATAATAATAGCTTTACGTATGCTATTTTATGCTTTTGTTGTAGGATGTGTGTCTCTCTCTCTCTCTCTCTCGTACGCTTATTCGAAATGTGATTTTTGCAACAAAGAATATTATTGGATGCAGTACTACGTACGTATACATACAAAAGATTCATGGAAAAGAAGCACATCCATTACATTTGTAGTACAGTAGTAGCCATCAGCAGCCTTACACCATTCTAATATGGTATGACTGCATCTGATTTGCGTTTCATGTTCGATTTAATTTTACTACGTACTGTATACAGTACTGAATTATCGTATGATCACATTCTCTTTTCGTGTTTTATTTCTTTCTGTGCTGAATTATATATCATATGTAATGCAATGAACAATCAGTAAGAGCAGATATTACTAATCATAGTATTAATGGAATTACAGGTAACGAAATATCGTATTTGGGGTCTTCAGATATCGCGGTATTTTCGAAATTTCCGGAAAATCCGCGATATGTATATATATATGGATTATGGAAAAAACCTGCGAAGTGGTGAATCCGCGATAGTCGAACCGCGAAGTAGCGAGGGTTCACTGTACTGAGATTGTCTAAGATCGACTCGATACCACTATTGGCACGCGTCATTCTGGGCAAAAGGAATGTGCTCGCCGACAACTTGAGCAGAGCATCTCAGATAGTGAGTACCGAGTGGTCTTTGGATCATCTAGTAGCCAACAAAGTCTTGACCTTGTGGGGTTCTTCAACAGAAGACCTCTTCGCAATGGGCCTGAAGTTCAGGCTCCCGTTGTATTGTTCCCCAGTCCCAGACCCCAAGGCTCTCTGGCTAGATGCATTCCAACAACGGCGGGACAACTTCGAGGTTTACGCCTTTCCCCTATTCTGTCTGATGAGGAGGGTACTCAACAAAATTAGAACGTCGGTCAATCTTTCAATGACCCTCATAGCTCCGCTATGGCATCACGCAGAATGGTTTCCGGACCTTCTGCAACTCCTAACGGAGCCCCCCAAAAAACTCCCTCCCCGATACGATCTACTCAAACAACCTCATATTCCACAAAGCCGTAGCTTCGCTACAACTTCATGCCTGGAGACTATCCAGCATCTCCTCTCTCAGAGAGGATTTTCGCAACAAGTTGCAATCAGGATGTCTGGACACCTGCAAAACTCATCAGCAGCAGTCTACCAGGCAAAGTGGAAAGTCTTCTGTGGTTGTTGTCTTAGAAGGGGCATCTCTCCTCTCGATGCTAATATTCCAGCAAAAGCGGAGTTCCTCGTATATATGCGTGAAGAAATGCGCCTGTTAGTCTCGGCGGTAAAAAGCTATCGCTCAGCCTTAAGCCTCGCCTTTAGACTAAAAGAAATGGACATTTCTTCATCGCTAGAACTTTCCTTACTCATACGGAGTTATGAACTTACCTGTCCTCAGTCTGAAGTGAGACCTCCCCCATGGAACGTGGTTCAAGTTCTTAGGTCTCTTAAGAAAGAGACCTCCCAATGGACCATTACGCCAGGCAACAGATCGCCATCTAACTTGGAAGACGGTGTTCCTGCTAGCTTTGGTTTCGGCCAAACGAGTCGGTGAACTTCATGGTCTCTCATATGACATCGCCCATTCAAGGGGATGGGGAGAGGTAATGTTCTGCTTCGTCCCAGAGTTTATTGCTAAGACTCAGAACCTGGGAGTAGTGGATCCACGATTTGACTCCTTCCGGATTTCTAGTCTTCGTTCTGTAACAGATGGCCCTGATCATCTCTTTCTCAGCCCTGTGAGGATTTTGAGGCTGTTCCTTAAAAGCTGCAGTCCGTCCTCGTGTGCCTGCATTTTCGTCAGCGCAGGAAGGACCAAGAGGAGGATCACCAAGAATACAATCTCATTATGGATTCGCAAGGTCATAGACCATGCACTGAATCCAGACCCCCCTCCTTCACCTCGCCCCAGATCTCATGATGTCAGGGGCGTAGCTACGTTCCTGGCATTCAAGAGAAACTTCTCAGTGATGCAGGTTCTTCAGGCTGGGGTGTGGAAACGTCAAACTACGTTCACATCCCACTGCCTGCAAGACGTGACCTACAGGAGACTCGATACGTTTTCTATCTATCCTGTGGTGGCTGCACAACAGCTGGTTTAATACCTCATGCTCCTTATTGGACAAGTAACAGAAGGTTGAGGGCACTGTTACCCAGTTTTAGTCTGCGTGAATGAAGAAGTTTGACTGGCTCTTATTCTTTTCTTCATCCTCCCTTCTCTTGGGGTAAGCAGCATCCTGGGTTTTCTGCACTAGCTGACCTCAAACCACTGCAGGTTAACCATGCTCCCTTGTGTACTGCACTTAGTATTAAGACTAATACTGTTGCGTCCCCATACCCTAGTGAGGTGGTATTGGGGAAGTCTTGGTTACAACAGTTTTTTCCTTCTAAAGACTCGGAATAACTTTACCTAGACGGTCATACTTCTACATATGTCAACACAGCTTGCGTAGGCCGCGGACCGTGTGTAGGAAGGTTTTAGCGAGGTGCAGGGACTCCTTATTTTTTATATTCCAGTTACGGAACAAATGACAAATTTGGAGATAATTTTTATTTTTCCTAACTATACAAACTTTAGCTATTTATACAAACTTGCCCGCCAGCCCGATCCCCTTAAAGTCTTGCCTACAAGTAAAGTGAGCTAAATCACAGGTGTGTGAGTGGGAGAGGTAGCAAGCTACCTCCTCCTATCCCCCGCTAACTAGCGGTGCAGGTAGTTAACCCTTGCTAAACTTTAATGGCTCGTCCTTTCAGCTATGCCGAAAGTAAAACCCATAATAAAGAAGGTTTGTATCGTTGGGAAAAATACAAATTATCTACAAATTTGTCATATTGGTACGTGCTGTTTGTCAACTGTTGTCGGTATCATAACAAAGGAATTTCCCTTGACATAATGCTAATGTCCCCAGCCTTTTCAAGGTAGAAGTGTTACAATTTTACATATTGCAGGAATCTCATCCATCTGTCTTGCCTCAGATTGAAACCGTCACTACCTTGACCCCGTCTATGTTGACTGAAAGGCTTGCAGCCAAACACATTACATCTACGGCTTTGGAGGTTTCGAACACGGAGGCCGTAGTAATGTCGACCCTTCAAGCTGCATTATGATTAAACCACTGGTCAGGGACAATGGGATATTTCAAGTGAATACCACTCAGACATGGAAAAAAAGAGGCAGTTCAAGGCCTTCAATCTATGTCAGGAGCTAAATCAGTGGAGTTTTTGGATCCGGAAGAAGATGTGGTGGCCTCCAAGTTTGCGAGGCAAGTAGACGAGATAGATGTACTGAACTTGAGAAATTCGTCACTCAAAGAACTGTCCCTGTCTCCCTTGGAGTAGATAAAACTTATGGCTGAGAAGTGGAGGATGTTGAACCAAGATTCACTTCTCCACTGAGTGGTGTCATTTAGGAGACCATAAACCTCCTACTTGAACATTCGTTTCAGGTTATATCCCCCTCCTAGACAAACTTCGGGTCTAGCTTCTAAACCAGAGTCGAATAGGAGTGACTAAAAGCCACACCGTGAACATCGCGAAACCTACTGATTTTAGTCATCTTTTTCGTCAACGAAGGGCTCAGAAACCCAATCATAGAGATAGGGTAGGCAAGGGCCTCGCTCACGCTAGGGCCGGTAATTCCCCTATTCTGCCATCACCAGTGAGGGAATGGCTGATAGATAGATGGATTAGATGGCAATTTCACTGGGCAGACCAGTGTACGGTGAATATTCTTCGGTTCGGTTATTGCTTCCTGTTCACCAGTTCTCCTCCTCCTCCCATTCCAGCTCCAAGGACGATGTCTTTTTATCACCTAGGAACAAAGAAAGACCTCCCTCAGACTTTTCAGCTTACGTATCAAAGGTCTTCAGTATGTTTTTACTTGAACCTGTGATTACTGCTCAACAAGCGGTGTACTAGTGACCCTAACCTCTTTACAAAACCAAAAGTATCATGTGTAAGCTAGTAGTTAGAATGCATTTCTATGTTTACAGTGAAAGAATCTGTGCCTTTTCCTCTCTTCTTCCCCCTCCATTGGGGTATAGGTGTTGGAATTCTATGTACCCGGATGGATGTAGATACAGGAAAGCTTCACCTTTAGTGAACAGATTTTCCATTGTTGTTAAACAAAAG
Source organism: Palaemon carinicauda (assembly GCF_036898095.1). Taxonomy (NCBI): domain Eukaryota; kingdom Metazoa; phylum Arthropoda; class Malacostraca; order Decapoda; family Palaemonidae; genus Palaemon; species Palaemon carinicauda. Next base: position 22,406,375 of record NC_090730.1, read on the forward strand.
TGTTCATTACACCATCCTCCTTAAGAGGGGGAAGATACATATGCACAGGCAAACCCATCAAATTTTTTATGCCATACTTAACAGACTTACTAGTCTAAGAAAGAGAGGTTTTTCTTTGCAACAGCCTTGGTTTCATGGGCCGTGAACCTGACGGTACTTTTGACCCTGGTTTGCTAGGTTTCTAGGATGCTATTCTCCGCACCTCATCCGGTCTGAAATTACCGACCTCAGGAGTTGAGGCAGCTACTTTGGTTATAGAGACTTCCTCCTACTTAAGGATGAGTCATATTAAAGAACTGAGGTTTGCATTCATGTAGGTGTAACTCACAAATTTTAAAAGTAATTTGTATTTTTCCTAACTACAAACCTGAGCCCTTCAACTCAACTTCTCGTCTTCACCTCCAAAGAAAGTTCAAGACCAAATCAAAGTGACTGTTCAGTGCACTGGCAAGAAGGGCTGGGCTTTTCAACCACTGGTTGGTAATTCTACCTACTGCTGACACCTCTTTATAAGTTTTAATTGCCGAGCTCTAGCTGCACTTGACTTAATGTCCTATTAAAGGACTCAGGTTGGTATAATTAGAAAAAATACAGATTTCTTTCAGAATTTGTGATATTTACATTGAAATTATTTATTGTACTGGGTTGAATTTTCCTTGATGTTAAGAAGTTTATCATAGTTTTCCTGCTATAAAGATTTTCATGTTGAAAAAAATTTCATGCACTGTGAATTCTTATTTCTGGTGAAAGCAATAGACATCGTGATGTATTTTTTAAATTTACTCTGAAAATTTTACAGATTCTTTTGGAAGGAATTTTTTCATTTAGAGTAATACTTTCATTTCAGACTTCTGGTCAACTGTATCCAATAGAGCTGAATGAAGAGCTGGAACTTGGGATATTTGGAAAGAAAAGTGGAATTAGCTCAGCACAGTTGTCTGCGTGTTGTGTTGCTGTTATTATAGTCCTTGACACAGGAGTTTTAATGGTTGCTCACACAAAATTCCCTGGAATGTTATCAATTTTATGCCAACCTCAGGAATCGACTGTTTGGTCTGGAGTTGTTAAAGGTATTAATTGCAGTTTTGTAGAGGGATTGTATAGAGTATTGTTAGCATTAGTATTTAAGGTGGGTTATTAGTACACTCAAGGTATAAGAATTGTGTGTAAGCTGTTAATACAGGTATTTTGAGACACCTGTAATGTATGAAGGTATTCAGCCTCAGTATATTTATTTTTTTCATTTTTCACAATTTTTTTTTCATAAAGTGTTTATTGTCCATTAATTATATATTAACTAATTGTACTTTCACAAATAGAAATATTTGTTTTGCAAAGCCCTGTACTTGCAGTGATCACTTACAATGATATGATTCGCTCCAATTTAATTAATTATTAACTAATTGTACTTTCACAAATAGAAATATTTGTTTTGCAAAGCCCTGTACTTGCAGTGATCACTTACAATGATTTGATTCACTCCAATTTTAAGAATTTGGATGTCTCTTATCATCACAGATCTCAGTCAGTCCAGTACTAAACTGAGCCCCACTACTTCAAATATCCTTTCAAGGGCCAAGACTAGGCTTTTCTATAATCAAACACTTAAGCCAGCATTTAAGACTTGAACCATTCATGTCAGCCAGATAATAGGATATAAGCTTCACAAGAGAAAAGACCAGAGTTGTAAAAATGTAATTCAAATGCATTAGGGTTCTAAGAATTTAAACCCATACTTCTCTTTTGAACAAGAAGCAAACCTGCAAGTCAGGTGTTGGCCAATAGAGCAAGGTTTTCATGTAGATAGAAAATTTTGGTTGACAATTTGTCTTCTCCATCCTTTGAGGCTCCTGAGATGAGAGCCAGATACCACAAATCCATTAAGAATGAGGTGCCATGGACCCCTATCAGGAAGTTAAAAGGGAGGGATATTCTTCACTTGGACAGAAAAACAAGGACTAGAAATTGTGGAAAGTTGTCTAAAGAAATCAATATAGTTTTTGATAATGTTAGCAGTAAAGATCAATCCCAGGGCATTGAATTTTTTCCTATGGATTGAGAATGTTTGTGCTAAGATATTTAAAGCTCATTAGAGGAATACATTATTAATTCTCCCAAATAATATTTGTTCCGACACAGATACAAACCTTCGCTATTTATAGGGTATTAATTTCAACAACGCTGAAAACCACCCAAGATCATTTTAGTGAGGGATAATTACCCCATCTGCTAGTTAGCGGGTGGGGGTTGGGGTAGACTAGCTATCCCGCTTATTCACAATTGTTGGTTGAGTAACCACGGTAAACAAACTGCCTTAGCTTTATTACTTTTTCTTTTTCTTTTGTGTGTATCGGTGTGTGTATGGTTATTGTCCCACTATGCGGACATGTCCAGGGATTGAAGGCCGCCGCTGCGGCACCTTCATGTCGTCCGTGGAGACGGACCCACACCCTTTATGCCCGGCTTTCCGGGGAACTCGGTGTTTGCGGGACAACACCTGTTCCGAGTGTAGGGAGTGGCCTGCCTCTCAGTGGGAGAGGTTTGCAAGTAAGAAGAAGTCTAAACACGAATCTTCGCTTTCGGGGTCTTCCTTGAAATCAAAGAAATCGCGGGCTTCTGCTTCCTCTACGCCCAAATCTCTGCCCAAAGCTAATCCTCGACCAGGCCCTTCCGGGGCACGGTCAAGCAGTAGCGCAGGGCTTGTGACTCCAGGTCAACCCTGTGGGATAGACGAAGGTGGTGGCTCCCCTAGTGAGTTGGCTCCTTCTCTTCCCCCAGGGAGCGCCTGTTCTTTTCCAGACCTTTTGTCTTTATGGCCATCGCTGGGCGTCGATGGTCCCCCTACGAAGGAAGTTCTCCTCGAACTCCTCCAAAGGGGAGCAGAGAGAAGGCGGTCATCTCCTTCCTCTGCGGAGGTCAATCCTCCTCTTCTGGGCGCAGGCGCTGTTGCCCATCGGTCAGGCCGAGAGTCTGGCTCCGATGCCGAGGAGTTAGCTAATCCACCAAGGGCGGTGGCAGGGCTCTCTCCAAGGCAAGCTTCCCCTTTCGGGGGAACATATCTCTCATTCGCGAGAGAAGATTGCCTTTGTGCATCGGCAATCTCCTTACGCTTTAGGTTCTCCTCCAGGGGCGGAATGAGAACCTTGTTTTAAGCGTAGTTCTCCTTAGGGGTGAACTCTCCTCCCCTGCAGAGGAATTATCTGTTGACCTTAATTAGTCTCCCCCTCGGGCGGAGTCTGTTGAACGTTCCTCTCCGGAGGTTCGTAGAGTGGAGGGGTGGGTAACCCTTCTCCACCCCGGACGTTCTCCTCCTCGGGCTGTGAGGAGACGTATTTTTTAACCTCCTGGTTCTCCACACGTTGACCCTTCGGGGTCTTGTGACGATCACCCTTTGGACTGGCGTGATCGTGAGGCTTCGGGCTCTTGTCATGTTGATCCTGCGGGTTCTCATGACAGCAGGAGTCCTTCGGGTCTCCGTCGCGCTGAACCTTCGGGCTCTCGCGACTTGAAACCTTTGGGTTTCTGTTACGCTGAACCCTCTGGCTCTCGTAACGACAGTAACGTTGAACCTCCGGGTTTTCGTACCGTCAGTCACGTTAATCCTTCGGGATCTCGTGACAGAGGAACCTCGATTCCTCGTTACGTTGACCCTTCGGGGTCTCGTAACCTGAGTTACGCTAAACCCTTGGGCTCTCGTAACTCTAGTCGCGCTAACACTTCGTTGTATCGTGACAGAGAAACTCCGGTTTCTCATTGCGTTGATCCTTCGGGTTCGCACAACAGAGTTCACGCTCAACTTTCGGGTTCTCGTGACCAAAGTCATTCTTTTTATGACAGAGAGTTTTCAAACTCTGGTTGTGTTGATCGTTCGCGCTCACACAACACAAGCTATCGTGAAACTTCGGGTGAGCGTAGCAGTGAGCTCTCTCACCAACCTGAAAGCTCTCGTGCACGACCAAGTTGGCGCGCATGGCCAAATCGGCGTGCACGGCCAAATCGGCGCGCACGAGCTTATCGGCGTGCACGGCTGTCTTGGCGCGCGCAAACAAAATGGCGATCATGGCGCACCATATGCGCGAACATCCTGTTGCTCGCCATGCGCGCGAACATCCTGTTGCGTGCCATGCGTGCGAACAACCTACTGCGCGCGAACAACACACTGCGCGCCATACATGCGAGCAACCTTATGCGAGCCAGGTATGCGAACATCCTCATGCGCTCCACGAGCGCGAAAAAGGTGCGCTCAATCGGGAAGGACGCGCGCACGAGCTCCTCTCCGCCTCCCAACAGTTCGGCGTAAGAGCGCACGACCATCTTAGCGCTCACAATCAGTCTCTTGAGCCCCTTAGGCCTCAACAGAAACAACAGTCGCCTGCGCGACCGAGGCCAGACCCTATCCCTAAAGGTAGGCCTGTGCCGATCTCGCCTGTAGGGAAGCCTCCATCAAACAAGAGGGTTAGGAAACCTACCCAGGTTCCTAAACCAAGGGAGCAGTTCTTTCCTAAGGACCTTCCTCTTAGTTCCTCAGGAGCCCGTTACCCCCCGTGGCTTAGCCCCTTATTCAATGTAATGCGCCAAGCCATGAAAGGAGTCGGTCCCCCGCTCCCAGTCCTTAGGCGACACACCTAGGATTCCCTTGTCGCATCCTCTCTTCCCAGGGTCCTCTCCTCCCTCCAATCCTAGGAGGAGTTCAGAAGATCTGCGGGTCCTTCAGGCAAGGGGAGACGGTCATCCCCTCGCAAAAGACCTCTGGAGGAGATTAGGCATGAACCTCAGGGTAGCCCCCTGCAGTTCAAGACGCCACAGGCCAGGCCAAAGTGGAAAAGGAAAAGGATTCGTCCTTCACCCCCCCAAGGAGGATAGGGTTACTTCCTATGGAGACTCCTTCTGTCCTATACCGGTCGAGATAGTGTCCAAGGAGGCACGACCTGCGACCGGATGGGACTCGCCCCGTACGGCAATGGACTTACATTCCACCCGTAAGCCGACGGAGTCCTCTAGGCCCTTGGGGACAGAGGACCTTCGGCCTCGTGGGAGGGAACCGAAGGATTTGTTCACCATCCCCAAATCCTCGACTAGGCTTCCTTCCTCATTGCCTCCCAGGCAGCCGGAAGCGACACCTCCCCGGTAGTCTCCCTATCTCCAGTTTATACAGTTGACGACTTCGACCCACTTTGGGCTCCTATGGATGAGAGCTCGGACGTGGAAGGGCAGAGCGATCTCGAGGACGACACTTCTGCCAGCAGCCGCTAGCCCTAAGCTTACGGAGGATGAGAGGAAGGAGTCGAAACATGCCTTCTGGCAGGTCCTAGCCTGCATCCGTTCCATCAATGGACTTCCAGATCCATCAGCAGCCCCTCTAGATGGAAAAGAAACGGTCCTTGACCAGTTCTATGGCACTCAGAAACCTCATAGGACCAGTGCAGCTTTACCCTGGTCAAAGGGGTTGAAGAGTGCCAAACAGAAGGCAGTGTCCCAGGCAACTGGGTCCACCTCTTCTCTCTGCTCCAACTCGTCCTCCAAGCTCCTACCTCCTCCATACGTGTTTCAGAGGAGGTACTAAGAGATCCTCGGGGAATCTCTTCCAACGCTGCCTCTCGACCATTCTATAGAGGCACTCTCGAAGGCCACCCCCTTCGAGAAACTTACGGGACTTCCCGAGAAACTTACGGGACTTCCAATCTCCTATTCGGTTTCTGAAATCCTAAACCAGGAGAAGGTGTTGAAGTACGCCATGCAGGCTACTTCGTGACTGGATTTCTGGTTAGGATCCTTAGGACAACTGATGCGGTCTAAAGACCTGTCTCGGGAGTCCTCCAGGAAGTCTTTGGAGACTTTCCTATTGTCTGACACTCGGGCCATTGAGTTCCTCTCCCATCAGGTAGTGAACCTTTGGGCCAACACTATCCTGAAGAGGAGAGATGCTGTCATAGGCAAGTTCTATAGACATCTCCCTCAGGCCGAAGTAGCGAGACTAAGAACTGCTCCTTTCGAGGGCAATTGTTTGTTCCATCCCGAGGATGTCGAGCAGGTGGCAGAGAGGTGGAGGAAGTCCAGTCAGGACTCCCTCATCCAAAAGGTCTTAACAGCTAGACCTTACCCCTCTAAGCCACTGTGGAAAGCACAGCAAAACCCACAGCCGAAAAGGGCTAGAGACCCAAAACAGCAGGGTAAAAAGGGTGCAAAGCAGGCCTTTCACAGCAAAAAGTCCTTTTGTGGAGGAAAGGGTAAGAAGGGATCTGGCCGAGGCCAGTCCCAATAAGACAGGCAATCCTCCCATTTGCCCACCTGTGGGGGGATGCCTGCAAAGCTGCTGGCAGAGGTGGCTTCACCACGGGGCCGAACCCTGGACGGTCGAGGTGATTCGTTCAGGGTATTGTATCCCGTTCATGGTCTCCCTCCCTCCGCTGACTCGAGTGCCGATTCCATCGAACTCCTGTGCGAAGGGATCCGCACAGGAGTTTGCCCTCAGGGCAGAAGTCCAGTCCATGTTGGAGAAGGACACTCTCCAGGTGGTCCTTGACGGATCCCCAGGCATCTACAGTCGACTCTTTCTTGTGAAAAAGGCGTCTGGAGACCAGTCATCGACCTCTCGGCCCTGAACAGGTTTTTTGAACAGACACCTTTCAGGATGGAGACGGCCGACACCGTCAGACAAGCGATAAGACCCCAGGACTTCATGTGCACTCTAGATCTGAAGGACGCATACTTCCAGATCCCAATTCACCCGTCTTCCAGGAAGTATCTGAGATTCATGTTCAATCGGAAGCATTACCTGTTCAGGGTACTGTGTTTCGGTCTTTCCACACCACCCCAGGTATTCACGAGAGTATTTCCCCTCGTATTATCTTGGGCTCACAGAGTTGGCATCCGTCTCCTAAGATACTTGGACGACTGGCTGATTCTGGCAGACTCAGAAGCAGCCCTTCTCCGCCACCGAGATGAGCTTCTAAGGTTTTGCCAGGATCTGGGGATTGTGGTAAACCTCGAGAAGTCTCAACTGCTCCCCTTTCAAGAACTGGTATACCTAGGCATGCGATTAGACACCCTAAGGCACAAAGCGTTTCCATCAGACGAAACGATCGAGAGACTGAGGGAGATAGCACAGGTCTTCCTCAGTCGGGAAGAGCTCCTGGCGCAGTATTGGCTTCGCCTTCTCGGTCACCTCTCTTCCCTGACCCGACTGGTCCCCAACAGTCGCCTCAGGATGAGATCCCTCCAGTGGCGACTAAAATCCCAGTGGAACCAACACTCCGATTCCCGGGATTGCCTAGTCCGTATAGGGCTAGAGGAACAGTCGGACCTCAGGTGGTGGCTGGCGGAGCCGAACCTCTGCAAAGGAGTCGATCTTCTCATCTTCCCCCCGGAATTGATGCTTTTTTCGGATGCATCAAAAGAAGGGTGGGGGGCTCACGTGCTGCACCATTACATCTCCGGCCAATGGTCCGAATTAGAAAGGTACCAGCACATAAATCTCTTGGAGATGAGGGCAGCCTTTCTGGCCCTCGAAGAGTTCCACCAGGTCTTGGCGGGGCACTCCGTTGTGCTGATGAGCGACAACACCACGGTAGTAGCTTATCTAAGCAAACAGGGCGGTACCTTTTCGCAGCAGCTGTGCCATCTTGCAGTATAAATACTGAAATGGGCAGAGGACAACTCGGTGACACTATCAGCTCACTTCATTCCGGGCAAGCGGAATGTGCTAGCAGACAAGCTGAGCAGAGCGACTCAGATAGTTGGCACCGAATGTTCTTTGAATCCTCTGATAGCTAACAAAGGCCTGACTTTGTGGGGTTCCCCAACTGTAGATCTGTTCGCAACGGCCCTGAATTTCAGGCTCCCGTTATGCTGCTCCCCAGTCCCGGATCCCCAAGGTCTTTGGCAAGATGCTTTCCAACAACGGTGGATAAACTTGGACCCTTACACGTTTCCCCCGTTCTGTCTAATGAGAAAAGTCCTCAACCAGGTACGAGCAAGCAACAACTTGCAAATGAACCTCATAGCTCCGCTATGGCATCACGCAGAATGGTTCCCGGACCTTCTGCATCTCCTCACGGAGATCCCGAGGGAGCTTCCTCCACAGCACGACCTCCTCAAATAACCACATGCCAACATCTTCCCCAAAGCTGTAGCTTCGCTTCGACTTCATGCCTGGAGACTATCCAGCACCTCCTCACACAGAGAGGATGGCTGGACACCTCAGGAAATCCACAGAGGCAGTCTACCAGGTGAAGTGGTCAGTTTTCTGTGATTGTTGTCGTGGAAGGGGTATCTTTCCTCTTGATGCCTCTGTTCCAACTATAGCAGAGTTTCTTGTATCCCTTCAGGAAGAAATGCTTTCTCGGTCTCGGCAGTCAAAGGCTACTGCTCAGCCTTGAGTCTCACCTTTAGACTGAAAGGAGTCGATATTTCCTCCTCCTTGGAACTTTCTTTGCTCATACGCAGTTACGAGCTTACTTGTCCCCAGGCAGAGCTAAGACCTCTCTCTTGGAATGTGGTTCAGGTCCTCAGGTCACTACGCCAGGCCTCCGATCGCCACCTCACGTGGAAGACGGTGTTCCTGCTCGCTCTGGCTTCGGCCAAGAGAGTCGGCGAACTTCATGGTCTATCTGCTGATGTCTCCCACTCTAGGAGATGGGGGGAAGTAATCCTCAACTACGTCCCTGAGTTTGTAGCTAAGACTCAAAACCCGGGTGTGCCGGACTCCAGGTTCGGCCCATTTCGGAGAGTTCGTTCTGTAACCGAAGATCCAGACCAACTGTTACTATGTCCAGTAAGGAGTCTGAGGTGTTACTTAAAAAGAACAGCAAAAGCTCCCCCCCGTGTATGAGCACTTTTTGTCAGCACGGGGAAGGTCAAGAGGAGGGTCACGAGGAATACTATTTCCTCTTGGATGAGGAAAGTAATCGAATACGCTCTATATCCAGATCCTCCTCTGTCCAACCAACCCTGAGCTCATGACGTCAGAGGCATTGCAACGTTTTGGTGTTCAAGAAGAATTTTTCTGTGGCACAGGTATTGCTAGCGGGCGTGTGGAAGCGTCAGACAACCTTCACAGCCCACTACCTGAAAGACATAACCCACAGGAGCATGGAAACCTTCTCCATTGGTCCTGTGGTGGCTGCACAACAAGTGATCTAATGCCTCAGGCTTCTTGATGGACAAGTAGCAGAGGGTTGAGGGCTGAGGTTACCCGGGTTAGTCTGGGGTGACTGAAAAGAATGTCTGGCTCACTTCTTTCTTTCTCCTTCTCCTCCCCTGGGGAAACAGCTCTGCAAGACCGAAGCATAGCTGACCTCACCCCTCTGCAGGTAAGATTAATTTCCCTTGTGCATCCTGATTATGAATTAATATTTTGTTACGTCACCAATACCTCATGAGGGAGGGTATTGGATATGTCTCAGAATCCTCGAGTTCCTACGTAAAGACAAGCCACGAGTCTCTCTCACACAAGCTTCTGCAGGCCGCTATCATTGAGTTAACTTGTAACTACTTTGATTTTAGCGAGGGTAGGGTTCCTACTAATTAGATCAAAAATCAATTAGAAGGAACCTCGTGTCATGACCTCCCTCCTTAGAGTAAGTCACCCTATAAATAGCAAAGTTTTGTATCTGTGTCGGAACAAATAAGGGATTTTGACGAAGGAAAAATCTATTTCTGGGCGAGGGACCTGTGTCGCCCAGTGAAATGCCCCTCTACACCATTTCTAAGGCATAATTATTGCTGAAAATTCCAGAGAAAAAGAGATGCATGGAATGCCAGGAATAAACCTAGCTCGCTCACTCATTGAGTGTCGGTATAGAAAACTGGGGCGTGATAGAACCACGACCATAGATCCCTCACCAATTAGACCTCTCCTTCATCAATGTACCCCCATCTCTACCCTTACATCTTCCCAACCCCCATCTTCATTCCTCTTCAGCACTTACGTTTGGTCAGACGTGTTTTGTTTTGCTCGTGTCGTGTACTTTGTGTTATTTTCTGAACAAATAACAAATTTGGAAATAATTCTCCTTTTTCCTAACATACAAACCTGGAGCTATTTATACAAATTGGCTCAGCACCCTGTCCCCCTAGAAGTCCTGCCAGAAAGCAAAAGTGGTTACTCAGCCGACAGGTGTGAGTGAGCGGGGTAGGTAGTCTACCCCAACCCCCTCCTGCTAACTAGCGGATGGGTAATAATCCCTCACTAAAATTGTCTTGGCTGGTTTTCAGCGTTGCCGAAAGTAATACCCTATAAATAGCCCCAGGTTTGTATGTTAGGAAAGATACAAATTCTTTCCAAATTCGTTATTTTGCAAAGTATCAATGTGGTAATGCATGAGATATTCTAGGACACTTTCCTTTTTTTTATCACATCCTAAAGTTAGTGTGTCGCTTTGTGGTAGCCTGGAAACGTCCCTGCCTGGGAATCTGCTGGACTGGGGTTTGAGTCCCACTGAAGCTCGATAGTTTCTTGTAATTTCTGCAGCCTCACCATCCGTGTAAGCTAAGGATGGGGGGGATTTGGGAGATCCTATAGGTGTGCCTGCTGGATCATTACCTGCAATGGCTTGGCCCTACCCGGTCATAGCTTGGGTTGAGAGGGTGTTGGGCACTGAGTGTATATGTGGTCAGTTCTAGGGCATTGTCAGTGTTCCTTGCCTCTGCCATTCATGAGTGACCTTTAAGCCTTTAATAGCATGTTTGTAAGCTACACGCTACCACCGAAGGATATGCGTTTATAGCTTTGCTATTGCTGTTGACATTTTTGTAAAGACCCAAACAAAGGAGTCTGTTCTACTGCATCCCTTGTCTTACTATTACTTTCAGGCCATGCTTAAAACAATTGGGTAGTTTCTCCTTTATTTCTATGAATCTCCGCGGATGTTCCTATTACTGCTTTTTCGAACCTTGCCTTATATAGACGTTTAAACAAAAAAACTATTCATTTGCACTTTACTTTCCTTTAGATAAACTTGGCTTTGTTCCGTAACCGAAATACAAACCACGCTATTTACATTGGGTTTACCTTTTAGCGTAGCTGAAATGGCGAACCATTAGAATTTGACGAGGGTGAATTACCCCCGCGCTAGTTAGCGGGGGTTAGGGAGTGGTAGCTAGCTACCCCTCCCCCCCTCACACACCGATGGATTGCTTCACTTTCACTTTTGGCTCGGACATGGACAGACGTCTCTGTCTTTGTCCTCGCTTGGCAGCCATTGTTTGTTTTGTCTTTACTTAATCACTTACTTTTCTTTTACTCAGTATATATGTAAAAATTTTCTTTTATGCATGTTTATGTATATATTTGAGTATAGAAATCAGTAAGTTTCCTTTTCAGAGTTTGTGCTTGTGTGTGTAGTGTACGACATCTCCGTGGAGCCCTCGGCAGTTAGGCCACCATGGTGTAATTTCATGGGTCGCGATCGAGTTTGACTTCGGTCTTTCTCTCTCTCTCTCTTGAGGTCGTTCACCCTTTTACTACGTTACTGCGCCTTTTGTAGCTTCCTTCCCGTGTGGGGGGTGGCTACGCCGTACGTTTTGTCTCAATTAGTTTATGATTCTAATTGTATTTGTTGATTTTTCAGCTTTGTAGAACAATTCCTTTCGGGGTTTTCGTTCTTTCTTTAGTGTTCATTCATTTTTAAATTACATAATTACCTAGTTACATAATTATAATTGTTATAATTCTGTGTTGGTTACAGCTCTCCTTCCGTGAGTGTAAGTGGTTGTGAGGGCACGTGCCTGTTGTGTGATTCTTGTGTTCCTTTCCCTCGGGATTCCTCTTCGGATCCTTCCCGGGGGAATGAATGTGTACTAATGATTTTTGTTTTATTTTTTTTTTTACAGTTACCGATCTAGTTCGTTTCTGTAATGTGACAACGGTGTGAGCTGTCTTGTTGAGGCCTGGGGATTCGGCTGTTGCTGCCTCCCCTATGGATCTTCGTCAGGGGCGTGTCTCCTTCTTCTGGAAGTACTCCCGTGACGATTGACAGCTCTCCAGTTCATTTTAGAACTCTCAGGAGGCTCGCCTCCTTGGGTGGGTAACTTTCCTTCAAGTTTTTTCCTGTCCAGGCTTGAGTTTTTCCCCTTTTGGGGGGTTCTTCTCTTGCCTTTTTTTTGTGCGACTATGCTCTTGGTGCTGAGCGGTCACACCTGCAGTTTCGCTCAAGGGGCTGGGCAACTGCAGGAGCCCCTCTTCGGAGGATTGCTTCTTTTAGGTCTCTGGCTGACCAGTCTCTTCTACGAAGTGTTTCTCTTTCATTCACGAGAGAGTACACTCATAGAGACTCCTCTTCGGAGGATTCTTCTGCTGTTGTTGCTGTTGGCCTCCTTCGCCGTAAGGCTCACCGTCCCCCTCGTTGTAAGGGCCTCCCATCTCCCTATAAGGGTGCTAAGAGGCGCCTTTTTGAATCTCCGTATGCAGCCTACAACTCCTTCTTCTTGATCTTCCGCCCCTGGTGCAGATGGACACCAGTCTGACCTCGTCTTCCGACGGGCAACGGTCTTCCCGATGGACAACGGTCTGCCGACGGACATCAGTCTCCCGACGGACAGACAACGGTCTTCCGACGGACATCAGTCTCCCGACGGACAACGATCCCTTCGGGGCAAAGGGTTGCCTCCCACGGGGGTTCTTCCCTTGCGTGTCAGGGTTCCCCTGCGCGCCCTTCTGCTGTGTTCTCTCCTGCTCAGTGTTAGCGCACAGGCGCTCTCCTGCTCAGTGTTAGCGTACAGGCGCTCTCCTGCTCATCAGCACTTTCCTGATCGCTAGCGCTCTCCTGTTCGCCAGCGCTCTCCTGTTCGCCAGCGCTCTCCTGTTCGTCAGCGCTCTCATGATGATCATCTCTGCTGTTCCTGTTGGTTCCTGTTATGCGCCCACGTTCGCCCTCGCGATCTAGAACTTCGGTTCAGGTCTTGGACGATCTCCATGATCAGCCAAGGATATCGCGCCTGCCGTCTCTGTCAGCGAATTCAGTGTCTCTGAACCTCTATGCCATAGGGTCGGCAAGAGTTTGCCTGTTTGGGCAGAATGATCCATGCCTTAGGAGAAGGTCCTCCATAGGATCGTCGACGGCTTCACCCCCCGTCTTCTTCAGTCAATCCTTTCTCATAAGAAAGTATCTGAGACGGGAATTCCGTTGTCGACCTCTCAGCTCTGATCAAGTTTGTCGAACAAACTTTGTCCAGCGCGGAACAGCAGAATCGATCAGACTGGTAACGAGGCGATAGGAGTCCTTAGGCCCTGGATCGGAAGGACGGGTACTTTCAGTTTCCATTCCATCCATCTTCCAGGAAGCTCGTGGAATTCAGCCTAGTCTACAGGTATTCCTGCTTAAGCTGCAGTGTGGCGATCCCGCTGTGGCATCGCAGGTTTTTCCCCAGAGAACTCTCCCTGCTTTTCTCATGGCCGCTCGGGAGCAGGCTGCCGCCTCCTTCGCCTTTTGGAGGTCTGGTCAACTCCGGTAGGCTCGTGTTCGACCTCCTTCAACACCGAGACAAGCTTCCGGATCCTTACCATGAGTGGGGGTTCATGGTAATTTGCTAGGAGTCTTCTCTTCTTCGGCCTCAACATCTGGAGTATCTAGCCATGATATTGAGTCAACGGCCTTACCACGTTGGAAACCCCGCTTCTCGTCCGTTCAGCGAGGTTAAGCAACGTCGGGTCTGGTTGGTACTTGGATGGGTGACCGCCTGGGGACGCCAGATTCTGTTGCCGCCTCCTCCGAGCCTTCCCTTCAGTTGACTGTGGCAAGGCTGAGGAGAGTCGCAGTACCTGTTTTCAGTCGGGCAGAGCTTTCAGCCCTACCTTGGAACGTTTCCTAGGTCTCTTTCCTCATTGAGCCGTCTAAAGTTACGAATGGTCGCCTCAGGATAAGTTCCTTGTGGGGCGGCCCAAGTTCCGGTGGTTTCAAAGCAACGATTATCCGGACTTTCTGGCCCCTATGGGACCAGCGGGACGATTAGACCTGCAATGGGGATTGACCTATGGAACCTCTTGATGGGAGTGGATATTCTCGTCCCTTCCCCACATTTTTGATGCTGTTCTCGGACTCGTCAAAGAAAGGGGGGGGGGGGGGGGGCATGTTCCGGTCCAGGCCTATGGTCAGGACCTGAAGGATACCTCTCCATCATTCAGGTAGGCTTAGGGGCCGTAGTCTGGCCTCTCTACAGATCCTACAGCTCCTGCCGAGTCGCTCCGTGCGCGACGACTTCATGGTACTGGCGTGTTCTAACCAGCAAGGGACGCATTTTCATACCTTCGCATCTTGCAGTAGAGATACTGAGATGATTTGAGATCCTCTCAATACCACCTTTGGCTCGCTCATTCCGGGCAGAGGAATGTTCTCTCCGACTATCCGAGCAGAGCCTCGTAGAGAGAGTGTACCTGGGGGTCTTTGGCCTTGAGTAACCAGCAAGTCCTGGCCTGGGGGACCTGATCGCGACAGCTTGGAACCTCAAGCTTCCGCTGTTCTTCCCCCCCAGTCCCAGACCCCGAGACTCTTTGGCAAGATGCATTCCGGTGATGGTGGGACAACCTCGATGCCTGCGTCTTCCCTCCTTTGTTGTCTGTTGAGAATGGGTCTCAACAAGACCAGGTTGTCTGTCAACCTTTCAATGGCCCTGAGAGCTCCACTGGGACTATACGCAGAACGGTTTCCGGACCTTCTGCTTCCCCTGACGGAACTCCCGGGAGAGCTTCTCCCACGGCACAGGCTACTCAAACAACCACATTGCAACATCTTTCACGAGCCGGGGCGTCGCTTCGGCTTCAAGCCTGGAGACACTTCGCCTCCTCCTCAAGAAGAGACAACCCGCTACAGTCGCAGGACGGAGGTCGCGTCATCTGCGATAGTCATCCGCAGGGGTCTTCGAGGCGAAGTGGAGAGTCTTCGGTGGTTGGTGTCGTGGGAGATATACCTCTTCCCTTGAGGCCTCTTCTCCAGCAATAACGAACTTATTGCCTTTCGGCAGGAGGAACCTCCTTTCCGCTCTCGGCAATGAAGCCTGTCGCTCAGCCTTTCCCTGACCTTCAGGCTGAAAGGAATAACTTTTTCCTTCCCGCTGGACCTTTCCTCACTCATGCGAAGCTGCGAACGTCCCTGCCCTAGTCGGAGTGAGACCTCCACCATGGAACATGGCTCGGACTTTTTAGTCCCTTAAGAGATCTTCTCAAGACCCTTTACGTCAGGCCTCTGATCGTATTCCGTCTTGGGGCTCCTGCTCACTCTGACCGCGGCCAGTTTGTAAGCAATCTTCTTGGTCTCGTACGACTCCGCCCTTTCTAAGAAATGGGGGAAGGCAACATTCAGGTTCGCTCCTGAGTTGTTGGCTAGACTCAGAATCTTGGGGTCCCGGCCCTTCGGTCCAATTCCGTCAAGATTTCGAGTCACCATTCTGTATCTGATGTCCCAAAACCTTCTCCTTCTTGCCAGTAAAGGAATCGAGAGGTTAGCTTTGGGAACAGCTGCAGTTTGTCCTCACGTGCAGCCGGGTTGGGAGCACAAGAAGGACACGGGGGAGAGTCACCAGTATACCTCTTCAGCTCGAACTCAAGGACATTCATCTCGACCTGAATCCAGACCCTCCCCCGTCACGTCGCCCTACAGCACGATGTCGGATACATCGCAACGTCCCTCGCCTTCAAGTAATACTACTCTGTGACGCAAGTGCTACAAGCTGGAGTCTGGAAGCGTCTAATGACCTTCGCAGCCCGCTTCCTGCAGGGCGTGACCCACAGGAGTTTCGATACGTTTCTATCGCTCTGTGGTGGCTACACAACAGCTGATCTAACCTCAGGCTCCTTTTTGGACAGGTAGCAGAAGGTTGAGGGCATTGTTATCAGGTTTTAGTCTGCATGAACGAAAGAAGTATGTCTGGCCCTTACTTCTTTCTTCATCATCCCCTCTACTGGGAAGCAGCATCCTGGTCTCTGCATAGCTGACCTCAAACCTCTGCAGGTAAACCATGCTTCCTTGTGTTCCAAGTATTGTGTCAATACTGTCGCGTCCCCCATACCCTGACGAGGTGGTATTGGGAACGTCCTAACCCAGAGTTCCTTCTGGAACTCCAGGTCAACTGCCTAGGACGGGTCACACTTCTTCCTTCACACACAAGCTTATGTAGGTCACACGGTTCCTTGCGGAGCAAGGAACTTGTGAAGTGCAGGGACTCCTTCTCTTGAGTGCGACTCACTCGGATTCTGAGTCCCCGGGTAAAGCCAAAGCCAGTATGGCTGGGGACTTTCCACCCTTCCTAAGGGGTAAGTCACCCAATGTAAATAGTGTGGTTTGTATTTCGGTTACGGAACAAATGACAAATTCGAAGATAATTTGTATTTTTCCTAACCATACAAACCTTAGCTATTTACATATATTTGCCCGCCAGCCCTGTCTCCCCCAAGACAAGTCCTACCTCTAAGTGAAAGTGAAACAATTCATCGGTGTGTGTGGGGGGGAGGGGTAGCTAGCTACCACTCCCCTACCCCCCGCTAACTAGCGCGGGGGGTAATTCACCCTCGTTAAATTCTAATGGCTCGCCATTTCAGCTACGCTAAAAGGTAAACCCAATGTAAATAGCTAAGGTTTGTATGGTTAGGAAAAATACAAATTATCTTCGAATTTGTCATATTTATTACAGTATTGAGACAATATTGTGGCTAATGGCAATAAACAAGTACGGTATACTGATGTCATGTCAGTACTCTGTAGCCGCTTGTGTCTTTCAGAGTTATCGTTGACTTTCTTGTGTTTTGTTGTCACTGCATTACTACCAGATTAGGAAGCATTTATTTGTAAGTGTTATGTTGATTATTAAGAATTATAGGATATGTATTGTTATGAAAGTAATACTTGGTGATAATTTCCAAGCTTTATTCAACACATTAGCAAACTACCATATCTTTAACGGAAAGAAAGACAACAATGAATAATAACATAAATACACACATTAACACAAGCGCATAACTTATGATAATCATGCTATACAGTGAACCCTCGCTACTTCGCGGTTCGACCATCGCGGATTCACCACTTCGCGGGTTTTTTCCATAACCCATATATATATATATACATATCGCGGATTTTCCGGAAATTTCGAAAATACAGCGAAATCTGAAGACCCCCAAATACGATATTTTGTTACCTGTAATTCCATTAATACTGTAATTAGTAATATCTGCTCTTACTGATTGTTCATTGCATTACATATGATATATAATTCAGCACAGAAAGAAATAAAACACGGATAGAGAATGTGATCATACGATAATACAGTACTGTATACAGTACGTAGTAAAATTAAATCGAACATGAAACGCAAATCAGATGCAGTCATACCATATTAGAATGGTGTAAGGCTGCTGATGGCTACTATACTACAAATGTAATGGATGTGCATCTTTTCCATGATTCTTTTGTATGTATACGTACAGTGAACCCTCGCTACTTCGCGGTTCGACAATCGCGGATTCACCACTTCGCGGGGTTTTCCCATAACCCATATATATATACATATCGCGGATTTTCCGGAAAATTCGAAAATACCGCGAAATCTGAAGATAACCAAATACGATATTTTGTTACCTGTAATTCCATTAATACTGTAATTATAGTAATATCTGCTCTTACTGATTGTTCATTGCATTACATATGATATATAATTCAGCACAGAAAGAAATAAAACACGAAAAGAGAATGTGATCATACGATAATTCAGTACGTAGTAAAATTAAATCGAACATGAAACGCAAATCAGATGCAGTCATACCATATTAGAATGGTGTGTACTGTAATGGATGTGCTTCTTTTCCATGAATCTTTTGTATGTATACGTACGTAGTACAGTACTGCATCCAATAATATTCTTTGTTGCAAAAATCACATTTCGAATAAGTACTGTAAGCGTACGAGAGAGAGAGAGAGAAAGAGAGAGAGAGAGAGAGAGAGAGAGGCGTAAAATAGCGTACGTACGTAAATTTTTATTATTATTGTTATTATTATTATTATTGTTGTTGTTGTTAATAAAATTATTATTGTTATTATTATTAATCATTATTATTATTATTATTACTGTACAGTATTATTATCATTATTTATTATTATTACGGTATTGTACTTAATCTACGTACGTTCAGTGTGCGCGGGACATCTTCTATGAGTAATCAACGCACCATAGTACTGTATAAGACGGGTTGTGATTGGTTCAAGCGCTGATAGATGACGAATCAAAACTCAAGTTTTGTTATCTAGCCTGTGATTGGTGTTTGGCCCGCATCTCCAACCCGCAGCATCAGAGTTCTCGCGGGACTGCATCGTTCACTTTCTCTTTCCGCGTATTGCTGAGTAGACGTTCTTAAGTTTGTGAAGTTGAATCTGTGCTGTGTGCGACTGTTTTAAGTTGAACTTTTTGTTGAACTTTCTGTTACAATGGCTCCCAAGCGTTCTGCTTCTAGTAAGGCTGGTAGTGAGCCTAAACGCCACCGAAGAATGATGACGATAGCTGAGAAGGTTACGCTTCTCGACATGTTAAAAGATGGTAGAAGTTACGCGGCCGCCGGCCGCCATTTTGGCATCAACGAATCCACCGTTCGCTACATCAAGAAGGACGAGGCGAACATTAGAAAGACTGCTGCAATCACCTTTAGCAGATCAGCGAAGCGAGTCGTTACAACGCGTAATAAAACGATCGTACGCATGGAAGGTGCTTTAGCTGTGTGGATTGCCGACTGCCGGAAGAAGAACATAGCGTTGGATACGAACACCATCCAAACAAAGGCTTTGAGCTTATATGAGAATTTTGCTGCAAAGGAACCTAAAGAGGACGACGGCAACCATGCTGAAGATGATGATGATGCAGATGATCCTCAACCAGGGACATCCACTGATTCCCAGCCTCAGAAACGTTTTTCCGCAAGCAAAGGATGGTTCGCGAAGTTTCAGAAACGCTTCGCCCTGAAAAGCGTTTCCCTGCATGGGGAGTCTGCTTCCGCTGACACTGCCGCTGCTGAAACTTACGTGAACCAGACTTTCAAGAACATTATCGCTGAAGGTGGATACAAGCCGGAACAAGTCTTTAATATGGATGAAACCGGCTTGTTTTGGAAGAGAATGCCGTCGCGAACTTTCCTGTTCAAAGAGGAAGCCAAAGCCTCTGGCTTTAAGGCATTCAAGGATCGCGTTACCCTCGTGATGTGTGGCAATGCTGCTGGATTTTTGTTAAAGCCGGGGCTTATTTATAAGTCGAAAAATCCTCGCGCTTTGAAAAACAAAAATAAGAATCTCCTTCCCGTGTACTGGATGCATAATCAAAAGGCATGGATTACGAAGATGCTGACCTCCAACTGGTTCCACCAGTGTTTCATCCCGCAAGTCCATGAATATCTCTTAGAGAAGGGCTTGCCATTCAAGATCCTTCTCCTTATGGATAACGCTGGTGGACACGCAACTGACCTGTCGCGTGAGGGCGTTCAGGTTGAGTTCCTGCCACCCAACACCACGTCATTGATTCAACCAATGGACCAGGGGGTTATCAGGGCGTTCAAGGCCCTCTACACGAAGAATACCTTGGCGGACCTCGTTGCGTGTGTGGATGCTGCCCAAGATGACGAGGATGAAGACTTCAACTTGAAGGCGTACTGGCGGCAGTACACCATAGCCACGTGCCTGCAGAATATTCAAAAGGCACTTCAAGAGATGAAACCTGCAACTGTAAATGCGAGCTGGAAGAAGCTGTGGCCCGATATTGTTTACGACGACAAGGGATTTACTCCGTCGGAAATCCAACACTCTGCAATACGGAAATCTGTGCAGTTGGCTGCCATAATTGGGGGTGACGGGTTTGGCGACATGACGACTGAAGACGTCGACGAGTTGTTGGACTGCCATTCCCAGCCCCTAACTGACGCAGATCTCGAAGACCTGACGAAATCGGCAAGTGAGGAAGAGAGTGAGGGTACCCAGGAAGAGACCCAAGAAAATGTAGAAGAAACGGGCTTAACATTAGAACGGCTCGCCAAGTTCTGCAACCATATGAAGGAGGCGAAAGAAATGTTGCAAGAGTGGGACGAGGATATGGTTCGCGCGATGCAATTCTGCAACAAGGTCGATGACATCACGACTCCCTACAGGATGCTCTTGGATCGAAAAAAGAAGCAGCGGCAACAACTTCCGATCACAATGTTTTTTCAGCCTCGCAAAAAAGAGCCAGTTCCTCCTGCTAGTACGCCTTCGGAAGAAATTGAAGAAGTTGAAGAGGTGTCCCAGGAAAAGACACCTCCGTCTGAAGAGACGTAAAATACTATCATTGACTGCACAGTAGAACACATCATCAGCTTCATCATCATCATTTCTACTGTGCAGCAAATTCATCGCCATCGTCATTCAAGTTTTTCTGGAACTTCTTTCGTGGTGAGTACAGTAACAATCTTTATTTTTTACTTTAACCTGTTTTATAGTTTAGTACTGTACGTACTGTATGCATTAAGTTAAAGGGAAGGTTTTAAAAGTCTACATGTTGTAACCTATCATATTTTTTTTGTTTAAAATTTACATTTACGTACGTACAGTAAAACAATCTCTCTCTCTCTCTCTCTCTCTCTCTCTCTCTCTCTCTCTCTCTCTCTCTCTCTCTCAAATTGTTTTCCTGCTTTGCTACGTACAAGTACTGTATAATTTATATTTGTAAGGTAACATATTTTGTAAATGCTTTGTACTGTAAATACTGTATGTACTGTATCATTATTTATCACTATCATCATGCGTGTTAAATGCCTTGTTTGTTCTGAGCGTGGTTGTTTACTGAGCGTACACGCCGTCGTTTCAGGCGGCGTCATAAAGAAAAAGATTTCATTTGTAAGTCCTAAGAAAAATACGTAAACTAAAACATTGGTAATAAAAAAATCAACATACAGTACTGTATAATCAATATAATCGATGCAAAAACTAACCATACGTACATATATGTGTACACTAAATGAGTTTGTTTCTTCATTATGATCAGAGATGAACGTAAACAAAACATTGGTTGCCATTTTTTATCGTGCTTTTTAGGTGTTTAGGAAACACATGATATAAAATCGCCTTTAATATTTGTGCCTGTTTTAGTTTAGGGTGCTGTAGTACATGCATTAAGTGTTCTGTACATTACAGGGTGTAAAGGGTGGTTTGTTAACAGTACTACGTACAAGGGAAGGTTTTAAAAGTCCGAATATACATGTTAAATAAATAGGTAAATATGCTGTCACTACTTCGCGGATTTTCACCTATCGCGCCCGCGTCTGGAACCTATCTACCGCGATAAACGAGGGTTCACTGTACGTAGTACTGCATCCAATAATATTCTTTGTTGCAAAAATCACATTTCGAATAAGCGTACGAGAGAGAGAGAGAGAGAGAGAGAGAGAGAGAGAGAGAGAGATCCTACAAAAGAATAAAATAGCATACGTAAAGCTATTACGTGTATTATTATTGTTATTATTATTATTGTTGTTGTTAATAAAATTATTATTGTTATTATTATTATCATTATTATTATTATTATTACTGTATTATTATCATACGATAATTCAGTACTGTATACAGTACGTAGTAAAATTAAATCGAACATGAAACGCAAATCAGATGCAGTCATACAATATTAGAATGGTGTAAGGCTGCTGATGGCTACTACTGTACTACAAATGTAATGGATGTGCTTCTTTTCCATGAATCTTTTGTATGTATACGTACGTAGTACTGCATCCAGTAATATTCTTTGTTGCAAAAATCACATTTCGAATAAGCGTACGAGAGAGAGAGAGAGAGAGAGAGAGAGAGAGATAGAGAGAGAGAGAGAGAGAGAGAGAGAGAGAGAGAGAGAGAGAGAGAGAGACACACATCCTACAAAAGAATAAAATAGCATACGTAAAGCTATTATTATCATTATTATTATTATTGTTGTTGTTGTTAATAAAATTATGATTGTTATTATTATTATCATTATTATTATTATTATTACAATACTGTACTGTATTATCATTATTTATTATTATTATTATTAATACTGTACGTACGGTATGCGCGGGGTATCTTGTATGAGTTGGTAACCTACGCATCATATACTGTAAGACGGGTTGTGATTGGTTCAAGCGCTGATAGATGACGAATCAGAACTCAAGTTTTGTTATCTAGCCTGTGATTGGTGTTTTGCCCGCATCTCCAGCTTCCAGCATCTAGGTTCTCGCGGGCCCGGGTCGTCCACTCTCTGTTCCCGCGTATCGCTGAGTAGACGTTCTTAAGTTTGTGAAGTTTAATATATGCTGTGTGCGACCTTTTTAAGTTGAACTTTTTGTCAAATCCTACTGTACAATGCCTCCCAAGCGTTCTGCTTCTACTAAGGCTGGTAGTGAGCCTAAACGCCACCGAAGGATGATGACGATTGCTGAGAAGGTTACGCTTCTCGATATGTTAAAAGACGGTAGAAGTTACGCGTCCGCGGCGCGCCATTTTGGGATCAACGAATCTACTGTTCGCTATATCAAGAAGGAGGGGGCGAACATTAGAAAGACGGCTGCAATCACCTTTAGCAGATCAGCGAAGCGAGTCGTTACAACGCGTAATAAAACGATCGTACGCATGGAAGGTGCTTTAGCTGTGTGGATTGCCGACTGCCGGAAGAAGAACATAGCCTTGGATACAAAAACCATCCGAACAAAGGCTTTGAGCTTGTATCAGAATTTTGCTGCAAAGGAACCTCAAGACGACGATGGCAACCATGCTGAAGAAGATGATGATGCAGATGATCCTCAACCAGGGACATCCACTGATTCCCAGCGTCAGAAACAACGTTTTTCCGCCAGCAAAGGATGGTTCGCGAAGTTTCAGAAACGCTTCGCCCTGAAAAGCGTTTCCCTGCATGGCGAGGCTGCTTCGACTGACACTGCCGCTGCTGAAACTTACGTGAACCAGACGTTCAAGAATATTATCGCCGAAGGTGGATACAAGCCGGAACAAGTCTTTAATATGGATGAGACCGGCTTGTTTTGGAAGAGAATGCCGTCGCGAACTTTCCTATTCAAAGAGGAAGCCAAAGCCTCTGGCTTTAAAGCATTCAAGGATCGCGTTACCCTCGTGATGTGTGGCAATGCTGCTGGATTTATGCTAAAGCCGGGGCTTATTTATAAGTCGAAAAATCCTCGCGCTTTGAAAAATAAGAATGAGAATCTCCTCCCATGTACTGGATGCATAATCCAAAAGCATGGATTACGAAGATGCTGACCTTCAACTGGTTCCACCAGTGTTTCATCTCGCAAGTCAATGAATATCTCGTAGAGAAGGGCTTGCCATTCAAGATCCTTTTCCTTATGGATAACGCTGGTGGACACGCAACTGACCTGTCGCGTGAGGGCGTTCAGGTTGAGTTCCTGCTACCCAACACCACGTCATTAATTCAACCGATGGACCAGGGGGTTATCAGGGCGTTCAAGGCCCTCTACACGAAGAATACCTTGGCGGACCTCGTTGCGTGTGTGGATGCTGCCCAAGAGGATGAGGATGAAGATTTTAACTTGAAGGCGTACTGGCGGCAGTACACCATAGCCACGTGCCTGAAGAATATTCAGAAGGCACTTCAAGAGATGAAACCTGCAACTGTGAATGCGAGCTGGAAGAAGTTGTGGCCCGAGATTGTTTACGACGACGAGGGATTTACACCTGCTGAAATCCAACACTCTGCAGTACGCAAATCTGTGCAGTTGGCTGCCATAATTGGAGGTGACGGGTTTGGCGACATGACGACTGAAGACATCGACGAGTTGTTGGACTGCCATTCCCAGCCCCTAACTGACGCAGACCTCGAAGACCTGACGAAATCGGCAAGCGAAGAAGAGAGTGAAACCCAGGAAGAGACCCAAGAAAATGTCGAAGAAACGGGCTTAACACTAGAACGGCTTGCCAAGGTCTGCAACCATATAAAGGAGGTGAAAGAAATGTTGCAAGAGTGGGACGAGGATATGGTTCGGTCGATGCAATTCTGCAACAAGGTTGATGACATAATGACTCCCTACAAGATGCTCTTAGATCGAAAAAAGAAGCAGCGGCAACAACTTCCGATCACAATGTTCTTCCAGCCTCGCAAAAAAGAGCCAGTTCCTCCTGCTACTACGCCTTCGGAAGAAATTGAAGAAGTTGAAGATGTGTCCCAGGAAAAGACACCTCCGTCTGAAGAGACGTAAAATACTACCTGGCTGCACAGTACAGTAGAACACATCATCAGCTTCATCATCATCATTTCTACTGTGCAGCAAATTCATCGCCATCATCATTCAAGTTTTTCTTGAACTTCTTTCGTGGTGAGTACAGTAACAATCTTTATTTTTTACTTTAATATTCTAACATTCTAATACTGTATTTGTGCCTGTTTCATAGTTTAGTACTGTACTGTATGCATTAAGTTAAAGGGAAGGTTTTAAAAGTCTACATGTTGTAACCTATCATATTTTTTTTTGTTTAAAATTTACATTTACGTACGTAAAACAATCTCTCTCTCTCTCTCTCTCTCTCTCTCTCTCTCTCTCTCTCTCTCTCTCTCTCTCTCGTAAATGATTTTTCTTGTTTAAAATTTACATTTACAGTACGTACGTAAAACAATCTCTCTCTCTCTCTCTCTCTCTCTCTCTCTCTCTCTCTCTCTCTCTCTCTCTCTCTCTCTCCTCTCTCTCTCTCTCTCGTAAATTGTTTTCCTGCTTTGCTACGTACAATATGTATTGTACAGTACTGTATGATTTTATATAGATACGGTAAATTATATTTGTAAGGTAACATATTTTGTAAATGCTTTTACTGTAAATACTGTACTGTATCATTATTTATCACTATCATCATGCGCGTTAAATGCCTTGTTTGTTCTAAGCGTGGTTGTTTACTGAGCGTACAGTACTTTATGACGCCGTCGTTTCAGGCGGCGTCATAAAGAAAAACATTTCATTTGGAAGTCCTAAGAAAAATTAAGTAAAACATTTGTAATAAAAAAATTAACATACTGTACTGTATAATCAATATAATCGATGCAAAAACTAACCTATGCATATATGTGTACACTAAATGAATTTGTTTCTTCATTATGATCAGAGATGAACGTAAACAAAACATTGGTTGCCATTTTTTATCGTGCTTTTTAGGTGTTTAGGAAACGCATGATATAAAATCGCTTTTAATATTTGTGCCTGTTTTAGTTTAGGGTGCTGTAGTACATACATTAAGTGTTCTGTACATTAAAGGGTAGTTTGTTAACAGTACTACGTACAAGGGAAGGTTTTAAAAGTCCGAATATACATGTTAAATAAATAGGTAAATATGATGTCACTACTTAGCGGAATTTCACCTATCGCGGCCGGGTCTGGAACCTATCTACCGCGATAAACGAGGGTTCACTGTAAAACATTAACATAAGAAGAACAAAAGAATAAACATAATAATATAAAGAAATACTCAAACATTGGCATTAAGAAACAGCTAGGACCAACTGATATTATGACAATCTTCCCTCCTAGAAAATTCAACTTTAATCAAAACAAATGTATTGGCTTAATCCCATCCGTAGTGATCAGGAGGCCTTGACACACGAGTGGACCTCCTTATCTCAGTGGGCTCACTGGATTCATGACAATCACGGTTATCATGAATTTGTGAACTATCATGAGTTTGTGTATCCTGCACTTCAGTTGTATCTGGGGACTCCGTCTCTCCTGATGGTTCAACATGGTGTACAGGAGACGTTGCACCTTCAGGACCTGGGGCTAAGTCACGGGTAGACACAGTTGATTCTCTACCGTCTGGATATTTGACATTTGCATACATTGAGTTTGCATCCATGAGTTGAACCTCTTCAGTTAACGGTTCATGTTTGCTAGCCCTAACATACCGTCACAATAGTACAGGTCCAGGAGTCAAGACTAGAGCGTCGCTGAAACCTGAAAAAATGTTCATGAGGTGTCTCATTGGTGGTTGTACATAGAGCGACCTAACGGAGTGCAAAACCTCAGGAAGTACCATCTCCCAGTGTTGAGTCTTCAAGCCACAACTTTCGTGTACTAAACAAATAGATTTCCAAATAATACCATTGTATCTCTCAACCTGGCCGTTGCCCATCGGATGATACGGTGTCGTTCTGCTGGTTGCAACCCCCTTCTGAGAAAGGTACAGTTTCAGTTCTTGGGACATGAAAGAAGCACCTTGATCTGAATGAATGAAACTGGGCATTCCACAAAGGATAAAGATAGATTCAAGACATTTGATCACTGTTTTCGAATGCATGTTTGGACAGTGAAACGTGAATACAGTACTCGTCAACAACCGTAAGATTGTACTTATTGCTCGTGGTAGATGGCAGAAGCCCCTTGAAATCAATGCTAAGACATTCCATTGGCTGGTTGGCCTTTATGAGGACTCCTTTTCCTGGACGATGGAATTTTGGTTTTAGTTTTGCACTAATTCTACATGAAGCTCACACTCTTTTCACGTCATCTGTTGAAAATGGGAGGTTTTTGGATTGCACAAAGTGCAAAAGGCGAGTGACGCCAGGATGGCAGAGGTTCTCATGGATGTCAGTGAGACTTTTGACATTGAGGAAATAGAACAACAATAGGCACGAGTCAGGGTGTCCGGTGCAATATTCTGTTACCCCGGACAATACTGTATAGTATAGCTGTAGGATGCCAGCTCCAACCTCCACTCTTGTATCTTGTTGTTCTTTATTTTAATTCATTTCCTGCTGTCTAACTTGAGCATCACAGATCTTTGATCAGTAATCAGAGTAAAAGGTCGTCTCACTAAGAAATGGCTCCACTTGCGAACCGCTTCAATAATAGCTGTGGCCTCTTTTTCCCCTGCTGGATAATACAACTCACTACCCTGGAGCGTTCTTGACATAAAAGCTACCGGGCGGCCACCCTGGTTCAAGACTGCGGAGACAGCAACTTCTGAAGCATCACACTCTCCAACAAAAGGAAGACTCTCATCGACAGCCCGAAGTGAAACATCCGTAAGTTGTTTTTTTAAAGAATAGAAAGCAGCTAGTGCTGGCTCGCTCAGTGAAAAAGTTTTTGTGTTCACTAAGGGATGGATCATGTTAGAAAAACCAGGGATCCATTTGGCATAATAGGCAAACAATCCTTGAGCTCTTCGAAGAGAGCCCATATTTGTTGGAGGCAGTAATTCTTGAAGGGGACGTAATCTGTCTGGGTCAGGCTTTATAACATTATTCCTGACACAATACCCTAGACCATTGATTGTAGAAACAGAAATAACTGATTTCACTTCATTGAGGGTAAAGTTCCGTTTCCGAACCACCTCCAAGAACTTTTGAATGTTTTCATCATGTTCAGCCTGTGATGCTCCACCTACAGTGATATTGCCTAGGTATGGAAAAGTATCTTTGAGCTTCTCATCCTCAACTAGTTTGTCCATAGCTATTTGGAATGCAGCTACACCATTCGTCACACCAAATGGAATCCTACAAAATTGAAACAATTTCCGTGCACCTTCAAAAGCAGTGTACTTCCTCTCACTCTCTTTAATACTGATTTGGTGATATGCACTCTTCAAGTCAAATGTGGAAAACGCCTTATATTTTCCAAGGTCATGTACAATATCCTTTATCCTTGGGAGGGGGTAAGCATCTAGCTCTGTGTATTGGTTAATGGTCTGGGAATAATCAATACAAAGTCTCTTTTTGTGCCTGCCAAGTGGATCTTTGACTACTACAACCTGTGCCTTCTAAGGGGATATACTTGGTTCAATGACACCAAATAGTAAATGTGAAATTTGGTCTTATACAAACAGCTGGTCATCTTGATTATAGCGTCTGGATTTGACTGTACAGTAATGGGTTTACACTGTTGAGGTAAGTTCGGAAACAATAACGGTTCATCGATGTCAGCTGTTGCTAGTACACAGACTGATTTGGCGCCAGTTATCTTCAAACTTGGTCTTTTCCCTTCATATTGAAAAGTCACGTTCTGGTGTTGCTTTTGGAAATTATAACCCAAAATGACATCACAATACAAATTCTTCAGGACCCCTAGCTGTATACAGGGATATCTCTGATCAAGATGAACCAAGTCTGCTATGACAAATCCAGGGGAACTAGCATTGAACGATTTTGATGCCATTGAGACTGCTGAGCTTGCAGGGACTACTGTCAGTTTTAGTCTCTGCGCTACTTCCTCACGTAAAAAACTATCTGAGCCACAAGAATCAATTAGTGGCTTCAATGAGTGGCCATTTACAGTGATGTTTGTAGCTGCATGTGAAAGATTATTGGGATAAGTGGCAGTTATTGTAAGAAAAGTGGGATTATACAATGTAGCAGTGGTACTGCAGTACCTGAAACTTTTGATTTACAGACTTTTGCAAAATGGCCTGTTTTACCGCATTTGTTGCATGTGGCAGTATATGCGGGATAACTCACTCTACCTGTACTGTGGAGTGCATTACCACACCTGTACTGTGGAGTGCATTACCACAAAAATAAAATTTTCTCTTTGATAAGTAGGCAGCGGCAACAGCTGAACCTCCGGGTGAACTTCCTTCTGCTCCCTCTTGCGTTGGATGCTGCTACTGGTCACCACTGGGCTGCGCCTGCTGCTCTGGAACTAAAGCAGCAGTATGAGGAACAGATGGCGATGCATATGTGTCGGCACTGCACTGGGCAAGATCCAACATACAAGCTCGACTGTGTGCAGTCTCCAGATTCAGTGACTTATTCTTTAGTAGCCGCTGACAAATAAATACTGAGGCAATACCATTGATAAAGGCATCACCTACTACCTCTTGCCGATATTGTTCTGCTGTGACTGGCTGGAAGTTGCAGTCTTTGCTGAGCTTATGTAACTCACGCAGAAATTCATCAATGGATTCTCCTGACTGCTGTCGTCGGGTTGCCAAAACATGTCTAGCAAAAATCTCATTCGGCAACTTGACATAAACACTATCCAGTTTGGCAATTGCACTCTCAAAAGTACTACAGTCTTCGATCAGTTCATATACACTCAAGGACACACAATTCACTAATGCCCTCAACTTGTCTGGTGCAGCATCTCCACTTTCTTCTATGAAATTAATGAATGTTCTATGCCAGTGCTTCCACTCTTTGGCTGCATTGGACGAGCTGGGATCTGTGTCCAGTCTGGACGGCTTCAGTAACTTAGCCTTGATGAGTATGTGTTGAATAAATTGTAATGAAAGTAATACTTGGTGATAATTTCCAAGCTTTATTCAACACATTAGCAAACTACCATATCTGTAACAGAAAGAAAGACAACAATGAATAACAACATAAATGCACACATTAACACAAGCACATAACTTATGATAATCATGCTATAAAACATTAACATAAGAAAAACAAAAGAATAAACAAAACAATATAAAGAAATACTCAAACATTGACAGTAAGAAACAGCTAGGACCAACTGATATTATCACATGTATTCTCTTGGATTTGTTGATAATTACTGTGTAAATTGTTCAAGGGACTTATTGCGGGGCAATCATTATCCTCATTCTCTGTGTCTTGTTCCAGAAGCTGTATTGTGATTTGATAACTTGTGAGGAATGCAAAACCCTTCTTGTTCCTGTTATGGATAAGTACGTTTAAATGGTTGCTGACCTGATTAAAAGTTCCAAATGTAAAAGGAGGAGGAAATCTGGAGAAGAAAAGGCTAGTTGATTTAGAGTGGAGAAGATCATGATGATGCAACTCCAGCCTTTTACGAGTCTTCAAGCTTTTATATTGATGATGTTCATAAGATCTTGTCATAATTGGCTTCATTTGTTTAATATAAGAAGGCTAACAATTTTGTGAGCCGTGGCAGAGAGACTAGCCTAACCTGGCCAAGTTTTGCCTAGGGGTTCTAGTGCATCAATCAGCCAGGGTTGTGAAGTTTGCACAACTTATGACAGTCAACCACCATACTAAATTACTCCAGGTCCTTCTACTGCAAAACCCTCACTCTCCGCAATCCATTTTGCTCTTTTTAGACTATGGAAATCTGAGGTAGAAGACTGAGCTGGTAGTTTCCATCCATCCATATACCAAAGGCACTTCCCCCAACTTGGGGGTAGCCGACATCAACAAAGAAGACAAAACAAAAAGGGGACCTCTACTCTCTACGTTCCTCCAGCCTAACCAGGGACTCAGCCGAGTTCAGCTGGTACTGCTAGGGTGCCACAGCCCAACCTCCCACATTATCCACCACAGATGAAGCTTCATAATGCTGAATCCCCTACTGCTGCTACCTCCGCGGTCATCTAAGGCACCAGAGGAAGCAGCAGGGCCTACTGGAACTGCGTCACAATCGCTCGCCATTCATTCCTATTTCTAGCACGCTCTCTTGCCTCTCTCACATCTATCCTCCTATCACCCAGAGCTTTCTTCACACCATCCATCCACCCAAACCTTGGCCTTACTCTTGTACTTCTCCCATCAACTCTTGCATTCATCAACTCTTGATTCCTGACTACTATTTTCTTTCATTTTTGTGATTTGGTGTATAATTTTAACAAACTAATCCACAAGTAACTATCTCGTTTACAGTACTAAAATTGGAATGGTACAGAAACTAATTTGATTAACCTTGTGATTGAATAGTTAATTCTATTGCACCCATAGTAAAAGAAAATCTTTAATTACAGTTTTTTTTTGTAAAGCTAATTGACTAAAGAATGTTTTTACTTGACAATGAAGTGAGGAGTATGTTAGAATTTCTCTCCTTTGCTGTGGCTCTTTTAGAAGAGAAGTTTAATAGTCTTCGGAATATTTATCTTATTTTGCATTGCCTAACTGGTCTAGCTATGAATGAATAATCCACAAGGTGATTAAAAAAGGGATTTTGACGAAGGAAAAGGCTATTTCTGGGCGAGGGACTTGTGTCGCTCCGTGAAATGCTCCTTATAGCACCATTTCTAAGGTATAAATACTGCTAAATATACCAGAGAAAAAAGTTGCATGGAATGCCAGGAATATACCCAGCTCGCTCACCCTTATAGGGTGTTGGTATAATATCTGGGGCGTGTTTAAACCACTATCTAAGGTCCCTTACCAATTAGTCTTCTTCCTCAACATCCCCCGTTACTACGAGGTGCCATTCTCTACAGCTACTGCCCCCCCCCCCCCCACTATTACCACTACCCATGCTTCTCCCATCATTTTTGTGTTTTTGAAGATGCTAGACGTTTTGGAGATCCCTGCTCCCAAGTTGAGTATTATATTTGTCTGTTTGGGATTTCTAGGTAGCGACACATGTTAATTTAATATCCTTGTTGGTTTTTATCTCGACCGCTTTGTTGACATTCCCTTATGGGTGTGTACACGGCCATTTGGTATTATTTCTTCATGATCTCGTTGTTTTGTCCGACTTTCAATTAGTTCCTCATACTAATTGTAGTCTCCTTTATGTGTTCTGGACATCTAATTCAATGTTTTTGCATGATTTTGCCTTTTATTTAGGCTATTTGGACAGTGTTATTTAGTCTACCTGGCCGCGCAGTGTGCAGCTTCGGTCGGTAGCCTTTCATGCGAGAATTCATGGTTTTTTTTAGTTTTTTGCGGGGAATCGGCACTTGTTTTGCTTAATTTTTTATCTGCCTGACCAGGAGAAGTTTCTATAAGATTTGTCACTATAGTCCATTTCTTTTAGCGATGCATATTTGCACCGACTCGCAGCGGTGCCCTTTTAGCTCGGAAGAGTTTGCTGATCGCTGATTGGTTAGAATTATTTTGTCCAACCAATCAGCGATCAGGAAACTTTTCCGAGCTAAAAGGGCACCGCCGCGAGTCGGTGCAAATATGCATCGCTAAAAGAAATGGACTATAGCTTTCCACCATGAAGTCTGTTAAGATTTTTAACATTTTGTATAAAGATATTTTTTATTTGATTAGATTGAAGACATGCCTATTCCATTTTCCTTATTTCAATAATGTTTGTCATGTAACTAGATGAAATTAGGTCCATATAATTAGTTTTTTAAATAATTATTCACCTTTGATGAAGTGAAGAGTTAGACATCTAATTTTTTGTTTGTATCAAATATATTTCAGATTCACACTGCACATGTTTGATACATCTGTTGCAGTACAATTACATATTGTGTGAATTCTCCCAAGTAATTTGAAAATTTGAAATTGCACTAATTAAAAAAATTCTACTATTTTATGCTGATACGGCATGTTTATCAAAAACTACCAAATAACCATGCAACTTATTAATTTATTGTTGTTGAAAGGCTGGGAAGTTAGCAATGAGAACACAGTGAAACATGACATTTCTGCTATGCCAAGAGGGCAGGACATGAACAAAGATTGTAATAAAAGAAATACCTAGCTGGAAATCAGTTATTTAGTCTAACATTTATGAATAAATAAAAGTTGTTCCTAATTTTATCATGTATGGGAAAGCCATCATCCAAAACAGAGGTTGCTGTTCGGGGCCAAAGATAGCTATTGAATCCCTCTGTCCTCTAATCCTTCCATTATATTTATGGCATGGCATATCATATGGTTCCTGTGACAGAGTTTTCCTGTAGTAGATAAATATCTTAAAGCTTTGGTGTTTCAGATGCTAGGAAGGGCTTTGACATTTTTGGAAACTGGCTCTTTTTTTAAACATGTTGCACTTGCAGGTGCTGCTTTGTGTGTGAGGACCTAGCAGACCCTTGGGGGCTGTTTGTTCTGCGGGATGTAAGGATCACCTTCCTTTTGCCCAAAGTTTCAAGGAACTTGTAGAAGAACCTAGTTCTCCAAGGGATACATCGTCACCTAACTGAAAAATATATAAATTGACATCTGAGTATGAGCGTGAGTGTTACAGTACTCAGAACTTTCCAGTAGGAAGCTAGAAGCACCAGTGGAGTGTACTACTTTTCCAGCTCATGGTTCTTCTGGGGTTTCATCCGTGGCCAGCCACGAGTGCTAGCTTATAGCGGACAAACACAAGACATCAGTCTTTCTCCTGTTACTACTCGCACAGGATTATGAGCACATTGGGTCTTGCCAACACATCTCACCTCATTTGATGAATGGGATCCTTATTATGCTCCTGAACACGCCAGAGTCTGAACACTCATTTATTTATGAACGCCCATGAGAAATAGTTTTGAGCCATAAAGCGCAATGCTTCTCTCTTTCTAAACTTCTATTCATGATAAGGATTTTACTCTTTTACTTTACTGTTTCCTCCCATAGGTAAGTGATTGAAAGAGAATAATTTGCTGCTTTTCCCTGTGAGGGTGCTTAGACGTTACCTTAAAAGCCTAGCCTTCCAAACCAAGGTTAAAGAATCTGTTTATCACCTCAGGAAAGCTAATGGAGAAAATGTCCAAAAGTACCATCTCTTTTTGGCTTTGTTAGATCATTAATAGACTGCTAGCTTCAGAACAAGGTGAGCTGGAGGGTCTGGCACAGGCTCGAGCTCATGAACCCAGAGAATTGAAAGCAACTCTAGCCTTTCTGTAGAAATTTTCAGTAGGTCTTATAAGTCTGGAAATGTCAGACCACCTTCAAGGCCCACTGCTTACAGGAATGCACCCACAAGTCACTTGACACCTTTGACATAACATAATAACAGGTAGTGTAGCAAACCAAGCTCCCTCACAGGGCAAGAAGCACCGCATCAAGGATAGCGATTGCACCAATAATCTTGGATGAGAGTGAGAATGTCTGGCCTTTCTTCCTCTTCTTCCTTACCTTTCCGTGGAGTACAGCAGCCATGCAGTTATGTTGCTGGGGCGTATGTTGTTGCAGATAAGCTTCACTAATGAGTATCTTTTCTGTTGTGAGTAAAATAGAAGTGTTCACTCCCCCAGTCTTCTAACAAGGGGAGTTTCCAGCCAAGTTTCCGGCTTCACTGAAATTATACTCCTATTAAAGGACACAGGTTTGTATACTTTAGAAAAGTACGAATTACTTTTAAAATTTGTGATGTTACCGTTCTTTTGAGGTGGTGACTTAGTGTCAGACCAAGGAGTTATCCATGTCGAATTTTCTTTTCCCATGTATCATGGCCACATTTGTGTCCTCATAATTTGTATGATGTTAGAAAGAGTGGATCGAAGTTTTAAGAAGAAACTGTGCTGTGTGTGTTCATTTAGGTAAGGTAAAGTAATAACAAACTTAATATAGACAAAACAGGACAATCTCTGTAATACTGTATATTGAATCCTATTAACTGTTAGTATATAGTGAAATAAAAGATGAGATCAGAAGAAAATAGAGGAATGAAGAAGTCCAGAGTTATCAACAAAGTAATGTAACAGGTTGTTCAAAGATATTTTGGAAATATTGAAAAGTGAATAGTTTAGATAATTGTATAGCATATATCTGAGAGTGAAATGGAAAAGAAGATACACACTATAGATGATTGTTAGAAATGATACAACCACAGTTTGTATAATCGTATAATCACGAGAGGAAGAGCAAACAAGAGCCTCCAAGTTAAGTCCACATGTAGTATGTACTGCATGCTGAAGATCAACGTTGTGGTTGAAATGGTGTAAAGAAGCTTAATGGGTTACATTGAAAACTGAAATACTATGAAGTGTGTTTGTGTCATATATAGGAGTTGTTATAACTTTCATACGGTAAATAAGTTGTAATAACTTTAAAATACGGCGGATAATCTGAAAAGTATCAACTGCCAGCTGTCACCATTCAGCATCAAGTGAAATCATCCACGAGTCCTGTATTTGGAGGGTCATTCCCCTTTTGCGTATATCATTCTGTTTTGTGTATTCCTCAAATTGAAAACTGGTTTGTGCTTATTTAGGAACCTATGTTGTGTAACTAAGGTAGACTCAACACTGCACAATACAACAGACTATCTGTCTCCTTGTCCCAAAATATATGCAAGAGCAAATTCACATATAAAATTTTATTTTTCAATATTAAACTTACCCGATAATCATGTAGCTGTCAACTCCGTTGCCCGACAGAATTCTACGGAAGGGATACGCCAGCGATCACTATACTAGAAGGGGGTGTACTCACCAGCGCCACCTGTGGCCAGGTACTGCAGTACTTCTTGTTGACACCACCTCAATTTTTCCTCTGTCGTGCTTCCGGCAAGACCTATATGGATACGCTTATAATTTTGGAGTCTTGTTCACGGTTTTTGGTGAAGTATTGCTCTAAGATTTCAGCTTTCGCTATACTGGAAACTTTTCTATTAGCTTAGATAGCTTTTATATTGATTTGATTAATGGTTAACGATCTTTTGCTTTAATTGGAATCCCCCTTGACTACTCTTTGATTCAAGATGTCCGACCTTTCTCAAGCCCCTCCCCAAAGACGATGTAGGACTTGTATTAGGCGTATTCCGAAGGCCTCGGTTGATCCTCACACCGCTTGTTCCGACTGTAGGGGAAAATCCTGTCAGTTGGAAGATCGATGTGAGGAATGCGCCGGACTTTCGGAACTTGATTTTGTTCGATTCCTTAAATATACCACTAAGTTAGAGAGAGAGAGAGTTAGGAGGAGTTCGGCTCGCTCTTCGCTTTATTCCTCACCTCATGATCCTCAACCTTTTCCTCCCCCTGTAGTGGCTACCCCCGAACCTACTTTTTGTGCTCAGCCTGATATGTCTGATGTTTTGCGTGCCATTCAGGCTTTAGGTGACAAAGTGGAGTCGGTAGTGAGTGACCACAAGTTCCTCTTGGCGGACGTCAAGGAACTTAAGGTGAAAAGTGCAGTGGGAAGTGGTAGTGCCAGTGCTGTGCCGAGTGCTAGTGTCAGTGCGGTGCCGAGTGCTAGTGTCAGTGTCAGTGTTGTGCGTGAGGGTACTTCTGTGCGTGCCAGTCGTCCTCCCAGTCCGGGACCTCTTGCAAGCTCCCAAGCCCAGGGGAGAAGCAATGTCGAAGGGCAAAAGGGTTCGGCAGGCCTTGATCGGCGCACAGAAGTATCCTCGGTGGTTGCGGGCGTGTCTTACAGAGACCGTCACTCCCACTCGCAGACGATTGAGCCTTTATTTTCCTCGTCTGCAGAAGAAATTTCGGGGAGAAAACGCTGGACTCAGGTCTCAAGACCTCTTAAACGTAAAGTCCAGACCTCACGAGTTCAACAACCCGGATGCAGTCATTGGGTTAGCTCTGACTCTCCGCAGTCATCAGGTGACTGCACACCTCCTAAGAGAGGTAAGGCGATGCCTCAACAGACCTCATCTTCTGTTAAGGCTTTGCCTCAACAGACCTCATCGTCTGTTGATCCCAAGATGACTTTGCTGCAGTCCATGCAGTCGCAGCTTGCGGTTTTAATGCGTGAGTTTCAGGCAGAGAAGGTTACACCTCCTCCTGCGAGCGCTCCACCTCACCGCAGTCCAGTCTGCCAGACGTACGAAGTTGAGGTTCCTCAAGCTACCTCCATGCGTGAGCTACCGCGTTGGGAGTTGCCAGTTACCAGCGTTGTGCAGCAACCTCCACCTTCCTTAAGGCAACCTCAACAATGGGAACAGGAGTCTTATGCCTTACAACCTCCTCTTCCTTTGAGGCAAGAGTTTCTTGCAGTTAGACCATCTTCGAGGCAACAACCTCTTGAGGTACGACAACCTCTACCATCCTTGAGGCAGCCACCTCAGCTCTCGCAGCTGCTACCTCCACTTTCCTCAAGGCGAGAACCTCAACTCTCGAGGCTAGCACCTCAAGAACCTCAACTCGTGAGACAGGAACTGCGTTCTGCGCAGCCGCTACCTCAACTCTCGCAGCTCACACCTCAAGAACCTCAACTCGTGAGACAGGAACCTGCTACTGCGCATCCACCTCAACCCTTGAAGCAAGCGCAACTCTTGAGACAGGAAACTCATGCTAGGAGTCAACCACCTCAACGCATGCACCTACCTTCTTCTCCTCTACTTGACCAGTCTTTGCAGCCTGAACCTCAGGTTTTAATACAGTCGCCTCTCTCCACACTTGCTCCTCAAACCGCCGCAGAACCTCCTTCATCCCAGCCTCATGACTTTGTCGTTACCAGCCCTCATCCTCTTCAACAGAGACTTGAGGATGAAACCGCAAGTGTTTATGCACCCGCTTGTCAGGATTCTGCTGTTCAGCACACCGCTGTAACTTTACCTCTCGCTTCGCAACACTCAGGTGATGAGGTTTCTGAGGAGGAAGCTGCGCACCTAGATGATCCCTCTTCGGACGTGGAGGAACCCAAGTCTTCTCCACCCTCCATTGACTTTCGCAAGGTCCTGGCTCTTTTCAGAGAGGTTTACCCGGATCATTTTGTTTCTGCTACCCCTCGCTCTCCTCCATCTGAGTTTTCTCTAGGCATGCAACCTGTTAAGTCGGCCTATACTAAGCTCGTCTTTGCTAGATCCTCTAAGAGAGCTTTAAGAATGTTAGGGGATTGGTTGCAGTCCAAACAGCAACTAGGGAAGACTTCATTTATGTTCCCTCCTACTAAGCTGACTTCTAAGGCGGGCGTATGGTATGCCACAGGAGAGGAACCAGGCTTGGGAATCCCTGCCTCTGCCCAGGCTGACTTCTCAAGTTTGGTCGACTCTCCACGTAGATCGGCTATGAGGCGCTCTAAGGTCTGTTGGACCTTTTCCGACTTAGACCACTTCTTAAAGGGTATATTTCGTGCCTTTGAGATTTTCAATTTTCTCGACTGGTGCCTGGGGGCCTTGAGCAAGAAGACTGCCCCTGCTGACAAGGACTCAGCCATGCTTATAATGTCCTGTATGGATAAAGCAATTCGGGATGGGTCCGGCGAACTTGCCTCAATGTTTGTTTCAGGAGTACTCAAGAAAAGGGAACAACTTTGCACTTTTCTTTCTACTGGCATCACCTCTTGTCAAAGGTCTCAGTTACTTTTTGCTCCGCTTTCTAAGTTCCTGTTCCCCGAGGAGCTTATCAAGGATTTGTCTGCGGCCCTTATTCAGAAGGACACTCATGACCTTGTGGCCTCTTCAGCTCGTAAGGCTAAGGTTGCTCCTTCAGTTCCTAGAACTTACCGCACCCCAGTGGCCGATACTCCTGCTACAAGATTTATTCCGCCCTTTCGTGGCAGAGCCCCCAGCCGAGGAAGTACCCGTCCAGACTCTTTCAGGGGCAGGTCTAAAAAAGGTCCCAAGACTTCAAAAGGCAAACACTGACTCTCCTCCTCTCCAGACAGCAGTAGGAGCCAGACTCAAGACCTTCTGGCAAGCTTGGGAAAGAAGAGGTGCAGACGCCCAGTCTGTCAAGTGGCTAAGGGAGGGTTACAGGATACCATTCTGCCGCAATCCCCCTCTGACCACTTCTCCCATCAACCTCTCTCCCAACTACAAGGAAAAGGACAAGAGGCTAGCGTTACACCAGGAGGTGTCGCTCCTGTTACAGAAGAAGGCAGTGGTGATAGTCCGGGACCATCAATCCCCGGGCTTCTACAACCGTCTCTTTCTGGTGGCCAAGAAGACAGGAGGTTGGAGACCGGTGCTGGACGTCAGTGCGCTCAATGCTTATGTCACCAAGCAGACGTTCACTATGGAGACGACGAAGTCGGTCCTAGCAGCGGTCAGGCAGGAGGACTGGATGGTCTCGTTGGATCTGAAAGACGCTTACTTTCACGTTCCTATTCATCCAGACTCCCAACCTTTCCTGAGATTCGTTTTTGGAAAGGTTGTGTACCAATTCCAAGCCCTGTGTTTTGGCCTAAGCACAGCGCCTATGGTGTTTACGCGTCTGATGAGGAATATTGCAAAATTCCTCCACTTAGCGGACATCAGAGCCTCCCTTTATTTAGACGACTGGCTGTTAAGAGCCCCCACAAGTCGTCGCTGTCTGGAGAGTCTCAACTGGACTTTGGACTTGATCAAGGAACTGGGTCTTTTGGTCAACTTAGAAAAGTCCCAGCTCATTCCCTCCCAATCCATCGTTTACCTGGGAATGGAGATTCGGAGTCAAGCTTTTCGGGCTTTTCCATCGGCCCCAAGGATAAGCCAAGCCCTAGAATGCATCCTGAGCATGCTGAAGAGGAACAGTTGCTCGGTGAGACAGTGGATGAGTTTAACAGGGACCCTGTCATCGTTAGCCCTGTTCGTCGAGTTAGGGAGACTCCACCTCCGCCCTCTCCAATTCCATCTAGCAGCTCACTGGGACAAGGATTTGACGCTCGAAGCAGTCTCTATTCCTGTCACCAAAGAGATGAAGACTACTCTCTTGTGGTGGAAGACCAACATCCTTCTCAAGGAGGGTCTATCGTTAGCGATTCAGACCCCCAATCTTCATCTCTTTTCGGACACATCAGACTCGGGCTGGGGCGCGACCTTGAACGGACAGGAATGCTCGGGAACATGGAACAAGGAACAGGAAACGCTCCACATCAACTGCAAGGAGCTGCTGGCAGTTCATCTGGCCTTAATGAACTTCAAGTCCCTCCTGTTAGACAAGGTGGTGGAGGTGAACTCAGACAACACCACAGCCTTGGCTTACATCTCCAAGCAGGGAGGGACCCATTCGAGGAAGCTGTACGAGATAGCAAGGGACCTCCTCATTTAGTCAAGAAGTCTAAATCTCACTCTGGTAACGAGGTTCATTCAGGGCAACATGAACGTCTCAGCAGATCGCCTCAGCAGAAAAGATCAAGTCATCCCCACGGAATGGACCCTTCACAAGAGCGTGTGCAACAGACTTTGGACCTTGTGGGGTCAGCCTACGATAGATCTGTTCGCCACCTCCATGACCAAGAGGCTTCCTTTGTACTGTTCCCCAGTTCCAGACCCAGCAGCAGTTCACGTGGATGCTTTTCTGCTGAATTGGTCCCATCTCGACCTACATGCATTCCCGCCGTTCAAGATCATCAACAGAGTCATTCAGAAGTTCGTCTCGCACGAAGGGACACGGCTGACGCTGGTTGCTCCCCTTTGGCCTGCAAGAGAATGGTTCACAGAGGTACTACAATGGCTGGTCGACGTTCCCAGGACTCTCCCTCTAAGAGTGGACCTTCTACGTCAACCTCACGTAAACAAGGTACACCCAAACCTCCACGCTCTTCGTCTGACTGCCTTCAGACTGTCGAAAGATTCGCTAGAGCTAGAGGCTTTTCGAAGGAGGCAGCCAGAGCGATTGCCAGAGCAAGGAGGGTATCCACTCGTA
Source organism: Palaemon carinicauda (assembly GCF_036898095.1). Classification (NCBI taxonomy): domain Eukaryota; kingdom Metazoa; phylum Arthropoda; class Malacostraca; order Decapoda; family Palaemonidae; genus Palaemon; species Palaemon carinicauda. Next base: position 22,446,460 of record NC_090730.1, read on the forward strand.
GAGTCTACCAATCCAAGTGGGAAGTCTTCCGAAGCTGGTGCAGAGCCAATGCAGTTTCCTCTACCAATACCTCTGTAACCCAAGTTGCTGACTTCCTTTTACATCTAAGGAATGTTAGATCCCTTTCGGCTCCTACGATTAAAGGGTACAGAAGTATGTTGGCTTCAGTTCTCCGCCACAGAGGTTTGGATCTTTCCTCCAACAAGGACCTTCAAGACATCCTTAAATCTTTCGAGACTTCTAAAGAACGTCGTTTATCCACTCCAGGCTGGAATCTAGACGTAGTCTTAAGGTTCCTTATGTCTCCTAGGTTCGAACCTCTCCAGTCAGCTTCCTTCAAAGACCTTACTCTCAAAACTCTTTTCCTCGTCTGCCTTGCAACAGCTAAAAGAGTTAGTGAGGTTCACGCCTTCAGCAAGAACATTGGGTTCACATCCGAATCAGCAACATGTTCTTTACAGCTCGGATTTTTAGCTAAGAATGAACTTCCTTCACGTCCTTGGCCTAGATCGTTCGAAATTCCTAGCCTTTCCAACATGGTGGGTAACGAGCTAGAAAGAGTTCTTTGCCCTGTCAGAGCTCTGAAATACTATCTTAATAGGTCAAAACCTATACGAGGACAGTCAGAAGCCTTATGGTGTGCAATCAAGAAACCTTCGATGCCTATGTCCAAAAACGCAGTTTCGTATTATATAAGGCTTCTGATTAGAGAAGCTCATTCTCACATGAAGGATGAAGACCTTGCTTTGCTGAAGGTAAGGACCCACGAAGTGAGAGCTGTAGCCACTTCGATGGCCTTTAAACAGAACCGTTCTCTGCAGAGTATTATGGATGCAACTTATTGGAGGAGCAAGTCAGTGTTTGCATCATATTATCTTAAAGATGTCCAGTCTCTTTACGAGAACTGCTACACCCTGGGACCATTCGTAGCAGTGAGTGCAGTAGTAGGTGAGGGCACAGCCACTACATTCCCTTAATCCCATAACCTTTTTTAACCTTTCTCTTGAATGCTTTTATTGTTGTTTTTTGGGTTGTTACGGTAGGCTAAGAAGCCTTCCGCATAATTTTTGATTTGGCGGGTGGTCAATTCGTTCTTGAGAAGCGCCTAGGTTAGAGGTTGTGTAGAGGTCCTTTAGTATGGGTTGCAGCCCTGTATACTTCAGCACCTTAGGGTTGTTCAGCCTCCTAAGAGGAACGCTGCGCTCAGTAAGGAAGACGAACTTGTTAAAGGCAGAGTAATGGTTCAAGTCGACTTCCTTACCAGGTACTTATAATTTCATTGTTATTTTGAATAACTGATAATATGAAATACGGGATACTTAGCTTACTTATAGTCATGTACACTGGTTTTCACCCACCTCCCTGGGTGTGAATCAGCTACATGATTATCGGGTAAGTTTAATATTGAAAAATGTTATTTTCATTAGTAAAATAAATTTTTGAATATACTTACCCGATAATCATGATTTAATTGACCCACCCTTCCTCCCCATAGAGAACCAGTGGACCGAGGAAAAATTGAGGTGGTGTCAACAAGAAGTACTGCAGTACCTGGCCACAGGTGGCGCTGGTGAGTACACCCCCTTCTAGTATAGTGATCGCTGGCGTATCCCTTCCGTAGAATTCTGTCGGGCAACGGAGTTGACAGCTACATGATTATCGGGTAAGTATATTCAAAAATTTATTTTACTAATGAAAATAACATATTTATGTTGGCTCTGTATTTCTGAACCCTAATTAGGGGTCACTACACTTCGAGTTGACATCCTAGTTAACCCCAAAATGCTAATCAATGATATCAGTGCTTCTTCAACTAGCACGGGCATTAGAAATCATAGGTAAAAAGCATGGTTTGTATGACATATGAAATATTGAAATGGTTTTGTAAATCTCACAAGAAATTGAAACTTTTCAGGAAACGGGGGCAGGTGCATCATTGTGATTAGTAAAGCTGGAATCATTTACGTGGGATTGCCAAGAAGACCCCCGAAAGACATTCCACCTACCAAACCTCATGGACACAGGAAATGTAATGTATCATGGCAAGAGGAGAGATTGCAAAATTCACCTCTAGTTTGCCAAAGCCACGATAATGTAATCCTCATATCGGACGGTGTCTCTCTGTTGTTGAGTGTGATCAACTTCATAAGTGAAAGTGAAGTGTGCCTTAAAAGTCACAAGTTACCATACTGCGGAGTTGTGAAGATTACTTGTGTCGCAGATGACAAATTAAGTTTACTGACTTGTGACGGAAGAACGTATGAGAAAACATGGAAAGGTATAATTGAAAGCATTGATAAAGAAAAGACTCCAAAACCTTCAGAACCGGAACTCACATCTTCAATCAAGGAAGTGTTAACAGGTATACAGCGTTGTTCAGAGATGGTGACCACAGAAGGAAATATTATTCGAGACTTAGATATCTACATGAGTCAGTTAAGTTTAGCCGCTAGTCTTTTAGCCGAGCCGCAAAAGGATGTTTTTTCTGGGTCTGTGAGAATCGGACAAAAGTTAGAACGTAAAGGTTACTACATAGCTCATTTAAAACTTAAAAAGAATATACCCAGATTTGACTTTGAAGGAAAATGGTGGCATTTGAATGTAACTGTACCCATCAAAGGTTATAAAGAATCCTTATGTATTAAGCTCGATGGGCCGCACTTGAGTAAAGACATAAATATATCTGTTCCCTTACCAGATTTGAACATCCTCGAGTCATTATCAGCAGTTAAAATTGTATGTTATTTAGTATTAGGACACTTTACCACCCTTCAGCCAGTTTGCCAAGTATTAGCATGCAATGTAAATTTAGATATTTTTCATTTTCTATCTGATTATCATGAGCTTACTGTAAAAGATGCATCGTCAAAATTCTCAACTGTCATTCAGAATTTTTCTCTTCTTAAAAATCAGAGTGAAACTACTTGCTCCAAAATCTCCCTATCAGTTCAGCCATGTCATGTTAGATTATCTTTCATAGATAATGATGTTAACAGGCAGCTGTTCTTAATGTTACTTAATTTGAATTCCTCAACAAAATGTACCTTCTCTCGCTTAAGAAACTCGGATGAGGTTCAATTGTGGTATCACAACATACCTGTTGATATTCATTATTCGCAACTCGACAAGAAAATTGTAGTGTCATTGAGTGGCCCAGATCCGTCAGTGGTTCTCGCAGTGAAAGTTACTATTGAAAAACACATAATTGAAAGTGGAACCATTCCATCTTCCATTACACTTGATGCTGATGTCTTTGAAGAAGCTACTAATTCCTGTCAGATTTTAGCATTTGAATCATCCAAAGCTACTACACAAGTCGCCGTCAAGCATTTGCATAAAATTGTTTCTACAACTATGTGCAGTGTTCCTCTTTGATGTTGTGTGGTCTTGATATACAATTTGGAAAAACATTCATACAATTGTTTATGTTTATATTCCAGATATATAATGATTTTTGTAGCACATAATTTGGAAGAACATTCATACAATTGTTTATGTTTATATTCCAGATATATAATGATTTTTGTAGCACATAATTTGGAAGAACATTCATACAATTGTTTATGTTTATATTCCAGATATATAATGATTTTTGTAGCACATATTCAAAACCTTATAAGGTTATTCTGTTGGTTTAGGGGAGACATAACAAATGTCTCCTGTGTTCCTACAATACAAACCTTTTTCTTTTAAAGTGGGCAATGTCTTTAGCAGAGCTGGAACAGCCATTGAAATCCTTAACAAGGTAGAAAATAACAGGTGGTTAGCTGGGGCAAGAAGCTCCACCCACTTTCCTGTTAAAGACTCCTCTACACTTTTGTCTTCGTCCGCAACAAGTACTGTTGTATTGTTGAGTCCTATCTAAGGCTGTTTAATCTTTTTTCATACTATTTGGTTCCAATGTTTGGCTTTAGATAATGAAACAAAGCAAGAACATAAGTTAAAGTTGGATACTCCATAGGTTTGTGGCTAGGCGGCAATAGATCCACATACTTTACGCCTTGAGGGCATGCTTGCTAGAAATTATTCACATTTACTGAGTGAAGATTGTGGCCTCACATTAAGGTGGTCGTATTCTTTGAGGAGTGGGAAGGCTAATCATTCTCTGGCGTCATTCTTGGCAACGCTCATACTAATACCAGAGGGACTGTTTAGCACTTTGTGATTCTTGTAAAGTTCCCCGTTCTATTAAGTTAATGGGTATATGCCCTAGCTTGGTCCCAGGGAGTATGCTTCAGGAGCAAGGAGAATTCAAATCAAAATTTACAAAGTGGATTTTTTCAGGGTTGGTGGAATGCGAGATGATTGCAACACTCCAACATGTGATGGAAGCTCTATCTTGCAAATCAGTGACGAGTGACTTAGGGAAGGGTTGCTTTCTTAGGTAGTGCAGGGAGGCCCTTGATGTCTCTTTTTGAGAGAACCAGTAGCTAAGGCTACCTTGCCCCCAGTGTCCACAGTGATTGCAGGTGTGACCCCATTAGTGATCATCACAGTGCGCTCAAAGCCCAAGAGGACTGTATGAAGGCTCCTGCATCTGAAGTTGGGGCTGTGCTGGTACCAAAAGGGTAAAAGAATGCTCCCACAACAGTGGTTGTAGTGCTGGATCCTAAAGTTGGGTGTAAGGTGTGCATTTAGCCCCTGTGCCTGTCACCTCTACCCCTGTACCTGTGTCTGCATTACGAGTGCCAGTGAATTTACCTGCCGCTCATCCTCTAACAGTGTTCTCTGTGTGGTTATTCTCCTCGGGAATTTTCTCTTTGGGTTATGCAGACTTTGACTTCTCCTCTTGCTGAGCTGGATGGGAAGTTTGGTTAGAGAAAGCAAATTTGTTCCTCTTCCTATTCTGATTCTAATGCTTATAATTGCAAAAAGAAGGATTTGAAGAAGTCGAGGAAGGCCATCAATAGTTGCAAGGATAGAGTATGAGATACAGTACTTCTTTCTCTACCTTGGTTATTGCAAGAGATTTTTCTCTCCTTGATGACTGCTGGCTTGGTGCATCATCAGCCCCAAATTATATTAGAGGTTCTGTCCTTGAGTCAGAACGCTTGTTTTTGTGAAGGAAGTGTAGATCTCCAGGGCATCCTATCAAAGCTGCTACCCCTGTGAGGTACGATAACACTGTACTTTAACTCTTTTGCTCCACAGTATCCGGTACCAACAGATGCAGACAACCCCAAGTGTTAGGGTTCCTTTATGGACATTTTAGCACTCATATGTGAGGGCAATAAACTGGGCGAAGCAACTGAGGCAGGACCATGGTTATTGATCGGTGCTGTGGAGCCCTTCAAAAGTATAGGCCTTCTCCAAAGCTGCCATGGTCAGATCTTGCTAGTGTGGCCCTAAATCAAGTTGACAATCAGATTTGTGGGTCTAAGAACTTGCTTGCCTCCGATCAGTTAAGCAAGATTCCCCCTAACCACCCCCTTACTCCTGAGGCAGAAAAGGTTCCATGTGCCAGTCTGCTATGTCACCACCTCTTCAGATTGTTCCGTCAGTGTGCATGCTTTCGAGAGGACTTCCCTTGGAGAGACTCAGTCAAAGGCACCCTTTTCATCCTCTGAGTCACCGGCCATGGAATCTTACACCATAGCCCCCCTCCAAGGTGTAATGTGGCATGATCAGGTGCCAGGCACAGGGACATACTTCACAAGGACAACAAGGTTATCAACCCTTTACTCCAGACAATACAGGAGCCTTGTGCTGTCTGGTGGGAAGAAGGGTGACCTTCTTGGCACACCAGTCTGCAAACTAGTGGGCTAGCTGGTTTTCATAGTGGAGGGATGCTTTGTTTTCCCATTTCTAAAACCAAGTTGGTTCATAAGTAGCTCGAAACCAAAACATGTTGGTGTGGGTGGCCACGACTCTCCTTTCAAGGAGTCACTGTAGATAGTGGTAGAGAACTGCTTTACAGTCTCTTAAAAGGGCTCTGGTACTTCGAGAGTGTCTTTAGCCAAACGTTCTAGTGTGGCCATGCTTGCGGGATTTGGGGTAAAGAAGGCTGCTGTGACCTTCTTTAGATCTCTATCAGATATTCTGTGGGTGTGCAGCATTTCCGTGGCATCAAACCTAGTTAACTCTGGTAGAGAAGTAGAGGTAAATGGAGTTTGATGTTAGTGTTCCCCCTGTTATGCTATGGGACAGTCTGCCAAAAATACAGCGCAGAGTCTTGGGTAGTGAGTGTCCTTCAGGATGGGCACTAGCCTCTTTTTCTTGACCACTGGTCTCTCTATCTCTATCTTACAGACCAATATTGTTTATGAACAGTTCTCAAACATCACATAAAGCCCTGGCTTTGTTATTAGAGGTGAAAGGTATGTTGAATAAGAATGCGCTCAAAGTAATACAAAATTGGTCTTCGGGCGTCACCTGGTGGAGAACTCAAAGGTCATCGACTTCTCTCCACTGAACCAGTTTGTTCAATAAATGAATTTTAAGATGGAAGCAGTACAGTGTGCACTGATTTCCATCGGAGAAGGAAACTTAATGCTTTCACTGGATCTGAAAAATGCATTCGTGAATGTACCCATTCATCAATTGTCTCAGAAGGTCATCCGCTTTTGATTTGACAGTGCTGTACCAATTCAAAACAGTGTATTATGAACTGCATATTGCTCCTCAGATGGTCACTCTGATGGCAAATTAACCTACTGCACTTGCATGGGGCATGTTTGTTGATGTTTCACAATGATTGGCTGATCTTGGCCTCTTGAGGCAGTTGCTACAGGATCGAGATTGGCATCTCGCTATTGTGATAAATTGAGGTGTCGAATCTCATTTTCAAGAAGAAGAAGCATCATCTTGGCATGCTAAAAGAAACGGGAGCTTTGAGAGCCTTTGCATCAGACGAGCACATCGAGCTCATATAGGTAATGTAATCGTTTCTGCCCAAGATAGTACTCCTAGCTCTGTGCTGGTAGAGTCTTCTTGACCACCCTTCTTCACTGGAGAAGCCCATTCCACACAGGCACCTCCACCAAAGATCTTTTCAGTTGGGTTTGAAGGATCGCTGGTCAGCCTATAGGAATCCCCAGAATCATCCTGTTTCAATTGGAGAGGAAGCATGGGCTGATATTATAGACAAGGGAAACCTCACCAGGGTACATGAAACTGTTCTCATATGCGTTAAAGGAGGGATAGGGTGCACACCTTGCAACTTGGTGTGAGGATCAATAGGAATTGATATGTTCACCACATGACTAAACAAGAAGTAGCATGTGTTTTGATCCCCAGTTCTACCTGATTATTATTATTATTATTATTATTATTATTATTATTATTACTTGCTAAGTTACAACCCTTTTTTGAAAAGCAAGTTGCTATAAGCCCTATAAGGGCTCTAACAAGGAAAATAGTCCAGTGAGGAAAGGAAATAGGATCAACAGTGTTGTGAACATGCCACACCTCAGGATGACCCTGGTTGCTTCTGGATGGTCACATGCCGAGTAGTATTTCAATCAATTAACACGTGTACAATAGGTCTTCAAGTTAAAATGGGGATCCGTTCGTTGTAAGTCAGATTAAATACATAACATACTGTGTTTACATACATACTTTTATATGTATACTGTAATTTACTTTAGAAAAAGTAGGAAAACAATCCATTACCATTCATAAATTACTGTACCCTGTACTGTACATACAAATACTGTACCTGTACCCAACACAGTATAGTAGTGTATCTACACTTATACAGAACTAGTAAACAATAAGTACTGTACTTAATACATACAGTATTACAGTTCTTTACCTTTATTCCTGTGGTTGGCCTGCACACTGCCATCAGAAGTCTCCCTTACACTTGCCAAACATGATTCATAGCAAAAAAAGGCACAAAAATATCCAAAATAGAGCAGGACCAAAATACAAAATTTGTATCATAAACAAAGATGGTAAACTAATGCTAAAGTGATGTGTAATGTACTACTACATGGCATTAGTTGCTCTCTGCCTCTGCAAGTAGTTCACTGTATCAATGAACCAAATGTCATAGCTCAAAATTTAGTTATGGAGATTTTTTATGTACCGTATGGGAGCCCATTCGTAACGGAAAACTGCAGTACCTGTAACTTAGGACTGTCGTAACCCGAAGACCTCCTCTACTGTAGTCAAGTTCCTAAGAGAACTACCCCTATTTTCCACCCTTTTCTATCAGAGGTACCACTAAACTATGAAGCTGCCTGCACTTCATGGTTAGAAACAGTCCAGCATCTCCTCCAAGTAAAAGGCTTTTCATATAGTATTCAGATGTCTGGGTACCTGCTGCTGTCTACCAGGGGAAGTGGGACATTGGTGTCATAAAAGAAGTACTTTTCATTTTGGGAGCTTCTCTACCTTAGATCGCAGACTTTTTTTTACTTTTTACTCCGTGAGAAGCACCTCTTAGTTGCGTTTCTAAAGGCAACCGCTCAGCCTTGAGTACAATCTTTCTACTGAAAAGCATAGACCTTTTTTCTTTCATGGTGTTGTGTATGTTCATGAGGAGCTTTGAAAAATCTGGCCAACCCCAGTACCTCAGGCCCCCACCATGGGATGTAACATGGTTATGTAATAACCCATGCTATGAGAGTTGTAAGGATTTCTTTGGTTTTGTGCTCGAGTTCATGGCAAGAAACTGTTGAGACAGGACCCTAGGTTCAAGACCTTCTCCATCCCCCTTTCTATGTTAAACATCAGAGGATATTAGAGAGCAGATGCTTTTGCATTGTGATGGCTCTGCGATGCTATCTCTTCAGTTTTGTGTCCAAGTTTATGGCAAGAAGCTGTTGAGACACGACCCTAGGTTCGAGACGTTCTCCATCCCCTTTCTATGTGAAGCATCGGAGGATATTGGAAAGATGCTTTTGCCTTGTGAGGGCTCTGCAGTGCTATTTCTTCAGTTTTGTGTCCGAGTTCATGGCAAAAAGCTGTTGAGACACGGCCCTAGGTATGAGATCTTCTCTATCCCCTTTCTCTGATAAGCATCGGAGAAATTTGAGAGGAGATACTTTTGCCTTGTGAAGGCTCTGCGGGGATATTAGAAGAGGTCTCGATATGTCATGCCTGAGTGTCAGCATCTCTTCTTCAGCACTGGCAAAACTAAAATAGAGGTATTGTAGAACATGGTCTCTCTCTCTCTGGCATTGCAAGATGATTAAGAGAATGCGCTTGGACCTTTGAGGAAATTGAGGTACCAGCTTGAACTACAGCTCACAAAAACGGGTATTGATCCCATTTACATTCCAAAGATTCTTCATTCGGATGGTTAATGAAGGAGTTTGGAAGCAAGAAACAATTTTCACAGCATTCTTTTCAAGGGAGTATACCTTTTAAGTCCTTCAAAAATTTTGGCCTTGGCCGAGTAGTGGCAGCTTAAGTAGCTTTGTAGCCAGCCCACCTCCTAAGCAGAACAGTAAGCATCATCTTTATGGTGGTAACGTGTTTAGAGGAAAGGTAGAAAGATTGGCTCTTCAGCTTCTTTCCTTCCGCTTACTTGGAGATAAAGCATTTGTAATGTTACATACTGCATCTGACATTGATGCTGTTAAGCTACATTTCTTAGCAGACGTCTTATTACACTTGATCTATAAGAAATACAGTATCTCTCCCCCATCTTCCTTGTACAAAGAGGAGGACAGTGGAGTGAACTCTTGTACCTATCCATTGGCTATCATGCACCAAGTATTTCATTCCAGATTGCGTCTTCCCTTCGAGGGAGAAAGACTGTCATCGATCAAGTACATAAGTAATTACTGGCCAGGCACTATCAGCCTACTCATCCCTATGATGTGCTAATAGGAGGTCTGGTTCTAGGCTGTTCCCTACCCACCAGTGAGTAAGTCTGTCTCCCTCTTTTAAAAGACGAAAGGTTTATTTATGCATAGGAAAAATTAGATTTTAAAACTGATTTGTATTTTCCCTTACTACACATACCTGAGTCCTATGAAGTTCAACTTCTTGCCTCAGCCACTCTCTCAGTCCAAAGCCAAAGGTCAAAACTAAAGTCTTTGACATGAGGGTGGGCGCCCTGCCCACCTCCAACCTCGCTCACTACCTGTCATTACAACCTTGTTAACAATTTCAATTTCAAAGCCGTTCAAACTCCACGGAAGACATTCTATGTTTTAAAGGGAAAATAAAATTTTCAATATTAAACTTACCCGATAATCATGTAGCTGTCAACTCCGTTGCCCGACAGAATTCTATGGAGGGATACGCCAGCTATCACAATACTAGAAGGGGGTGTACTTACCAGCGCCACCTGTGGCCAGGTACTCAAGTACTTCTTGTTGACACCTCCTCAATTATTCCTCTGTCGTGCTTCCGGCAAGTCGTTCTGGGATACGCTTATGATCTTCGAGTTTGTTCACGGCTAATTGGTGAAGTATTCTCTCAGATTTCGGCTGTCGCATTACTGGAAACCTTCTTATATTAGCTAGATAGCTTTTATATAGTCCTGATTAACGGTTAACGATCTTTTGCTTGATTTTGGAAACCCCTTTGGCTAACTCTTTGGATTCTAGATGTCTGACATTTCGCAAGCCCCCTCCCATAGACGATGTAGGTCTTGCAATAGGCGTATTCCGAAGGCCTCGGTAGATCCTCACACCGCTTGTTCTGACTGTAGGGACAGGCCCTGTCAGTTAGAAAATCGATGTGAGGAATGCGCCGGACTTTCGGAACTGGAATTTGTCCGTCTTTTAAAATATTCATCTAAGTTAGAGAGAGGTAGAGTTAGGAGGAGTTCTTCTCACTCTTCAATGTTTTCCTCACCTCATGATCCCCTACCTTTTCCTACCCCTGTAGTGGCTACCCCCAAACCTACTGTTTGCCCTCCGCCTGATATGTCTGTTGTTTTGCGTGCTATTCAGGCCTTAGGCGATAAAGTAGAGTCAGTGGTAAGTGACCATAAGTCTCTGATGGCCGAAGTTAAGGAACTTAAGGTCAAGAGTGCAGTGGGTGGAGTTAGTGCCAGTGCTGTGACGAGTGCTAGTGTCAGTGCAGTGCCAAGTGCTAGTGTCAGTGCCAGTGTGGTGCGTGAGGATTCTTCTGTGCGAGCCAGTCGTCCTCCCAGTCCGGGACCTCTTGCAAGCTCCCATGCCCAGGGGAGAAGCAATGTCGAAGGGCATAAGGGTTCGGCAGGCCTTGTTAGGCGCACAGAAGTTTCCTCGGTGGTTGCGGGCGTGTCTTCCAAAGACCGTCACTCCCACCCGCAGACGATTGAGCCCGTCTTTTTCTCGTCCGCTGATCATCTGTCAGGGAAGAAACGTTGGTCTCAGGTCTCGAGACCACTTAAACGCAGAGTCCAGTCCGCGAGTGCTCAGCCAGGTTGCAGTCATTGGCTCAGCTCTGACTCGCCGCAGTCATCTGTCGACTGCACTCCGCCCAAGAGGAGTAAGGTTCTGCCACAACAGAGCTCGACTGTCGACCCTAAGTGGACTCTACTACAGTCCATGCAAGCACAGCTTTCGGACTTGATGCGTGAGTGTCGGGCTGAGAGTATTGCTCCTCCGCCTCCGCCTACACTCCCTCCGCCTGCGCTCGCTCCGCCTGCGCTCGCTCCGCCTGCGCTTGCTCCGCCTGCGCTTGCTCCGCCTGATCGCAGTACCACCTGCCAGGCGTACGATGTTGAGCCACGGTCTGAGTTTGCTGTTCCCACTGGTGTTCAGCCTCCGCCTTCTTTAAGGCAACCTTTGCTATGGGATCAGGAGGATTATACCTCTCTTCCTCCGCCTCCCTTTGCTGCTCCACCAGTGGTGCAACTCTTGGCTGAGGTACAACAACCTCTCCCGTCCATGAGTCAGTCTCCTCAGCTCTCGCTGCAGCGAGCTCAACCATCCACAAGGCAAGCTCCACTACACCTTGGCCTTGCGCCTCAGGAGCCTCAGCTTGCGAGACATTTACCTTGTTCTGCGCAGCCTCAACCTCATCACGCTCCGCTCACACCACAGGAACAGGAACTTGCTACTCCGCTTCCACCAACCGCTCAGCAAGCGCAATCCTTGGGTTCAACCGCTCATGCTAGGAGTCAGCCTCCTCCACCCATGCGCCTTCCTTCTGCTTCGTCTGCTATTCAGCCTTTGCAGTCTGAGCCTCAGGTTCTCCCTCAACAGTTACTTGTAGAGGAAACCACTATTGTTCCTACTCGTTCTGACTCTGCTGTTCAGCATTCTTGTCCGATACCTTCGCTACACTCTGGTGATGAGGAGGCACACCTGGATCCCTCATCAGACTTGGATGAATCCAAGCCTTCTCCACAGTCTATTGACTTTCGTAAGGTCTTGGTTCTGCTTAGGGAGGTTTACCCAGACCACTTTGTCTCTGCTATTCCCCGCTCTCCGCCATCTGAGTTTTCGCTGGGCATACAACAAGCTAAGTCCTCCTATACTAAGCTAGTCCTAGCAAGGTCCTCTAAGAGAGCATTAAGGATCTTAGGGGAGTGGCTGCAGTCTAAGCAACACCTAGGCAAGACTTCTTTCATGTTCCCGCCGACCAAGCTCACTTCGAAAGCGAGCGTTTGGTATGCCACAGGAGAAGCACCAGGCTTGGGAGTACCTGCCTCTGCCCAGGCTGACTTTTCAAGTCTGGTGGACTCGCCTCGGAGAACTGCAATGAGGCGCTCTAAGGTTTGCTGGACCTTCTCAGACCTTGATCACTTACTGAAAGGACTGTTTAGAGCATTTGAGATGTTCAACTTTCTTGACTGGTGCCTGGGGGCCCTCAGCAAGAAGACCTCTCCTGCGGACAAGGATTCTGCCATGCTATTAATGTCCTGCATGGATAAGGCCATTAGGGATGGATCTGGTGAGCTTGCGTCGATGTTTGTATCAGGGGTTTTGAAGAAAAGGGAACAGCTGTGTACCTTCCTTTCCTCCAGCATTACACCTTGCCAAAGGTCACAACTCCTTTTTGCTCCGCTCTCGAAGTTCCTCTTCCCTGAAGAGCTGGTTAAGGACTTGTCTGCTGCCCTGATACAAAAGGACACACACGATCTTGTAGCCTCATCGGCTCGTAAGTCTAAGGTTACTACCTCAGTCCCCAAGACTTATCGCTCACCAGTGGCTGATACCCCTGCGACGAGGTTCATACCGCCCTTTCGTGGTAGAGCCCCCAGCCGAGGAAGCTCCCGTCCAGACTCTTTCAGGAGCAAGTCCAGGAAAGGCTCCAGGACATCTAAAGGTAAACACTGACTCTCCGCATCTCCAGACAGCAGTAGGAGCCAGGCTCAAGTTCTTCTGGCGAGCCTGGGAGAAGAGAGGTGCAGACGCCCAGTCTGTCAGTTGGCTGAGGAACGGTTACAGGATTCCATTCTGCCTCAAACCACCTCTGACCACATCACCCATCAACCTCTCTCCCAACTACAAAGAAGAGGACAAGAGGCTAGCATTGCACCAGGAGGTGTCGCTACTTGTGCAGAAGAAGGCAGTGGTTATAGTCCGGGACCATCAATCCCCGGGCTTCTACAACCGTCTCTTTCTTGTGGCCAAGAAGACAGGAGGTTGGAGACCGGTGCTGGACGTCAGCGCGCTCAACGCGTATGTCACCAAGCAGACGTTCACGATGGAGACGACGAAGTCGGTCTTAGCAGCGGTCAGGCAGGAGGACTGGATGGTCTCGTTGGACTTGAAAGATGCCTACTTTCACGTTCCTATTCATCCAGACTCCCAACCTTTCCTGAGATTCGTTTTCGGAAAGGTTGTCTACCAATTCCAAGCCCTGTGTTTTGGCCTAAGCACAGCTCCTATGGTCTTTACTCATCTGATGAGGAATATAGCAAAATTCCTACACTTATCGGACATCAGAGCCTCCCTCTACTTGGACGACTGGCTGTTGAGAGCCTCCACGAGTCGTCGCTGTCTGGAGAATCTCAATTGGACTTTAGACTTAATCAGAGAACTGGGTCTATTAGTCAACATAGAAAAGTCTCAACTCATTCCCTCCCAATCCATTGTGTACCTGGGAATGGAGATTCGGAGTCAGGATTTTCGGGCTTTTCCTTCGGCCCCCAGGATAAGCCAAGCCCTAGAGTGCATCATGAGCATGCTGAAGAGGAGCAGTTGCTCGGTGAGACAGTGGATGAGTCTCACAGGGACCCTTTCATCACTGGCCCTGTTCGTCGAGCTAGGGAGACTCCACCTCCGCCCTCTTCAATTCCATCTTGCAGCTCATTGGGACAAGGGTTCGACTCTCGAAGCAGTCTCTATCCCAATCACCCAAGAGATGAAGACCACTCTCCTGTGGTGGAAGCACAACCTCCTTCTCAGGGAGGGTCTATCGTTGGCTATTCAGACCCCCAATCTTCATCTCTTCTCAGATGCATCGGACTCGGGCTGGGGTGCGACCTTGAACGGACGGGAATGCTCGGGAACGTGGAACGAAGAACAGGGATTACTCCACATCAACTGCAAGGAGCTTCTAGCAGTTCATTTAGCCCTGTTGCACTTCAAGTCCCTCCTGCTAGGCAAAGTGGTGGAGGTGAACTCAGACAATACCACAGCCTTGGCTTACATCTCCAAGCAAGGAGGGACCCATTCGAGGAGCCTATACGAGATCGCAAGGGACCTCCTCATTTGGTCAAGAGGTCTAAACCTCACTCTGGTCACGAGGTTCATTCAGGGCGATATGAACGTCTCAGCAGATCGCCTAAGCAGAAGGAATCAGGTCATTCCCACGGAATGGACCCTCCACAAGAGTGTGTGCAACAGACTTTGGACCTTGTGGGGTCAACCTACCATAGATCTGTTTGCCACCTCCATAACCAAGAGACTTCCGCTGTACTGTTCCCCTGTTCCAGACCCTGCAGCAGTTCATGTGGATGCTTTTCTACTGAACTGGTCCCATCTCGACCTGTACGCATTCCCACCGTTCAAGATAATAAACAAAGTTCTGCAGAAATTCCTCTCGCACGAAGGGACACGGCTGACGCTGGTTGCTCCCCTTTGGCCTGCAAGAGAATGGTTCACAGAGGTACTTCAATGGCTAGTCGACATCCCCAGGACTCTACCTCTAAGAGTGGACCTTCTACGTCAACCTCACGTAGACAGGTTGCACCCAAACCTCCACGCTCTTCGGCTGACTGCCTTCAGACTGTCGAAAGATTCGCTAGAGCTAGAGGCTTTTCGAAGGAGGCAGCCAGTGCGATTGCCAGAGCGAGAAGGGTTTCCACTCGTAGAGTCTACCAGTCTAAGTGGGAGGTCTTCCGAAGCTGGTGTAGAGCCAATTCAATATCCTCTACCAATACCTCTGTGACCCAAATAGCTGACTTCCTTCTACATCTTAGGAATGAGAGATCCCTTTCAGCCCCTACGATTAAAGGATATAGGAGTATGTTGGCTTCAGTTCTCCGCCACAGAGGTTTGGACCTTTCTTCCAACAAGGACCTTCAAGACATTCTTAAGTCTTTTGAGACGTCTAAAGAGCGTCGTCTATCCACTCCAGGCTGGAACCTAGACGTAGTCTTAAGGTTCCTTATGTCTCCTAGGTTCGAACCTCTCCAGTCAGCTTCCTTCAAGGACCTTACCCTCAAGACTCTCTTTCTCGTCTGCCTTGCAACAGCTAAGAGAGTCAGTGAGGTTCATGCCTTCAGCAAGAACATTGGTTTCACGACCGAATCTGCAACATGTTCTTTTCAGCTTGGATTCCTAGCAAAGAACGAACTTCCTTCACGTCCTTGGCCTAGATCGTTTGAAATACCTAGCCTCTCCAACATGGTAGGTAACGAACTAGAGAGAGTTCTTTGCCCTGTCAGAGCTCTCAAATTTTATCTTAAGAGGTCTAAACCTCTTCGAGGACAGTCAGAAGCCTTATGGTGTGCCATCAAGAAACCTTCGAGGCCCATGTCCAAGAATGGGGTTTCATATTATATAAGGCTTCTGATTAGAGAAGCCCACTCTCACTTAAAGGAGGAAGACCTTGCATTGCTGAAGGTAAGGACCCACGAAGTAAGAGCCGTAGCTACTTCGATGGCCTTTAATAAAAACCGTTCTCTGCAGAGCATAATGGATGCAACCTATTGGAGGAGCAAGTCAGTGTTTGCATCATTTTATCTGAAAGATGTCCAGTCTCTTTACGAGAACTGCTACACCCTGGGACCATTCGTAGCAGCGAGTGCAGTAGTAGGTGAGGGCTCAGCCACTACATTCCCTTAATCCCATAACCTTTTTTTAACCTTTCTCTTGAATGCTTTTATTGTTGTTTTTATGGTTGTTACGGTAGGCTAAGAAGCCTTCCGCATCCTTTTGATTTGGCGGGTGGTCTATTCATTCTTGAGAAGCGCCTGGGTTAGAGGTTTTGTAGAGGTCCTTTAGTAGGGGTTGCAACCCCATATACTTTGGCACCTTTGGGTTGATTCAGCCTCCAAGAGGAACGCTGCGCTCAGTAAGGAAGACGAACTTAAAAAAGAGGCAGAGTAACGGTTCAATTCGACTTCCTTACCAGGTACTTATTATTTCATTGTTATTTGAGATAACTGTTATATGAAATATGGGATACTTAGCTATCCTTTAATCTTGTACACTGGTTTTCACCCACCCCCCTGGGTGTGAATCAGCTACATGATTATCGGGTAAGTTTAATATTGAAAAATGTTATTTTTATTAGTAAAATAAATTTTTGAATATACTTACCCGATAATCATGATTTAATCGACCCTCCCTTCCTCCCCAGAGAGAACCAGTGGACCGAGGAATAATTGAGGAGGTGTCAACAAGAAGTACTTGAGTACCTGGCCACAGGTGGCGCTGGTAAGTACACCCCCTTCTAGTATTGTGACAGCTGGCGTATCCCTCCATAGAATTCTGTCGGGCAACGGAGTTGACAGCTACATGATTATCGGGTAAGTATATTCAAAAATTTATTTTACTAATAAAAATAACATTTTATATTTAGAAATTAAAAACTGTTTTTAGAATACAGTACAGTAAGTTGTTGGTGTTATACAGGTCTAAATAAACTTTATTTTACCCCTTAGGGACAAAAATATATCTGGAATATTAAGTGCCTGTGTAAAGTTTCATTATCATCATCATCATCTAGTCATGAAGTTATATTTTTACCCTCAACTTGCTACTTTCTAAGTTGATACTGTAAATTACAGTATCAACTTAGAAAGTAGCAAGTTCAAGATGTAAAGTTTGGTTTAGAATAAGCATTATTTGATGCCTTATTGCTTTAGCAAGTATCCTTATGAATCATAATTTCAAGGATATTATTGATTACCTACCTGGTACTGCCTGTTTTGGGCTTCAAGAACCATTTGTTGTCTTTTTATGTTATTTATTAATTTTTTATTTTGTTGTTTTTCACTTTTCATATTTGTAAAATATTAAATCTTTTGACACTATGCTACGATATATCAATCCAAACACTATTTTATTTTGAAAATATATTTCAAGAAGAGAACATTGCTTTTAGTTCCCCTTCGTAATTGAAAATTTCTCTCTTTTTAATCAGATTTTATCTCTATAAGAGCTAAGGTAATTACCAATTTATGTAGTTGAAACAATTTCTTAGCGAACTACTAGCAACAGCTCTAAGAATGTATGGTGTACTTAAAGAACTTTAAAGGTTAAGCACAAAGTACATGTGGTACTTTTCATTTCAGGCTCTCTATACATTAGGAAATATATTTCAATATATTTCTACCATAAATGATTGTATGCTTAATTATATTAGTTTTGTTCCACTTGTGTGTTTGCACACAACCTTCTGTTGTTCTGCAGAAGAATCGTAGTGTATACGAATTATCTATCAGCAAGATGACAGCAGGATTCTATATAAAATGAACAAAGCAAATAGTAAGGCGTATTACAAAAAATATTCATATTCTTATGATGATATGGGTAGAAGAGAGACTTTAGCTATGGTAAGCAGCTCTTCTAGGAGAAGGACACTCCAAAATCAAACCATTGTTCTCTAGTCTTGGGTAGTGTCACAGCTTCTGTACCATGGTCTTCCACTCTCTCTTGGGTTAGAGTTCTCTTGCTTGACGGTAAACTCTGGCACACTATTCTATTTAATTACTCTTCCTCTTGTTTTGTTGAAGTTTTTACAGTTTAAACAGAAAATATTTATTTTACTGTAATGTTGTTACTCTTCTTAAAATATTTTATTTTTCCTTGTTTCTTTTCCTCACTGGGCTATTTTCCCTGTTGGGGCCCCTGGGCTTATAGCATCCTGCTTTTCCAACTAGGGTTGTAGCTTAGAAATTAATAATAATAATAATATGTGGGAAATGGAAAATGAATCCTCTCGCCTAATTTTGATTTGCTAAGCCTCGTAAGACATGGCTAATAGCATAAGAGAATATCGGAGTTATTGAGAATTTACAGCGAATGAGTGTACACTTGTTTTCCTTTATCCTTTTTGATGTTGAAATATTTTTATAACATTTTAAATTGCCTATAGAGTTCTAAAAGGTCTCTTTATATACATTACAATTTGTTAATAATTGCAACCATTCAAACCTAAGCTTACCTGCCTTATCTTATCTTTTCTGCCTTCCATTTAACGAATTCATATTTTATCAAATATACAGTACATATTCTATATGTATTAATTTTTTTTATTCACAAGTTTTTAATTGTAAAGCATAATTGCACTTACTTGCCTTTTACTTTAAACTTCTATGCTGGATATTTTATATGCATATTCGAATGCATATTTATTCATTCTCATATGTAGTTTAATTGTTATTTCCTTTCCTCACTAGGTTAATTTTGGCTTTCGCTGTTGGAGCCCTTGTGCTTATAGCATTCTGCTTTTTCAAGTAGGGTTGTAGCTTAACTAATAATGATAATACATTAAATGGCAAGCTAAGACTTCAGTATGTACTGTATAAACATATAAATTCAAAACAAATCATACATAGATTTTATTTTTATGTAATTTATGTTTTAAATTTGGTTCTTTGTTGCATATTGTGGTTTAAAAGACTATTTTGAGAGAGAGAGAGAGAGTGTGTGCTTGATGCTGAAATATAGCTCACTTTTTTACAGTATGAAATATCAGTAGGATATAGGCTTTATAAATCTATTTTAGGTTTTTTTTTTCAATCTTTTCATTGCTTTTAGTTGTTTAGACAGGTGATAGTAAGTAGTGGGAAGGCGTAAGTACAACATGTTAAGTTTCCTGACTTTGTAAAGCATATTTGCCAGGAATGCTTTATCGTTTACATACCTTGACTGCCTTTGAATATCTTTTCGTGATATCATCAATTGCTTGATGTTCAGTAAGGGAAATATTCCGCATGAGGGCATTGGCAGGGCAGGTTTTTGCTTAATTCATATCTATATTTAGGATATTTTTTTCACCCCATCATGTTTTGTCATATATGAGTTTTTGTAGGTATAATGAATACTGTTGTATAAGATTACAAATTTAAATGATGCAAATTAAAAAACAAACATATGAACAGTATAAGTGTAAATCATTTATTCAAGAAACATCAAGCTTACATAAATACAAAATAAGGGTAAAATACTGTAGATATACTCCTATAACCATACGAGGACCATATTTTATGACATAGTCCTTTGACGAACTTTACCCTTCAGAGTCAACTGTCTTAATGCAATCAGAAGGGAAAAGGAGACTTTTAAGTAAAAGCAGAGATATTGATATCAACTTAAATGAGAATCAGGTACTTTGATATTTCACCATGTCTGTAGTTTTAAACAGCTTCTACATAGAGTCGTTTCCAGTCGGCATTTTACAATTGGAAAAATACCCTTAAAAGGGTTTTGGGTGGAAACTTTGCATAGAGGTAAAGTTCAAAACATCCCTCTTTGTTGTTTCATATTGGTGCTGCCTTTTATACTTGCTGACCAGTATGCAGTGCTATCACATATCAGTTATGAGGTAAAGAAATATAACTGTCATAGATCAAAATACATAATATATAGTTCAAGTATTAATTAATAAAAGATAAATTACAACCTTATGAATATCCAGTGGTATTCCAAAGCCTTATGGCTATGCATCCTTGTTTAAACATTATAAAATCTTTAAAAGAAAAGGTTTGAGCTTAGATATTTATGAAATGTTTGAAAAATCTTATTCATGATTACAAAATCTTGATTTTTGTATAGAAATAGATTTTATGATAGGAAGTGCTTGCCTATGATGTTTATAAATTTTTTAATTCTACTTAAGGGAAGAACATTATGGGGAAATTTACTGACTAAAAACTGGATATTGTTGAAGTTGCATCCTTCCATATAAAAAGAAGTTACCAAAAAGGTTGCTGATATGTTTGATGAAAAACTAAAAGCTTTAGTATTGTAAATCAAAAGCTTTTCTTTGTCATTTTTTATTTTTAGATTTCAATATCAGTATCTACTGATGACCCTTCTATGTGAGGATCCTATATGTACATCTGTTATTGTTACCATTGATAAAGAATCTCTTCTTTCCTTACGAAGTGGATAGTAGTCACTGAACAATTGCAGCACAGTAGTTAACCCCTCGACTAAAGAAAATTTTTTTGGTAATCACAGTGTTCTCAGATGTATGAGGACAGAGGAGAATGTGGAAAAAATAGGCCAGACTATTCGGTGTATGTGTATGTGTTCCTGCGTGCAACCTTTCTAACTTCAGGGTTTTCCCCCTGTTGCACATGTGCACTGAATGACCCCTAAGGGCCCAGTACTTGGACTCCAGGTATAAGTTTATAAATCATTTTTCAATATTTAACTTAGCCGGTGATTATATAGCTGCAACTCTGTTGCTCGACAGACAACTCTACGGAAAAACTCGCCAGCGATCGCTACACAGGTTGCGGGTGTGCCCAACAGCGCCATCTGTCGACCAGATACCCAGCTCTCAATGTAAACAAAGACTCAATTTTCTCTCTGTCGACGTGTCGACAAGACGTACTTTACTCGCTGTTGCTAAACTGGAGTTTTTCACATCTATTTGGTGAAGTACTATATTCTAGTTTTGAGCTTTCGCAATGCAGGTGTTTTATCTTCTCTTAAATCTTGAACTCGTTTTGGATAGATTTAATTATGGTGACAAAGAGAGTATGGACTTTCTTTCACTTTTAAATGGCCGACCCTTCCCTTAGACGGAAGTGTGTTTAGGCTTTTAGTAATTATCTTATCACGTTATAAATTATTTATAGATTTTCCTCTATATATTTTATATCTCTCCGCCTTTATTAGGCCTCTTCGATTAACTTTCCATTTATTATAAACATATAAAAATAAATTTTAATGTTTTGTTTATATGCGACCTTTCCTGAGAGTAGGCGGTCCTAACTTGGAAACCGAAGTTAATCAACGTTGAGCCCTTTATATCGTAATTAGCTTTTAAAGAGCTAAGGATTTAAAACTTTTTAAATGTAATATTTTATGAAAGAATTTCTTTGATAGTCTTCGTACTGTTTTCAAAGATGAACTAACGTTTAGTTTATTTATGCTACGCAGTTGTTGACGTTCAGGACGTTCAACATGCGCTCTATCGTTACGATAGAGAGAGAGTGTATCACGGTTTCACTTTGCAGTAAGAGTAAATCGATTCTGACGTTTTGTTCATTCTTTCTTAGCTTAAATGTTTTAAATTCTATTTTAAAGGAACTTATTATTTGAAAAACCTTTCAGTTTTTTCCTTTAGTCAAATAACATGTTTTTTTGACGAAATATAATTGGGCTCTTCTCTTAGGTGCGAAATCAAGAGAGAAAGAGAGAGAGAGATAGAGACGGAGGGAGAGAGAGGAGAGAAAACGTTCCGTTCAAGCGGGTAACGTTGTTCTCGAGTTACTCTCGTCCCTAGTCTCTGTACGGGGAGGAAGGATAAAACGTTTTTAGTTTTTTATTCTCGTCCCCAGGCTATGTGCGGTGACAGATTGAAAACGTAGTTTATATGAACTAGTGTTTAGTCTCTTTCCCAGCCACTGATTTTTTTTTTTTTTATCTTAAAATATGTTTTCTGTTTTTTGCTGGTATTAATGAGCTTGCATTATACGACTGTTTTCGCAATTACTACCTTTTAATGAAGGGTAGAATTGCGTGTTTCAGGTAGAAATCAGTAAAAGTTTCGATTTCAGTGAAATAAGTGCAAAACAGAAAATCGAAGTGATAAAGTGATATGCGCAAAGTGTTACAGTGTTGCGTCCGAGGGTTCGTCTGTTCGTGCCTGTCGTTCACCTAGTCCGGGACCTCTTGCATGCTCCCAAGCCCAGGGGAGAAGTAATGTCAAACGACTTATGGGTTCGAGAGGCCTTGATCAACGAACAAACGTTTCCCTCTATGGTATCGGGTGTATCTTACCAAGATCTCCCCTACCATAAGACGAGAGAGACGTTGTTTCTCCTCGTCATCCGAAGGCTTTTCGCATAAGAAACCTGTCACAAGGTTTCGAAGCCCTTAAGCGAAAGTCAGTCCTTTCAGGACAGGTCCAGCGTCCTGGTTACAGCCATTAGGACAGCTCTGACCCTATGCAGTCATCGGATAACTGCTCGCCGCCTAACAAAAGCGTAACAGACTCCGAGAGTCTTTTTTGTTGGCAAAGTGTTGCGGTCACAGACGTTACCCTCGTCTCTTACCACAACCATTTCCGTTGATCCTTAATGGGTTGTATGGCAAGACATGCAGTATATGCTTGCCTCCCTTATGGAAGACTATTCTGCCGATTAGTCCGTTGAGTCTAGCCGTTTATCTCATCGATATCCTGGCTTTCAGCCAACCTAACGTTCCTTTGTGCTTACTGTTGACGTTGGCGTAGCTAAGTCACGTCAGTCAGGTTGTTTAGAACCACACTCGATGCGGTCTCGTGTGGTTTTTCAGCCGCATTTGGACGTTAGGCCACTTGCTGATGCTCCTGTTGACGTTCAAGACGTTCACTAACAATCAGAGTTGACTTGTTTTGACGCTGTGCGTCAACCTCCGCATTCTAGAGTTGTTTTGACTGCTCAGTCTAGGCAGTCAAAGCAGTTTCGAGTGGACGCTGTGCGTCCTCACGCACCTGTTGTGGTTGACAGTTCAGTTGTTGACAGTTCACAGACTGTCAAGCAGTTACATGACGTTGCGTTCTGGTCCGCTACTAATGCACCAGTGAGTGTGGACTCTGCTTGTAAAGCATTGCCACCACGGTAGGTCTCTCCCTTGCTTGAGACTCAGCTTTTATCGGACAAGGTTCCTGTAGATGAGGAAGTTGCTGTTCCCCCTCCTACTGATATTCCCTTGAGGACTCTGTCAGATGGAGAGGAGCCTAAAGCTGCTTAGCCCCCTATGGACTTTAATTAAATCATGATGATTTTTTTAAGGATCTTTGTCCGGATCTTTTTGTAACTGCTGCTCCTCGTTCGCCTAAACGTCAGAGCTTACACTAGGCCTAGCTACTTCGAAGCCGTTGTTTTTAAGCTAGTGCTCTCTCGCTCTCCTAGAGAGCTTTACGTTGGCTAGGCGACTGGTTTTTCACCAGGAGGAGTTTGGGGGATACAGCCTTTGCTTTCCCTTCTTTTAAACTGGCTTATAGAGCGAGAGTCTGATATGACTCGAGAGAAGTTCTCGGCTTGGGAATTCATGCCTCTGCCCAGATAGACTTCTCAAATCTCGTAGACTCTCCCTGGCGCCTGACCAGGAGACGCTCCAAGTTATTTACAGGTCAACTTCACAGCTGTTTTCGAGCCTTTGAAGTTTTGCTGTACAATTATGTCATGCATAAACAAGGCTTTCAGGGATGGAAAGCGGTACCGCCTCAGTCGCTAACCCCGTCTGTGGCCGCACCTGCTCCCGTAGACCCTAAATGGGCTTTGCTGCAAGACATGCAGTCCAAGCTTGCGTTCTTGATAGAGGACTTTAATGCGGAGAAGGTTGCTACCGAACCTTCTGGCCAACAACCTTCCAACCGGTCGGTTGTGCGCCCTGTTGACGCTGAGGTAACCTACTCGCGTCTGCCAGTTGAGGTGGTTCCTCCACCGATGCGACCCAGTGTGGGTTGCCAGCCGCACGTTGTCGTTAAGCGACGCTCGGAGGTGGTTGTTGACGTTCAGGACGTTCAACAACCAGCAGAGGTGACTTGTTTTGACGCAGTGCGTCAACCTCAGCAACCCGGTAGGGTGTTGACTGCACAACCCAGACGGTCTAGACAGTCTCGGGTTGACGCTGTGCTTCCTCGCGCACCCATGGTTGTTGACAGTTCACAGACTGTGCAGCAGTTCCATGATGTTGCGTCCGGCTCCGTCACGCATGCACCAGTGCGACCGGACTCAGCGAGCCAGACGTTGCCCACTCCGTTGCCGTTTCCTCATCAGTTTCGGATGAGGAACCCTCTGATGAGGACGTTGCTGAACAACAAGACGATCAGCCCCCAGAATAGATCAAGCCCTGCTATCCATCCAGAAGATGCTGAAGAAGGAACGCTGCTCAGTCAGGCTGTGGATGAGTCTGGTAGGGACGCTGTCATCCGTGGAACAATTTGTGTCACTAGGAAGACTACACCTCCGTCCTCTTCATACCATCTAGCTTTTCACTGGAAAAAGGACAAGACGCTAGAAGCGGTCTCGATCCCGGTTTCCGAAAAGATAAAGTCTTGTCTGACTTGGTGGAAGGACAATATCAACCTAAGAGAGGGTCTTCCCCTGGCTGTTCAGACTCCCAACCACGTTCTCTTCTCGGACGCATCGGACGTGGGCTGGGGCGCGACACTAGACGGTCGGGAATGCTCAGGACTGTGGAACTCGAGTCAGAGGAGCATGCATATCAACTGCAAGGAGCTGTTGGCAGTACATCTGGCCTTGAAAAGCTTCAAGTCTCTCCTTCGAGGCAAAGTGGTGGAAGTTAACTCGGACAACACCACGGCCTTGGCGTACATCTCCAAACAAGGAGGTACCCACTCACTGACGTTGTACGAGATCGCAAGGGACCTGCTCATCTGGTCAAAAGGTCAAGACATCTCCCTAGTAACGAGGTTCATCCAAGGCGACTTGAACGTCATAGCAGATTGTCTCAGTCGGAAAGGGCAAGTAATTCCAACCGAATGGACCCTCCACAAGGATGTGTGCAAGAGACTTTGGGCCACTTAGGGTAAACCATCCATAGATCTCTTTGCAACCTCGCTGACCAAGAGGCTTCCAATCTATTGCTCTCCAGTCCCGGACCCAGCAGCAATACATATAGATGCTTTCCTCCTAGATTGGTCACATCTGGATCTCTACGCATTCCCACCGTTCAAGATTGTCAACAAGGTACTGCAGAAGTTCGCCTCTCACGAAGGGACAAGGTTGGCGTTAGTTGCTTCCCTCTGGCCCGCGAGAGAATGGTTCACCGAGATACTTCGATGGTTAGTAGACGTTCCCAGTAGTCTTCCTCTAAGGGTAGACCTTCTACGTCAGCCACACGTAAAGAAGGTACTCCAAAGCCTCCACGCTCTTCGTCTGACTGCCTTCAGACTATCGAAAGACTCTCGAGAGCTAGAGGCTTTTCGAAGGAAGCAGCCAGTGCGATTGCTAGAGCAAGGAGAGCGTCTTCCATTAGAGTCTACCAATCGAAGTGGGAAGTCTTCCGAGACTGGTGCAAGTCAGTTTCTGTATCCTCGACCAGTACCTCTGTAGCTCAAATAGCTGTTTTTCTCTTATACCTGAGAAAAGGACGATCCCTTTCAGCTCCCACTATCAAGGGCTACAGAAGCATGTTGGCATCGGTCTTCCGGCATAGAGGCTTAGATCTTTCCAAACATAAAGATCTGCAAGACCTCCTTAAGTCTTTTGAGACCACCAAGGAGCGTCGTTTGGCTACCCCTGGATGGAATTTAGACATGGTACTAAGATTCTTCATGTCAGACAGGTTGGAGCCGTTACAATCAGCCTCCCTGAAAGATCTCACTCTTAAGACTCTTTTCCTGGTATGCTTAGCCTCGGCTAAAAGAGTCAGTGAGATTCATGCCTTCAGCAAGAACATCGGATTTTCGTCAGAAAAAGCCACTTGTTCGCTGCAACTTGGTTTTCTAGCCAAAAATGAGCTGCCTTCTCGGCCTTGGCCTAAATCTTTCGATATCCCCAGCTTATCGGAGATCATAGGCAATGAACTAGAAAAAGTCTTATGCCCTGTTAGAGCTCTTAAGTTCTATTTAAAGCGTACTAAACCTTTACGAGGCCAATCTGAAGCTTTATGGTTTTCAGTTAAGAAACCATCCTTGCCTATGTCAAAGAATGCTTGGTCAGACTTTATCAGATTATTAATACGAGAAGCTCATTCACATCTGAGTGAGGAAGACCGAACTTTGCTTAAGGTGAAGATGCACGAAGTTAGAGCTGTAACAACTTCCGTGGCCTTTAAGCAAAATACATCTCTGCAAAGTATAATGGAAGCAACCTATTGGAGAAGCAAGTCAGTGTTCGCGTCATTTTACTTGAAAGATGTCCAGTCTCTTTACAAGAACTGCTACACACTGGGACCATTCGTAGCAGCGAGTGCAGTAGTGGGTGAGGGCTCAACCACTCCAATTCCCTAATTCCTTATCCTTTTAATCTGTCTCTTGAAGTGTTGTTTTTTTTATGGGTTGTCCGGAAGGCTAAGAAGCCTTTCGCATCCTGGTTGATTTGGCGGGTGGTCAAAGTCATTTCTTGAGAGCGCCTAGATTAGGGGTTTGATGAGGTCCTGTTGTATGGGTTGCAACCCTTGATACTTCAGATCCTAGGGGTCGATCAGCATCCTAAGAGGATCGCGAGGCTCCGTAAGGAAGACGTACTTAAAAGGCAGAGTAATTGTTCAAGTCGACTTCCTTACCAGGTACCTATTTATTTTGTTTTTGTTATTTTGATAACTTCTAAAATGAAATAAAAAACTCTTAGCTCATAAAAGTGTAAACATATATTACTGGTCTCTACCCACCATCCTGGGTGTGAATCAGCTATATAATCACCGGCTAAGTTAAATATTGAAAAATGTTATTTTGATTATAAAATAAATTTTTGAATATACTTACCCGGTGATTATAAATTAAATGACCCTCCCTTCCTCCCCAATGGAGACGCAGTGGGACGAGGAGAAAATTGAGTCTTTGTTTACATTGAGAGCTGGGTATCTGGTCGACAGATGGCGCTGTTGGGCACACCCGCAACCTGTGTAGCGATCGCTGGCGAGTTTTTCCGTAGAGTTGTCTGTCGAGCAACAGAGTTGCAGCTATATAATCACCGGGTAAGTATATTAAAAAATTTATTTTATAATCAAAATAACATATTTATGAGGTTCCTCATTAGTAATAAAACCCTAAATATTAATTTCCCATTTTCATAATTTGGTGTGATTACCTTTCAAAACAAAAGGTTAAGGATTTTCAGGGCAGCAAAATGATAATATTTTTGCTTCACCAATAATGTGTTTTTCGTCTTTTATAAATTTATGTTTGTTAACCTAGGATTTAGTATCTCGGCTTGCTTTCGTAAGATCAAAAACTTGAATGTTTGCATAGTTTTACAATGTGGAATTTTAGTTGGAACTAAGGTGTGTTTCCCTGGGAACTATTTTTCTGCCAATGGATCCCAAGTTAATGAATTTGATAAACTTCTCTCTGGTTTATTTTAGCTACAGATGTGGAATTCATATGACATGTCTTCGTTTGTGCTATTTAGCATATACTGTTCTTTTTTGTGTGCTTGCTTTATTTTCACATACAGTACTTACTTTCATTTTAATTACTTGTAAATTATTAATATTCTAAAGATTGTAGTCATGAGGAATCTTAATAATTTTTCCTAGTCAGAATTAGAAAAGACTTAGAATGTTTTAATGGATTTGATAGGATGAAGAATGTTCTATTGGATTTGATAACATGAAGGGGAATGTTGTAATGGATTTGATAACATGAAGTGTTCTAATGGATTTGATAACATGAAGGGGAATGTTCTAATGGATTTGATAACATGAAGTGTTCTAATGGATTTGATGACATGAAGGGGAATGTTCTAATGGATTTGATAACATGAAGGGGAATGTTTTAATGGATTCGATGACATGCAGGGGAATGTTCTGATGGATTTGGTAACATGAAGGGGAATGTTGTAATAGATTTGATAATGGGAAGAATGTTCCAGTGGATTTGATAACAGGAAGGGCAATGTTGTAATGGAGTTGATAACATGAAGAGTGTTCTAATGGATTTGATAACATGAAAGGGAGTGTGGTAATAAATTTGATAACCTGAAGTGGAATGTTCTAATGGAGTTGATAACATGAAAATTCTTCAAATGGATTTGATAACATGAAGGGGAATGTTCTAATGGATTTTATAGCATGAAAATTCTTCGAGTGGATTTGATAACATGAAGGGGAGTTTTCTAATGAGTTAATAACATGAAGAATGTTCTAATGGGTTTGATGACGTAAAGGGAAATGTTCTAGTGGATTTGATGACTTGAATGATAAGATGATTGAGGTGGCTTTAATAATGATATATTAATCATAGGTTCAAACCAGTACTTTCCATTGGGAATTAGTGCTGCCAGTGCACCTCTAATGGGGCGTCGTAGGCCCTCGGTCTTTAGCTGCGTTTGTTTTTTATCCTTTAACTATACCTCGAATCCCGTTTCCTTTCTTCCATCTCACTATCCTCCCACAGTTGCATTTTGATGTTGAATGGCCTCCCAGACTCCAGTGCCAGCTGCTATGGCCCAAATCCATGAATTATTCAATCCAAAACATTAATCAGTATATCAGGATAGATGTTATGTAGTTTTGATTGAGGAAGTAACCACAAAATATTTATAGGTCAATAGCATTGTGGGTGTAAACAAGGAAAGGGATGAACATTTTTTCATGAAAAATGCTGTGAAAAGTATGATTGACCTGGATAAAGCCTTTGGTAGAATATATAGAGATTTAATGTAATTGAGATATGAAGAGTAGGAGTTAATTTCTTATATTAAAGTTCAATGCATGTTAGAATATGTAAATGATGGAGATAGCTTGACTTCTTGTGAAAGTGCATTTGAAACAAGGTTGTGGTGCGAGTCCACAGCTCGTTTAATCATTTCTGTCAGCAGGCTGTGTATTATTGATTGGTGTTTTTTTTATAATTGTTTGAAAGTTTGAAATGATAAAATGTTGATAGAATCAATTTCAGGAGCGAGTTTGTGCAATTAAATGGAAGGTAATGTGGAACTATAAATATTATTATGATACCTGATACAGCAGAAATATTTGATTCAAAAGATTGGAATTACTGTACGATTTACTGGCTTAATCAATTCTTCCATATAGAGGTGCAATGTTGAAAATTAATATGAATTGCCTGCACGGTATATCTGAGGAAGAGCAGAATTGAAAATATGACGTATGTGTGCAAAGAATAGATTAGATGAAAATATGTATGAATCCCTACAGAACTGGTTGGGTCTTGTGAAGAGAATGGAGGATATTGGGTAGGTGAAAGGGAGAGAAAGTACTGAATGTTAAAAAGCATGTGGAGAAAGAGGCTGAATGAAAAAATCCTTGTAAACATGACAATGGATTAATCATGAGCTTTTTTTGTAAGCATGTGGAGCAGGTTATGTTTGAGAAGTTTTTGTAAATGATTTTATCCTTGATCTTTTTATTAAAGAACAAATTTACTGTGACTGATATTTTTTTCTTTGGGTGCCAACTACTTTGGAGGTATGTTATCAGTGAATATCATGATCATCATCAGCCGTAAGTTGTCTGCTGCAGGGCAAAGGCCTCAGGCAGGTCCTTCCACTTCCATCTGTTTCTGCTCTTTCTATACCAACAAATGTGTTTAGCTCGTTTATCCATCGTCTTCTCTTCCTTGTCCTGCTTCTTTTGCAATTTCTATAGACCCATTCTGTTGTTCTCAATGTCCATCTATTATCTGTCATTCTCATTATATATCCTGCAAACGTCAATTTCTTTTTCTTACATGTTGTTAGAATATCCTCTACTCTACTTGAGTTTGCTCTCTTATCAACGTTGCTCTTTTTCTGTCTCTTAGTGTTATTCCCATCATTATTCTTTCCATAGCACTTTGAGTTGTAAGTAGCTTATGTTCCAAGGCTTTAATAAGGCTCCATGTTTCTGATGCATAAGTTTATACTGGTATGGCCACCTGATTAAATACTTTTCATTTTAGAGAAGGTGGCATTTTACTTTTCATAATCTCATTTTGTTTACCAAAAGCTCTCCATCCCATACTTATTCTTCTTTTAATTTCGGTCTCATGTCTTGGGTAAGCACTTTTGTCTGTCGTAAGTATGTACTGTATAGTCATTAGTAATCTCTAGAGGTTCTTCCATAACCCTTATTTGTTGTCTTCATTTTCATTGAACAGTATCGTAGTTTTACTTGTATTTATTTTCAGTCCTACAGTTCTGCTTTCTCAATTCAATTTTTCTATCATGTTTTGCAAGTCCTCCAAAGATTCACTAAACAGAACTATATCATCTGCAGATCTTAATCATTAAGGTATTCCCCATTAAATGTTGATGCCTACATTTTTTAAATTCTAAATTCTCAGAAACTACTTCAAGGCATGCTGTGAATAATTTAGGAGAGATGGGGTCTCTCTGTTTAACTCCTTTCTCAATGAGAATTTTCTCGCTATCTTTATGTAGTTTTAAGATTACTTTACTTCCCGTATAGGTATCTTCAAATATAACATAAAGCTCATCTATTCCTTGTCTTTGAAGGGCTTTCATTGCTGCTGAAGTTTTGTCAGAATCAAAAGCTTCCTCGTCGTGGTTTATCATACTCTGTTGATTTTTTCTATTCGTTGGTTAATTACATGGATATGGTCAGTTGTTGGATACCCACTCCTAAACTCTGCCTGTTCTCTTGGTTGGTTAAAATCTTGCTGTCTTTCTATTTGGCTTAATATGATCATTGTAAATATTTTATATATTACTGAGTAAATTTTTTGGCTGGTGAATATATATATTGTACCAACCGTGTGTCACACAATTGTACATAATTCCTTTTGTATATAATATGCTTGTATCTTCGCTCTTCCCTCGCACTCAAACGAACATGAAAATTCATGTCTGCTGTTTTGCTCTGAACATTGTCTGTGTCTCGAACATGTTATGTCCTGTTGCCTTTAGGTTTTGTATATAAAGAAGAGTGTTCCTTAATATAGAACTCAGTCAATTGCTTCCTGCCCTCGAGTTCACACCCTTACCTCACACCCTTACCCGGCCCGTTACATTGGTGACCCCGGAGTGACCCGCTCCTCCCGCCTCCCCATCCCCCCTACACCTCTCACCGTTACTATGACGCCGTCAACGCATACCTTCTGCAGCAGTACTCGCCGTCGCCAGCCGCCCGTATAGCAACGCCTTTTCAGCTCTCTCAACAACCGTTGGGGGACCAAAGGGCTTCGCTCACCCTCGGGAAAATGACCAGTATCACTCGCCTGCAACCTGCCGCGGACGGCTCTCCTCGTGAGGTGAACCTACTTCGTGCCCTTATGGACAGCAACTTCATGATCATCAAAACCTCCATCAACGCCTCCACTCGTGACGAAGAGGACACCTATTCAACTTCAACCGAAGCTGACGTGAATGGTGTAGGACATACACGCCTATGAATGCCGTAGGACACACACGCCTATGAACGCCGTAGGCCTATGAATGCCGTAGGACACACTCGCCTATGAATGCCGTAGGACACACTCGCCTATGAATGCCGTAGGACACACACGCCTATGAATGCTGTAGGACACACTCGCCTACCCCGTGACGAGCCGGAGCGGCAACAGCCACCCATCATCCACCACTCGCTTGCACCCCAACCATCGACTTTTACAGCCACTCACTGCTGGTAATCGGCGCAGTTTTTACTACTACCTCTCCAGATTCAGGGCACCTATTTAACATGTTCAGTATGTCATTTTTAGAGGGGAAGCCATGTACCAACCGTGTGTCACACAATTGTACATAATTCCTTTTGTATATAATATGCTTGTATCTTCGCTCTTCCCTCGCACTCAAACGAACATGAAAATTCATGTCTGCTGTTTTGCTCTGAACATTGTCTGTGTCTCGAACATGTTATGTCCTGTTGCCTTGAGGTTTTGTATATAAAGAAGAGTGTTCCTTAATATAGAACTCAGTCAATTGCATCCTGCCTTTGAATCCACACCTCCTCTCTCGGCCCGTTACAATATATATATATATATATATATATATATATATATATATATATA
The DNA here is from genome assembly GCF_036898095.1 of Palaemon carinicauda. Lineage (NCBI taxonomy): Eukaryota > Metazoa > Arthropoda > Malacostraca > Decapoda > Palaemonidae > Palaemon > Palaemon carinicauda. Next base: position 22,478,575 of record NC_090730.1, read on the forward strand.
TATATATATATATGTGTGTGTGTGTGTGTGTGTGTGTGTGTGTGTGTAGGTGTGTATATAGTCTACTTATTGTGTTTTTTTAATCTAACAAGACAATAAATCTGCAATGTAACATAGTCCTCAAAACATTGTTTAAGAAAAATTCCTGGAATCTAGTATTGAGTTGTCAATTTCAAAATAAGTGATGGAAAAATTGTTGATCAGTATAAAGCAAAAGCGTACAAAGGCAGTAGTAGTTACTTATCAATACAATAGTTGAAAACATTACCCTGGTTCTGGGTCACGGATATTAAATGCATAAAATAGTGCACAGATAAGTGTTCTATTATTACCAAAAGTCTGAGTACATACACCATGACAACAGATGCCACTGAAATGGTAAGGTCAGTGACAGGGGTAAACAAACGAGGCGTCATGCTCAGTAATTGTTTTGATTTGGTTTCACAATCTCTTCCTTACAATTATATATTTTTTTGTATGTTTAAGTACATAGATTTACATACTAATGTTAGGTTAAATTATAGAAGAAAAAATACAATAATGAAAATATACTGTATATTGCTGTAATAGGAAATAGTCTCTACCAATATTCCCCGTTGATATAGGCCTACCCAAGATCTACACCTACCTACAGTAGGAACTCTGCCAGAAATTACTCATAGAATAATACAATTGGCTCATGCACAACTCTAATTTGCTTTCAAGTTCTTTTCTTGTAATTTATTATCTATTTAGTTTTATAGTATTTTTATCTCTTTAGATGTTCCTTTATAGTATTACTAACTTAAATTTCTCTCTTAGTTAATCAACACGCTGACAGACCATGTAGGGTAGAATCCCTAGACTGATGTCACATCAGAAAGTTATTTTTATTTTTATTTTAAGTTCTATTTAATTATCCTAAAATGTTCGTTACTGAAAAATGTGGTTAAAAAAATTCAAACCACTTCCACGAATAATAATTATACACAATCTCATATATATATATATATATATATATATATATATATATATATATATATATATATATATATATATATATATGTATACATATACTGTATATATATATATATATATATATATATATATGTACATGTATATGTATATATATACAAAGAGAGAGAGAGAGAGAGAGAGAGAGAGAGAGAGAGAGAGAGAGAGAGAGAGAGAGAACTTCAAAAGTTCAAACTCGCAGCAAATGTTTTCATATTGAACACGCTTGCATAAGTCCGTTTATAGTTTATAAACCCAATGTCTGTTTTAATGTTTTTAAAATATTTTATTTATAATTTTCATTACTTCTTATATCGTTTATTTATTTCTTTATTTCCTTTCCTCACGGGGCTATTTTTCCCTGTTGGAGCCCCATGGACTTATAGCATCTTGCTTTTCTAAGTAGGGTTGTAGCTTAGCTAGTAATATATATATATATATATATATATATATATATATATATATATATATATATATATATATATACACACACACACCTCGCAAGGTTTCCTGTAGGAATTATCACACGGGGAACTCTGATTCCTGTTGGTCATATAATGAAGGCCTATAGCACATTCTTACGTACAGTATATAGAGCACCAAACAGCGTATTTCGTGTTAATTATCGAATCCATAATGCAAGGGTGTCCTCCCCCTCCCTTTATTTAAATCCTGATTGGCCTAACAGGCCCCAACGCTTAGCTGAGTAGCACAAATTTATTTTTTAATTTGCGTAGCGTTGGGATGATGCTGTTTTACAATATGAAAAATATAACTCGGGGGAATTCGATGGATTTTTGAAATACAAGTCATGGAATATGCAAACTAGACTTTATTTTGATATTTTTAAGCTATTTTCTGTTTAATTTGTCACGTACTTATTGGCGTAGCTGAGATTATTGACTTCCTGTTATGGTATATATATATATATATATATATATATATATATATATATATATATATATATATATATATATATATTTGTGTCAACAAAGGCACCCGTTTCTACTCCACTGCAGGACAAGGGCCTCATACATGCCAATTTCTGCCTGGGATTTGAGCAGTTTTCATCACTACACATAAGTGCGGATTGGTGATGGTGGGAGCGAAGCGCGGACCTAGCAAACGTTGTTAGGCTGCGCTTCTTTATATATATATATATATATATATATATATATATATATATATATATATATATATATACACATATACATACATATACACACATACACACACATGTGTATATTTATATATATATATATATATATATATATATATATATATATATATATATATATATATATATATATATATATATATATATATAAAACACAATTTCCTTTTAGTGGTTGAATGAAAGAAAAAAAAATTATGTAACGAATATGGGAGTTTTAGGCCTATTTTAAACCAATTTATATGCATTTTTTTCGTTGTTTTGGAGTTGAATCAAGAATATCAACTCTTGAGAAATCTACGGTAAACAATTCGAATTTTTTTAACATTTTTGTGTTGAGTTCGATTATTAAAACGTTCGAAATTTTTCAACATCAAACTTACTTTCCATTTTTTTTTTTTTTTTACTTTTCCACATCTAACTGATGAATGGCCTCTTAGGCTCTAACACCGGGCAATATAGCCCTTATTTATAGATTCAAAACTAGACCTAATCCTGCAACGTTCGGTATATTACTTTGTGACATTTAAGGCATAACTCAAGTTGCGAGGAATTTAGTGTATCATAGTATTGACGCAATTATGTATCCTTCCTTTCCGTCAACATGGTCTCAGTTTATCTTTTTTCTCTCTCTTTCAAAAAGGCTATGACGTCACTGGTCCCGCCAAAGTGGTCACGAGCTCGAGAAGATAATTCTGGCTGTGAGCTGACGTCACACTCTCTCTCTCTCTCTCTCTCTCTCTCTCTCTCTCTCTCTCTCTCTCTCTCTCTCTCTCTCTCTCTCTCTCTTCGTCAAACGTTTACTCGTGACTGAATTAAAAACGGCGGACGGAAATATGAAAAAATGAGAAATGGTTTTAAGCATGAATAAATCGATGTATTTGGAGGCTTTCGCTGCTGATGTATTATACATCGAGGAGAGAGTGTGACTGGCATCGAAGTGACAGATTATGTTACACTTTTATTCTAGGCAGTTCAACGGTTTAGAATCTGCGTTCCTTTCGCCATGGTGTCTCGTTTCTCGCGTGTAATGGAAATTTCAAGAAACTGGCATTTTCTTCTATTCCTTTTGAGGTAAAAGAAATTCGGAGAATTGTTATTTCAAATAGGGTAAAACGGTTATTTTTGACGCTTACATACACATGCAGTCTCTCTCTCTCTCTCTCTCTCTCTCTCTCTCTCTCTCTCTCTCTCTCTCTCGTATTCCTGAGGTGGACAGTGTCCCCAGTGCACCTCAAACTGTGAATGTAGGCATTAGTCTAAAAAGTCTTAACAGCTCTTTTTTTTCGTTCGCTATGCGGGAAGTAGGTTGGCCAAGGCACCAGCCACCCCTTGAGAAACTACCACTTAAGAGTTATGGCGTCTTTTGACTAGCCAGACAGTACTACATTGGCTCCTTCCCTCTGGTTACGGTTCATTTTTCCTTTGCCTACAATTACACCGAATAGTTTGGCCTATTCTTTACATATTCTTCTCTGTCCTCATACACCTGACAACACTGAGATTATCAAACAATTCTTCTTCACCCAAGGGGTTACTGCACTGTAATTGGTCAGTGGCCACTTTTCTCTTGCTAAGGGTAGAAGAGACTCTTTAGGTATGGTAAGCAGCTCTTCTAGGAGAAGGACACTCGAAAATCAAACCATTGTTCTCTAGTCTTGGGTAGTACCATAGCCTCTGTACCATGGTCTTCCACTGTCTTGAGTTAGAGTTCTCTTGCTTGAGGGTACACTCGGGCACACTATTCTATCTTATTTCTCTTCCTCTTGTTTTGTTAAAGTTTATATAGTTTAAATAGGCGATATTTATTTTGATGTTACTCTTCTTGAAATAATTTATTTTTCCTTTTTTCCTTTCCTCGCTGGCCTTTTTTGCCTGTTGAATCTCCTGGGCTCATAGCATCCTGCTTTTCCAATTAGGGTTGTAGCTTAGCAAATAATAATAATAATAATAATGATAATAATAATAATAATAATAATAATATCTAACCTTGCTTTCTATCCATCACTTTACCTCCATCCTTGCTCCCAGCCATTTGTTTTTCAACCACCTCTTAAATTTGACCTCAGGGAATCCTAACGTCAGGCTATATAGTCTATATTTCTCGAATCAATCTCGGTTTGAGCACGTTCCGTCAAAATCCAATATACCTTCTCTCTGGTTACGTATCTTTTTCCTTTTGCCTACACATACACAGAATAGTCTGGCCTGTTCTTTCCACATTCTCCTCTGTCCTCATACACATGACAACAGTGAGATTACCAAACTGTTCTTCTTCACCCAAGAGGTTAACAACTGCTGTGGTTAGAAGACATTATTTAGGTATAGTAATCGGCTCTTCCAGGAGGACATTCTAAAATCAAACCATTGTTCTCTGGTCTTGGATAGTGCCATAGCCTCTGTACCATGGCTTTCCACTTGTCTTGGGTTAGAGTTCTCTTGCTTGAGGGCACACTTTGGTACTCTTCTTTATTTCTCTTGCAATTTCTTGTTTAAGGTTTTAGTTTATATATGAAAGATTATTTCAATGTTGTTGTTCTTTAAGATATTTTATATTGTTCATCACTTCTCTTGTATTTTATTTATAATAATAATAATAATAATAATAATAATAATAATAATATTGCCGCTTAGTCTGGGAGAGTTTTATGGGACTAGCCACCCCATCGTAGATAATTTGCTGAAACCTTATGCCCCTTCTTCAGGGGAAGAATCAGTGAAAAGTCTATAGGTAGAAAACCTTTTATCAAGACTGCTTCTGAAGAGCAAAACTGGTTTGAACTGACTGGCTATGGTGATGTTCTTTACCGCACAGGGCCTGAATTAAGTGGGGAAAATGTTTTCGTGGTTAAATAAACATCTGAAGTTCAGTCAGTGGTCAGCTCTGGTTGAGTGTAATATATTCTAAGATGTAGAATTTTGATCTTGCATTTTTAACTGACATTATTTATTTGTTTTTTACCTTATCGCTATGTTCACCCATTTCTAATGTGTAGGCCTACTTAGCATAAACGTTTGTCTTATTTGAAATGTTTGTTTTTGATTAGAAGAATTTTGCTATTTCATTTTAACTGATATTATTTATTTGTTATTTGTTTTTACCTTATCGCAATGTTCACCCATTTCTAATATGTAGGCCTACATAGCATAAACGTCTGTCTTTTAATTAATGTTTAAAATAAACAAATATATCTTTTTTTCAGGTTAGTGGTATTGAAATTACTTTAAACCATGCTGTAATTTTCACGTGACTACCGATTCTAGGGTAAGTAAAACAAAAATAATAATATTTTGTAGACCGATTTACCCGTCATTGCAAAATACTTGAAGCATTTAGAAGCATTCCATTTAAATCATTTATTATCGCCATCACATCTACAGAGAAGACTTTCATTAATGGGGTAGATTTTTATAGATTTATTTAGACTTGGGGTGTTAAGTAAGACTAGATATTATAGGCTCATTTTGAATTTTTCCAAACAAGTTCGCGACAATTTTATTCATATAAAGAATTATGCATTTTATTATCCTCTGGACATATTACAATTTGATTCATTTTTATAAAATGTGTACAGAAATATATGTGAAGCGTGTTTGCACTTCTGCAAAACACCCTCTGAACTGATGTATGCATAAGCACACTTCTTTGTATGTTGCTAATACTGTCGAATACCTCTGTGGAACTCAAATACTAATGGCGAGAGCGCTATTCTTTGTGGTGGATCAACTTATTTCAATTCTTCACAATTTGAGTGAAATTTATCATCATTCCTTCCTCCACATATCTATTGCTTTCTCCTGGTTTGAGTCAGATAAAAGATTTTATGTTTTTCTCGCAAGATATCATTATGACGGTAGTTTTACAGGATTAAGACTCGTAACGGAAACTTATTATTATTATTATCAGCTACGCTACAACCCTAATAGGAAAAGCAGGATGGTACAAGCCCAAGGGCTTCAACAGGGGAAAACAGTGGAGAAATGAAATAAGGAATTGGATATATATGAGAAGTAATGAGAAAATATAAAATATCTAAAAATCAGTAGCAACGTTAAAACAGACCTGACATATATAAACAATGAAGAATCACGTCAATCTGTTCAACATAATAAATATTCGCTCTAAATTTTGAACTTCTGAAGTTCCACTGTTCCATAATCTGGTCACAGCTGGAATAAACCTTCTAGAATATTATGCAGTATTCAGGCCTTTTCCATCGTGAGGCTCAATACTACACAGTACTCTAGAAGTTTTATTCCAGCTGTGACCAAGTTGTGGAATGATGTTCCTAATCGGGTAGTTGAATCAGTAGAACTTCAAAAGTTCAAACTCGCAGCAAATGTTTTTATGTTGAACAGGCTGACATAAGTATTTTTATAGTTATATATGAAATATCTGTTTTAATATTGTTAATGTTTTTTTTAAATATTTATTTTGATTGTTCATTACTTCTTATATCGTTTATTTATTTCCTTACCTTCTTTCCTCACTGTGCTATTTTTCCCTGTTGGAGCCCTTGGGATTGTAGCATCTTGCTTTTCCAACTAGGGTTGTAGCTTAGCATTATAATAATAATAATAATAATTATTATTATTATTATTATTATTATTATTATTATTATTATGATAGAGAAGACAAGACTGTTAGAATTACTGCAATATGCCTACTTAACACTGCGTACAGGATGGTAGTTTGGGAAGATCTGAATGCCAAGGATAGTCAGAATTATATATATATATATATATATATATATATATATATATATATATATATATATATATATATTATATATATAGATTTTGCAACCTGCATAAAGAACTAACTGGTCACCGGTGTCAGAGATTAATATAAAGATCAGGAGTAAAGAATTTAATATTAGGTCTAAGGGTTGCCGTAGCCTGTCTGGCGATGGCTGGACTGGGATTCGAATCGCGCTCAATCTCGATAGTTTCTTGTAGTGTCTGCAACCTCACCATCATTGTGGACTAAGGAGAGTGGTTTGGTTAGAGCCTAAAGGTCTTCCTGCCGAGTCATCAGCAGCCATTGCCTGGACCTCCCTGGTCCATGGGCGATGATTATATGGATATTAGATCAGTTTCTAGTGCATTGTCCAACTTGCTAGAGCATTGTCACTATCCTTTGCGTCTGCCATTCATGAAGTGCTTTTAAACCTTTAAGACTGGTTTGATAAAATGGCTTTTTAATGGGTACAACTATTCCCTTGTCAACACAAATTATTATTATTATTATTATTATCACTTGCTAAGACAACCCTAGTTGGAAAAGTAGGATGCTATAAGCCCAGGAGCCCCAACAGGGAAAATAGTCCAGTGAGGAAAGGAAACAAGGAAAAGTAGAAAACAAAAACAGGAGAAATTAGATAAAATAGTGTGCCCGGTAATGTAAGAGAGGGTCTAGGTACAAGTCTGTAACTCTGAGAGTTTTGGATGGATTGAAAGAAGCAATTAGAGAAGAAATTACATTTGCATCTAAATCAGTATAGAGAATGCATGTTCGCGTGTAGATGTATGGTGCGCTATTACAGAATCTGTGAAGTTTGATATCAAAGAAAATATAAGGGCTGTTTTTCGCTATTCAACATTTAGATAAATGAGGCATTGACCGGTGTGCTTTTGTTTCTGGAGCCAACCCCAAATTACTAGCATAGCGTGTGTATATATATATATATATATATATATATATATCACACACACTTCTTTTGAGCCTCTGGTGGTATGGTTGGAAACGACCTGGCCTTTCATTTGAAGGGGCTAGGGTTCGATCCCGGTATGAGGTAGAAATTTATTTCTATTTGAGCACGGTATTGCGTTGATTTCCATTCATATATATATATATATATATATATATATTATATATATATATATATGCGTGTATGTGTGTACAAGAGAGAGAGAGAGAGAGAGAGAGAGAGAGAGAGAGAGGTTTCAATCGTGTAATTGTTTTTTTTTAAAGTTCAAACTTCAGAAAATGTTATGTTGAACAGGCTGGCATAAACATTATTTCTCATATCCTTTATTTATTTCCTTATTTTCTTTCCTCACTGGGGTATTTTTGCTTGTTGGAGCCCTTGGGTTTATAGCATATTGCTTTTCCAACTAGGTTTGTAGCTTAGATAATAATAATAATAATAATAATAATAATAATAAACTTCGTTTACAAAGTAAAAATTTAACTAGGAATAATATGATGGAATCTGCGATAATTATATATAATGATTTTTTAATTGTAAGTCATGGAATGTGAAACTAGACTCTCTCTCTCTCTCTCTCTCTCTCTCTCTCTCTCTCTCTCTCTCTCTCTCTCTCTCTCTCTCTCTCTCTCTCTCTATCATTGGAGCAAGTGATTTTAGGCCAACGCAACGCTGTGCTCAATTGAACTTTTGAATCGACATCAGAGAATTACACTTTAATTCGGTGTAAGGATTTTTTTATGTGTCTTGCAACTAATAATCACATTTTTTCAAATGTAAAGAATATATATGGTAGCTTAGATTTGGTCCAATGCTTAAATATGGCGTATGTTCTCTATTGCGTTCGCTGGATGACGCCAACACATTGGTATTCGCCTTATATTATTTAAGGTAAAGCTAAATGGTTTAAGAACTTCCATAATCCACGAACTGTAATGAACATCATATGATCGTAATTGCAATGCATGGCTTTAGTTAGCTAGCAATTGTCCTCTTGCTAGCTTTGTAATAATGCTTAGACCTAAGGTAGCCTGAAGTATACCTCTGAACTGCTTCCTTGCTTAGACCTAAGGTACCCTAAAGTATACGTCTGAACTAAGTTTCCTAAAGATGGCGAGGTATTATTCTAGTAGATTCTTAGTTCACGTGACGTAAAGTCCCCGAAGTGTTTTAAGAGCGAATAAAAATGTGAAAGTAACGAGGAACAGAAGCCACAGAATTATGTTTCTCCTCTTGAAATATATGAAGCGGCCTGGCCATGGTGACTATTTTAAGTACTTGGCACCTAACTCTTTGACTGCCGAGAAATGCCACTGTTGTTGTTGTTGTTGTTGCTGTTGCTGTTGCAAGCCACCAAGTGAACAACATGCCCATAGGGACCATCAATGTCCATCGCATTGGTGTGTTCTTTTTATCTATGTTGTAGGTAAAAGTTCAAACTTGCAGCGGATGTTTTCATGTTGAATAGTGATATGTCTTTTTCTTTTTACTGTTCTTAAAGTATTTTATTTTGATTGTTCATTACTTCTCGTATAGTTTATTTATTTCCTTATTTGCTTTCCTCACTGGGCTATTTTTCCCTTCTGGAGCCCTTGGGCATAATTATAGCATCCTGCTTTTGCAACTAGGGTTGTAGCTTAGCTATAATAATAATAATAATAATAATAATAATGATAATAAAGGCATTCAAATGTCAAACTAGATCTTAGTCCTACGTCCCATTTAGTCGTAGTCAGAAGTTGACATTAATTTTGATTGAAGTCAATTTTACTTAGAGAGAACTTAGTTATTTTTTTTCACCATTATAAAACGTTCATTTTTTTTCTTTTGCAATCTCTAGACCTGTATGTTTTCTCTGCACTGTAAGACAATTAGATTCGGTTATCGGTATTATTATTTTCCTTATTTCCTTTCCTTACTGGGCTACTTTTTCATGTGGGCTTATAGCATCCTGCTTTCCCAACCTGGGTTGTAGCTTAGCTATAATAATAATAATAATCCCCTAGAGTTGAGTTCAATGTGTATCCTGATATATATATATATATATATATATATATATATATATATATATATATATATATATATATATATATATATATATATAGACAGTAGATATAGTATATCCATTAGTACCTTTATTTTCCAGTAATTAATTAATTGACCACATTAATCGCTTGTTCTATCACATACATATTTCATTCGCCATGACGGCTTGATTTAGACCCATGTTGAATGTGTGACGGCTCATGATAAACAGTTCCCTATAGAGTCTTGCCAACATTCTTTATACAAATAGAGATTATCAACATTTTTATATTTAAACATATAGTGATTTTTTTTTCTATATTAAAAGGAACCAACAAATTGTATCTAGGCTCTGTACCGGAGGTTTTGTATCGGGTTTGATCTTAGGCCTATATAAATTCTGGCCTGCGTAGTTAGCCATGATTGAGTTTTAGCTGGAAATTTTTATATTTTCATTGATATGAAAATATTCTTCAATATATTTGGAAAATTAAGTTCTATTACCTTCATTCATATTAATTTGCAGATTTTCTATGCCGTACAAATACTTTTCATTTGTGAAAATTGTAGATACTACCGCTAGAGAGTTATGGGGTCCTTTGACTGGCCAGACAGTACTACATCATTGGATCATTCTCTCTGGTTACGGTTCATTTTCCCTTTGCCTACATATACACCGAATAATCTGGCATATTCTTTACATATTCTCTGACCTCATACACATGACAACACTTGAGATTATCAAACAATTCTTTTCTAAGGGGGTTAACTACTGCACTGTATTTGTTCAGTGGCTACTTGCTTCTTGGTTTGGGTAGAAGAGACTCTTTAGTTTGGTAAGCAGCTCTTCAAGGAGAAGGATACTCCAAAATCAAACCATCGTTCTCTAGTCTTGGGTAGTGCCATAGCCTCTGAACCGCGGTCTTCCACTGTCTTGGGTTTGAGTTCTTTTGCTTGAGGTTACAATCGGGCACACTATTCTAACCAGTTTATCTTCCTCTTGTTTTGTTAAAGTTTTTATAGTTTATGTAGGAAATGTTTATTTTATTGTTACTGTTCTTAAGATATTTTATTTTTACTTGTTTCCTTTCCTCACTGGGCTATTTTCCCTGTTGGAGCCCTGGGCATAGCATCTTGCTTTTCCAACTAGGGTTGTAGTTTTGCAAGTAATGATAATAATAATAATAATACTGTTATTATTTTTATTATTATTACTGTATTGTTTAGTAATGTACGGTAGAAGATTTTTGTTTTTACTGTTACTTCATAAGTCCAAACTTGCAACTAATATTATGTTGTGAACAGGCTGACAGAAGACTCTCTTCATAATTCATATATGGCAGTTCTATTTTAGCGTTGTTGCTGGGTTTAAGATCTTTTATATTCTTTATTCAATACCTATAAAGTTTGATTTTTTTTCCTCACTGGGCAATTTTTCTCTGTTGGAGCCCTTAGGCTTATAGCACCCTGCTTTTTCCAACTACTGTTGTAGCTTAGCTAGTAATAACTATAATAAAATAAATGCGAAGACTATTGTCAAGGTTTATCTTTTTGTTGACATTTCTTACAAGCATTTTATTTTAGTGGGTTCTGAATCAGTATTAATGAAAACGCGAAGATTTTGACCAATCAAATTCAGAGTTTGACAACTCTTGACCACTCGATGGCAACATCCTAGCTACGTGTTT